>NW_021604688.1:9010186-9096762 GCF_004785775.1 Grammomys surdaster | reverse complement strand
TTTAACCAAGAAAATCTGATGTTTATTGTCATGTTTGTTCAAGTCCATTGAGCAGTAAAGCATACTACTCTGGTGTGGGAATATTGCTTTTCTTTTTTTTTCTTTTCATTTTCCCATTAATTTTTTCATTTTCTCACATCTTAATCACAGTCCTCCATCACATATCTGTTCTGTCATCCCCCTCCTTCCCTTCTTCTCTGAGAAGGGGAAGCCCCCTGTATAGCCACCCGCCCTTCAAAAATTACATTTTCTCAGTTCCATGTCACTTGAGAAAATGGATTCATGGTAGTAATTAAAACATTGCTAAATATCAGCTATCAATTACTAGTTCTCACAGGATGAACATTGACAGCAGACTAAGATCTTCACTTAATGCTTAAAAACCAAACAGGTTTTTTTCTCAGAGATAATACCTAAGAAAGACAAACACCTTATGCATACAGAACAAATGTTGCAAGCCAACATACACAAGTAAGGGACAAATGGCAGCCTCATTCTTTGGAATTTTGAGAATACTATTTGGAGCACTATCATTTTAATGATGATATATTTAGTGATAATGAACAGAGTGGATTCATGTAATACCTTTAGTGGATTCATGTAATACAAGGAATATTTCCTAGTCTTCAGCTTGCTAGACTAAAACAGAATCCCATAAAACTTGTTCTAACAGAAACTATTTGATTTCTTTTTAAAAGGCATCACCTATATGTTAGTAATTGACTTTTTGTAAAAGTAACATCAAGTAGCCATGACGCTGAGCAGTGGTGATTTTGGTGAATCAGAACATGACCTCCACTTCCCATGATCCTAGTTTCCTCCAGGTGCCTTTGGTTGTAGGACTACTCAGAAATTGTCTAATACCCTTAGCCATCCTAAAATTTTAATATTCAAAGACATCTAAAACAAAGACCTCATAACAATAGCTGGTATTCTAATGGTAGATATGTTTTAATTTTCTCTTTAGTGTTTACAAAAAGTCTAAGTGATTAATTCCTAAAATATGGCCATCCTTCAACACACTTAACTGAGCCACATCCTAGCTTGCCTGCTGGACTTGCCTGAGAAAATGTCAGCCTTGTGACTATGTGCTAGTGATCCCAACTCCCTTCACTGCTGTATATTCTCATAAATGAAGTACAGATTCTCTTTGGTGACTTTAAAACTCAACTCCTTACAGCTCTGTGAGTTCTCCAGGGACCAGATGAACACACCACAGAGCAGGTCAAAAAGTCTCAGGCTGGCAAAGGCACTTTGCTGAGCTCTGCTCCATTCTCACCATAAGATTCTACATTTGAACCAAAGGACTGACATTTTAAAGCACTGGGGAATCACTCACTTGATGTTTAAACTTCTTGCTAGCTGAGGTCTTTGTGCTACAACCAGAAGGCAACTCTCACAATCAATGAATTAAAAAAGTGAATTACAATAAACTGGACTTAAAACACAGAAAACAGAAAAAATGTTATGTAAGCACAACAATTCAGTTTCTGTATTTTCCTTGTATCTTTTATTCGTTGTTTTTAAAATCCTAGTTTGTTTCTAAAGCAGGAAAGAAGGGGCATAGTGTTCAGAGGGTGAAGATGGGGAAAGATTTAGAAAAAGTTGGGGTAGAGAATTACAGTCAGAATATTTCTATTAAAGATCAATAGAGAATAAATAATTATGTTACCATTACTTAACAGGGAAGAGAGAGGGGGGAGTAGAAAGGAAGAAAAGTAGGAAGAAAAAAATAAAGAAAACAGTACATCCCTTGAAGCATTTGATACAAGTTTTATTGATCAATAATGGAATTATAAGAATTCAGCAAGAACAGAAGAACTGGGGGGATGAGATGCCTGCTTGTTAAATTACAATATTAAACAGGAAAGGAAACCTAGTGAGACAGAGGAATGAGCACAGCATGGACTGAGCTGAGGGAGAAAGGAGTATGAAGCAAGCATGGTCAGACAGATTCTGTTCAAGACAATTGGGTGTTACTACAAAAGTACAATGAAATAAGGACAGCTACTTCGAGCTTCCAGAATACCCTTGCAGAAATTAGGTTAGCTGAGTGTTTCCTTTGGGGCCAGAAATGGCTGGAGGGGTGCAGCTGAGAAGATTTGCAGTAGTCGTGCTTAGCAATGCATAGGGTGGAGTAATTGGTGAGAGGATGCAGAGATCACTGTGCCCTATTACTCAAATACCACACTTTTTTCTTTTTAGCTGACTACTGTTATGCTACTGAAGAGGCATCTTTGGTTTCTTATATCCTATTGAGAATATGATTTTCTTGCCTTTCCCTTAGGCACCAGACTCAATATTGAGAACAATATCATGACTATAAAATCAAGGACCAGCAATAACAGATTCAGTCAAGAGCCATTGTCCTCCTAGTAACTACTTGCTGCTTGTTTGTTTGTTTGTTTGCCACACACAGGTCATAATGCAATTACTTTCTAGTGTGTTAATACTAAAATTAGAAGTGTGACCCATAAGGGTGGCTCAACCTAAAGGGAGAATCATATGAAATGAATTATTCAATTACTATATACCCTATATGTCAAGGATGATTTAATGGAATTACACTTGCTCACACTGATGACCTAGGGAACATATAAGAGGAAGATCATATGTAACACTTTAAATATAGCAAATTGTTCATCATGGATAGTAATGGCAAGCTTTTCATATAGAAAAAGAGGTAGTCTCATAGGATAAAGTTTCACATTATACACATTAAGATATTTTTAAGTTTTAAGTTACTACCTAGGCAAAGTTTAAACAGAGTCCTATGTGTCCTCTGCAATGGAAGGTATGTAGTAGTTTTAATACTCGTGATAGAGAGGCCATTAGCTTGGCAGTTATTGACTACTCAGGAGAGTTACGCTCCATGATGAATTAATTCTTTCTTTCTTTCTTTCTTTCTTTCTTTCTTTCTTTCTTTCTTTCTTTCTTTCTTTCTTTCTTTATAAATTGAAGAATCAGATTCCTATAATTTTTGAGATTATAATATAATTACATTTTTTCCTGCCACCTCAACCACATATATACCTCTCTATACTCCTTCAAATTCATGACATCTTTTTTCACTAATTGTTTTTGTAGACATATATGTATGTATTTTAACAGTTTGCTCATTGAACTCTTACTACACAGTGGACTAGATATTAAGTAACAGGAATGTTAAACTTTAGAATGTGACATTAGTTGTCTTAAAACCTACAAAATGTTCTTTAAAATACAGAGATGGGAAAGTATCAGTAAAGATGATCAAATTCTTGTCTAAGTAAAAGGACCGTGTGTGCGTGTGTGTGTGTGTGTGTGTGTGTGTGTGTGTGTTATTATAGTGATTTACAATGACCTGAAATGACACTTTATACCTGGAGAAGAACAAGATGATGGTCCAGTAAATTATAGTGCTTGGAAATAGGGTTTAATAAGAACATGGAGCCTTCCTTACAAAACTACTTTGTGCCTAGGGGAAAACACAAGAGCCGAAAAAACAAAAAACAAAAAACAAAAAAAAACAGAAGACAGCAGAAAGACTCCAAACATCCTCTAACTGAAAAAAATCAGAAAGCTATAGAAACTAAAAATCATAGACCTGATGGTTTTGATAAAGAATTAAAATGATTGGGTTTGGATGGTGTTATTCAAACCAGCAACTCCTCTCTGGTTTACCAAATGAGACATCTTTGGTACAAATCAGGTAAGTAACAGGTACGGATCTTTCCACATCATTAGAAACCTAAGAATGGCTGGTATTCTTTCCAGATGTTTGTTTTCTAAATCTCTTATGCTAAAACATGACTCTACTCTTGCTCATGTACAGTGTTGTACATGTGTAAACTAACTGAATCTGAGATAACCATTATAGGAAGAGAAAGCCTCCAAAGGGCAGATAAACTGATCTCAGGAGACATATTCATCCACTGAAGACAACATTCATTCGATAACATCAGAACTTGAATGCTTTGCCAGAAACTCAGAGCTGATCTGTCCAGAGATTTTTTTTCTACCTGGAAGTTCTATGATGTCTATGATATGAGCCCATACTGAAAAGACCAGTAGTCAAGGTCATCTCTATGTTTCCACTTGCCTTACATCAGCCTCTATCTCTTGTTTTCTAAACTAATGGAATTTAGGTTAAAGTTGTCTCTGGCCAAAGCTGGTATTTTCTTCTTCTCTGTGTCCTCAAAATTAAATCTAACCATATGCCCTCCTATTTCCCCTGTTCTTATTGACTAAGTTTAGATTAATTCTTCTGAAGTTGACTTTTGTGACCCTGAACTCCAGATAGTTATCTTACCAGGTTCTCTACTGCACCTAAGACAAAAGTATATATCCTAACATCAAACGTTAATTTGGGGAATCAAATTCCTTTGTCATGGGTTGTTTATTCTTCCTATGACCTTTGTCTAGAAAGTGCACTTGCTACCTAGTAACAAAAATTCCCCAATGATCACCTCTATCCTCAATTTCACAGCATCCTGGATGCCATTTATTATTCCCGAGTCTCACAAGGAACCTCATATTATGATTAATAGCTGAATCTTGAAAATTTCTTTCCATCATCCAGCCTCTCTGAAAGCATAAGTTGCTAGTGATGTTAAAATAATAATAACAACAACAATGATAACATACATGGCATCACCTATTGTAACAATAAATAAGATTTTTGGTCTACTGAACACACTGTGGTGTTTGTTCTTACCTGCCTTGAAGGGACTATAATTCTAAGAGATGAAAGAAAGTTTTGGAACATCTTACACATATGTGCCAAAATTTGGTGTCAGAAATTTGCAGACAAACTAAATCAGATGAAGATGTAAAATGAAGTGTTGAAGACATTTCCTATGGAAAGTACTTGCATAATGATAGAGGCTGAAAAAAAATTCCATCTCTACCTGGAGGACACGAAACTTGGGGCTGTGATTCAGTCTGAATCTACTGTCCTAGAGATTAGAGGTGGTGGTGGTGGTGGTGGTGGTGGTGGTGGTGGTGGTGGGTGTTAATGGGACAGTAAGGGGTGGTGAAGAGCTTGTCCAAGTCCAAAGGCCTGAGGATTAGGTGCCCCCTATGTACCAAGCACAAAGAGATTGCTTTCCATGGTAAGAATAGAAAGAAGCCACGATTGCTGGAAGAGCAGGCATAGAAAGAGAAATTAATGGAGATAGGATGTGGAAGAGGGGGAAAAGGAAGTGAAGATAGAGGAAGGATGGAGAGGGGAAAAGAAGAAATAGAGTCAACTACAGAGAGACTGCATTTTCTTTATCCCTGCTTTGGCATAGTTGATCAGCTATGTGACTCTCATCAAAAACCTACCTTTCCTACACCCTTATGGACATATCCAGAAAGGTCTCACAAGCTCTCTGGGTATCTCCTAGTTCTATCTACATAATACACATCCTTAACCAAAAAGGAGCCCAAAGCACACTTTAAGTGTAAGAAATAGAAAGTGTTTGAAGTGATTCGAAGAGCTGCACTGATAGCAGTGATGCTGCCACTGTTAAAAGTCATAGTCTTTCAAGTGAGACAACTTTCCTGGAATAAACTCTTTCACCAACTACGAAAGAGAACCTAAAAAGTTAAGTACTTCCCATTTTACAGAGTAGTCGGATGGTCAGATATTAGAGCTGAGAATAGAATCACTCTGATCCTCCTTGCTACCATGCTCTTTTGGAAGTGAACAAAGAAGACAAATGAAGAATTCAGTCAATGAAGGAACTTAAAGGAGAATATAATTGGAATTGTTTAAAAGTATGAACCAAGGGAATATGATTGGGACCCATATGGCATTGTCAAAGTTAATCAATCATTTGTGCCAGTCAATTCTAACTCAGATGGAAGAAACCAGTGTGTGATTTATTGAGCAATCTGTCATTTCTACAAATTCCATTAGTACTCCAATGGTAAGAATTACCTGGATACAACAGCAAAAATCTGGAAAGTTGTGGGAACTATTTCTAGGATAATATGTCCCTGGGTGATAAGAAAAGTAAGCCAGATCCCAAAACCAATTACTCTGTCCTTTCTGACTCCCTCATCCATAAAGGACTATTTTTCTTTTTCTCCAGCTGTTTTCTGTTTTTGAGCTTGCAGCTTTGCTAATGAGGAGTTGGGTACTACATCTTTCAGAATAAGTAATGAATCAGTCTCTGAAAAGTTGTCTCCTGCCATGGGGGCCCTGTGGCAGCTCCAGAGTGCCAATCTGAAGTCTGTCAGGATTGAATGGGGCCAAGGTTCTGAACAAGACTGACATTGAGAAGACATTGCCTCAGTAGGCTACAGATTTGGGGGAGCTACAAGTCTAGAGATAAGTTATTCCCACAGACATAAAAGCTGAGAACCACGTAGGGTTTCAAGAGAAGTCAAGTTCACGGTGCATGTCATTCCACAAATATTCATGGACCAGAAAACAGTATCAAAAACTTGTTGCAAATCTATGTATGCACAAGCTACTTCAAAGCTGCATACAGAGTCATCAGCTTCACTGGGCATTTGCATACGGATAAATGAAAAGTAAATGAAATTATTAATGCATTTCAAGTCTGTCCAAGTCACTTGTGACTAGAGACTCCTAACATTAGATACCAGAGACAGCAGAACACAAACTAAACTACTATGCAGAACAAATAATGAACTCACCATGGCAATTATATCAGACACACAGTTGCATAATTAATAATCACTTGATATGTGCTTTGCCTAAATGAGGGACAGCAATCTAGCATCATTACCAAGCAAGCCATTTAAAAACCATATCCTGACTTTCCTGACTCCAAAGAATAAAGATGAATGTAATTACCCAAGCTAAATAAAACTACTAGATATTGCAGAGCAAAGCTCGCTGACTGTTCTTGTATTCACAAAGCAAGAATCAGAAAAACTTAACAGGCATTATAGTGTGTGTTCTCTTATTTATTGTGTGGACTTAGAATTAAAGGAATCTGAATTAACAAGTTGTTCAAATATTCTTCTTCCCTTGTGGTTTGAAAACATTTGTTAAAGAATCAGGGAATAGACCCTGATCTACCTTGTTTCTTAATAGGATCAGGCTTTTTGGGTTTGAGTCTTGGCTGAGCTGTCTACAAATGTGTTAACCTTGCACAAGCTGCTTTCCCAGTGGCGATCTCCTTCCCTGTCATTGGTGAGACTTGGCTTAGTCATATGCCCTTGAGTGAACTCCAAACAGAGTAAATGGTTATGATTGCTCAGACTAATTGCATTTCATCACAGGGCAGGAAGAAAAGCCAAGGAGAGCATGAACATCCAACACTAAACAAGGTTAGAGGTCTTTAGCAAGGAGAAAAATTGGTAATTGATGAAGTTGCTGTTTGGAGTCACCCAACAGTATCTGGCAGGGGATCTTCTTGTTTGGTACTCAAACACTAGTGATTGATAATCCTACATGACATCATGACCCAGAGGAATAGTAGGTTTTAAAAGTGCTTGAAATATTCATTCATGTCAGCATGTTGCTTAGAGACTGAAAGAAGAGATGCCTATTACCCATGGATATCTTCTACCCCTACACAGATAGCACCCATAGGCTGTTTTTGTTGTTGTTGTTTGTTTGGGATTTTTGTTTTTTGTTTGTTTGTTTGTTTTTTCCTTTTGTTCTAACACTCTCTATTTTCTTTTTAAATTTCATGTTAGAGTTACTTACATACACACGTCACCCCCACATTCTCCAGCATTGAATTATAAGCTTCAAAAATAAACATTTGACATTTTATTTTTTCAGGTTTTTTTTTTGCAGCATACTTTCTGAATTTTAAACTTATCAGCCTTATCTAGTTTTTCACCATATAGATATATAATATTTGTAATTCATACACTTAGATAATACAAATATTTGATGTCCATCCAATAAAGTTGAAGGCAGGGCAAACACTTCTCTCCTCACTATTAAGCATTCATACTTCGAGGAATATTGTAAATAGGGTGAAATCTGACATCTCCTCATCCTCAAGGAGCAAACCACACTGCAGACACAAAGCAGCAGCAGGAAGGTCCAACATGAAAGCACATCTTCATAAAAAGAAAGGAAGCCAATACCCCAGGAGTTAGAAACCCCTAGTCCATTAGAGTGTTTGCAGCCGTCTGGCTGCACTGCAAAAACTCATATTTATGAGCTCATTCTTAGCTTTCCAGCTGTCCTAAGCAATGGTATGAAAAAATGATGGGAGTTTCAGGTGGGGAACAAGGAGCAGATGGGGATGGTCACTTAAGGCATGGGGTCATGTTAGCATCACCATGGAAGCATTCTTTAATTATTAAGGAATGAGGAGAGAGAGATTAAGGGACTATAATAAGCATTTCCAAATGGGCTGCACTTTTGGGAAACACCAGTGAGGAGGCACCTGTTCAGATTGCATTCTTTACTGTAAGGAGTTAGTTCATTTGTTTCTGATTGTTGCAAACAATTTCTAGAAGACAATTTTATCTTTGGTCTGGCAGGTCTGATTTTAAGATTTGGATTGTCCTAAATAAAAGAACAAAGTGTCCTTTGAACTGTCCAATAGTTCCTCTGTGGCTCTGTACCATTTTACCGCCTTCCAAGATCATGTATCCTTTCTTTAAAAAATAAATTAATAATGAATGAATAACGAAATCCACCTGGTATTGCATGAATATGCATTGTCAAGATATAGAAAATGGGGATGGAGTTTGCCTAAAACATGCATGCATATATGAAATTGTGAAAGAAAGAGATTATAAAGAGACCTCTTCTTCTCATCTCATAGATGCCTGCCTTACATATACAAATGTAAGCACTAGTGCTAGTAACAGGAGTAGCAGTGCTCTAGGATCCCTACTTGGGGCTGCTTCTAGAACTTGTCACAATGTGGATGACCTCCTGGAGACTGTGAGAACGAGGGACATTGCAGAGAGATTTGAAACTTCCTTGTAAGAATAGGAGCAATATAAAAAGAATGAACAAAATGACTACTAACTGCGTTGTGAGAAAGGATGCAAATCACTTAACCTTTGAAGATTGAAATGGACACAGCAAGAGAAAAAGGAGCATTCTAGGCACAACTCCTAGAGGACAAACACTGGATGAGCAGTCAAAAACACATGGCTTAGAAGTATATGCATTGTGTGTGTGCACGCATGTATGTGCGTGTATGTGTGTGTGTGTGTGTCTGTCTGTCTGTGTGTGTGTATGTATGTGTCTGCGTCTGTGCGTCTGTGTGTATATGTGTATATGTGTGTGTAGACATTTGGCCATGACTATGACTCAGAAGTGCATTATGGATCCAACTAAAACAGGATTATCCCTTTACTGATATTAGGTATCTCTGGAATTTTTTAAAGCTAGTTGACATTTTCTTAGTTAAAATATTTGAGTTTGAAATGAGTCTGATTAGATATTTTTTACAAAATTTTAACATTTCTATAGCATAAACAAAATGTATTAATCTTCTCTAATTTATTGTAAAAACTTTGATGACAAAAATACAAAAAAAATCATAGGCCACTCCCATCTAAAATATATTACTGCACTTTTCAGCACCTTGAGTGCCTGTATGTTTCTATGAGAATGATTCTAGTATAGATTAAATTAGAAAAGTCCCAGCCCTGTAGTATTGATCCTCAGGCTAAGGGCAGAAATTAAATAGTAAGGGAAAAGAAGAAAGCTAGCAAAGGTTCCACCACTTCCTGACTTTGAGTCCTAACCCATCACACATATGCACTGTTCTATCCCATATTGCTTTCTCTCTGTGGTCGACTGTGCCTAAGCTACCATGGAGCACAATAAACCCTATGCCAATTAAGTTGTTTCTGTCATAAATTTTAGTGACAGAAAACTGGAAGTAAAATGCAGTATATCAGTGGCATTTGACTATGGATTTGAGATTAGAGAGACCATAAACCCCTTTATAATTATACCTTATTTCATCTGCTAAAGGGCTTGGAATCAGAACATTAATACTCAGTCTTTGGAAACTAGCTCTTCTGTCCCAGATCTTCATATAGTTCTATTCCTCAGAGCTGCCACTACAGAAAATAGACAAAGTAGCCATACTGAATTTCAATGAAACTTGATTAATAAAACACTGTTTGTAGGTTACCCTTACCACCAGTGTGTGTTACCCGCATCCTGTGCTGTAGAAGGCACTCAGTGTGTTGAAAAGTGCAGTAATATATTTTAGACAGGTGTGGCCAATGATTTTCTTTGTATTTTTGTCATTCTCAAACTACTACATGGTGCTAAATTCAGCCAAGAAGATAAACACTCACAGATGCTTCCTCCTGACTCTTCAGCCTCCAGAACCACAAGACAAATATGTTTCATTTATTTACAATTAACCTCATCCATTATGATTTGTTTTATGAGTAGAATGTAGACTAACATAGAGGAAAAAAGATAAGGCAAATTGGGACACTATTAGAAATTGATATTCATTTAAATCTTAATAAACTATTGTGCAGATTAATTAGGTTACCCATGTAATTGTAAATATATGTGGTGTTTATGGTGGTTGAGGGGTGTGTGTGTGTGTGTATATACATATATATATATATATATATATGTATATATATATATAAAACAATTAAAGAAAGTAGAGAACATAAACATAAAAAAAGCAAGGAGTATAAGGGAGGTTTTTAAAAGATAAGAAAAATGATATAATCATATTTCCTCAAAGTAAAATAAATATTTAAAAAATTTCAGATAAGGAAATGACAGAATGAAGTACTGTGCAGAATTGTTATCTCCTCTTTCCTTTTCACTCTTTCTTTCATATCTCTTTCATTTGTTTCTTTCTTCCTTCCTTTGGTTCTTCTTTCCCTTCTCCCTTCCTTTATTCTTTCTTTTCTTCTTTTTTCATTTTTTTGGGGGTTTCTTTTCTGTGTTTTTATAGTCAATTTATTTATTCACTTTACATCCTGATTGGAGCTCCTCCCCCTCCTCACAGGCCTACCATTAAAAATCCCTCCCCCATGACCCTTCCCCTCCTCCTCAGAGGTGAAGACCCATTTGCTACCACCATGCCATAGGATTTCCTGTCTCAGCAAGGCCTCCTGTCCCACTTATGACCAATCAGGCAGTCAAGGTAGGAAAATGGCAGGCAACAAAGTCAGAGACAGCACCTACTACAATTGTTAGGTGACTCACATTAAGACATAGCTTCACATCTACTAAAATTATATAGGATGCTTATTTACAGCCCCTGCATGTTCTTTAGTTGGTGGTTATTCTCTGTGATCACCCATAAGTCTAAGATAGTTGACTCTGTAGGTCTTCTTGTGGTGTCCTTTCCCCTTCTGTCTTGATCAATTCTATAACGCTCTCTTCTACTAGACTCCCTGAGTTCTGCCTGATGTGTCACTGTAGATCTCTGTATTTGTTTCTATACACTACTGGAGGAAGCTTCTCAGAAGACAGTTGTGCTAGACTCCTATCAGCAAGCATAGCAGAATGTCATTTGTAGTGCAAAGAGTTGGCTCTCTTACATGGGATAGGTCTGAAGATGGGGCAGTCACCAGTTGGCTACTCCTAAGTATTTGCTTGGACTTTATCCCTGCTCCTTTTTTTAAGCAGGACACATTTTGGATTGAAGGTTTTGTGGATGGGTTGATGTCCCATTCCCTCCATTGGAAGTCCTGCCTAGCTATAGGAAATGGTCACTTCAATCTCCATTTCCCCTGCTGGAGGGAATCTCAGCTAGGGTAAACCTCACAGACTCCTTAGAACCTTTTCAATCCCAGGTCTCTAGCTAGTTCCAGAGATGCCCCACACTACACTTTGTTTTTTATTTATGCTCCCAGCCCTCTGGTGTCTCCCTCTCACCAAACCTGATCCAATATTCCCATTTTCCTCCTCATTCTCTCTCACATCCCTTCTGTCCATCCGTCTCTGATGAATGTTTTCTTTTCTTTTCTGAGTGAGATTCAAATGTCCTCCCTATGTCTTAGTTTCTTTGGGTCTGTTGATTGTAACATGGTTACCCTGCACTTTATGGCTAATGTCCACTTATGAATGAGTACATTTCATCCATTCTATTTCTGGGTCTGGGTTACCTCACGTGTCATGATATTTTCTAGTTCCATCCATTTCTTGCAAATTTCATGAAATGTATGTTTTTAATAGCTGAATAGTATTCAACTGCGTACATGTACATTTTCTTTATCCATTCTCCAGTTGAGGGACGTCTAAGTTGTTTACAGTTTCTGGATGTTACAGATAAAGCTGCTGTAAACATAGCTCAGAAACAGTCCTTGACATATAGTGTGGCATTTTTGAGTATATGCCCAGACGTGGTATAGCTGGTCTTGATGTAAACCTTTTCATTATTTCCAGAGAAATTACCAAGTTGATTTCCAAAGTACTAGTTTGCACTCTCAACAGCAATGGAGGAGTTTTCCTTTTTCTAGTCATCCTTACCAGTATGTGCTATCACTTCAGTGTTTGGTCTTAGCCATTCTGACAAATGTGAGAATATCAGAATCATTTCAATTTGCATCTCCCTCATAGTAAGAATGTTGGACATTTGAAAAAGTGTTTATCAGCAATTAGAGATTCATTTTTCGAGAATTCTGTTGAGGTTTCTACTCCATTTTTAATGGTTTATTTAGTTTGTCATGTCTAATTCCTGGAAATCTTTATATATTTTGGATATTAGTCTTCTATTGGATCTAGGGTAGATTATGATCTTTTTCCATTCTATAGTCTGTGTTTTTGTCCTGTTAATGGTGTCCTTAGCCTTGTAAAATTTTTCCAGTTTCATAAGGTCCCATTTATTAATTGTTGATCTTGGTGCCTGATCAATTGGTGTTCTGTTCAGGAATTTGTCTTCTGTGCCAATGTGTTCAAGGCAATTCTCCACTTGCTCTTTTATTAGATTTAGTATGTCCCATTTTATGTTGAGGTTTTGATCCATAAGGAGTTGAATTTTGTGAAAGATGACAGATATGGATATTTATGCATTCTTCTATTTGCCAAAAGAATGGTTGTACAACCACCAGTCTTTCTTCCATTGACCGCCCTGTCTGAATTTATGTCAATATCATGTGGATTTTTTTTTGCTATTGCTCTTTAGTTTAGTTCGAAATCAGGGATTGTGATGCCTGCAGTTCTTTAATTGTACAGGATTGTGTTAGTTATCCTGTGTCTTCTGTGTTTCCATTTGAGGTTGAGAATTAGTCTTTCATGGTCTGTAAAGAATTGTGTTAGATTTTTATGGGAATTTCACTGAGTGTATAGATTTTTTTGTTTTTGGTGAGATGATCCTTTTTACAATATTAATCCTAAGGATCCATGATCATAGGAGATTTCTCCATCATGATATCTTCCTCAATTTCTTTCTTCAGAGACTTGAAGTTTTTATCATACATATCTTTCACATGGTTTTTTGGAGTTACACCAAGATACTTGATGTTATTTCTGGCTATTTTAAAGGTTTTTTTTGTAAGGATTTAAAGGTTTTATTTTTTGTAATTTATTTTTCAGTTCATTTATCATTTATGTTAATTTTGTATCCAGCCACTTTGCAGAAGGTGGTTATCAGCTTTCTAAATTTTCTGGTAAAATTTTTGGAGTCACTTATATATACTACTAAGGGAAATCTGTCTGAAATTATCTTCCTTCATTGAGTCTTTATGTGGTTTATGTAGTAGGGTGACTGTAGCCTCATGAAATGAGTTTGACAATTTTCCTTTTGTTTCTATTTTGTATAAGACTGAGGAATATTTGTATTAGCTCTACTTTGAAAACCTGATAGAATTCTGTGCTAAAACCATCTATCCCTAGGCTTTGTTGTTGTTGTTGTTGGGAGAATTTAATGGCTTTTACTTTGTTGAGGACTATAGGGTGATTTAAATAGTATACCTGATCTTGATTTAACTTTGGCAAGTAGTATCTCTCAAGAAAATGAACCATTTTGATTAGATTTTTCTTTTTTTCTGGTTTTGTTTTTTGTTTTTTTGGGCTTTTGAGGTAAGACCTAGTGATTCTTTAAATTTCCTCAGTGTCTGTTGTTTTGTCTCCCTTTCCATTTCTGATTTTGTTAATTTGGATACTGTCTCTCAGGCTTTTACTTAGTTTGGTTTTGGAATTGTCTATCTTGTTGACTTTCTTAAAGAACCAGCTCATGGTTTTGCAGATTCTTTGTATTGTTCTCTTTGTTTATAATTGTTTGATTTCAATCGTGTGTTTGATTATTTCCTGACATCTGCTTCTCTTGGGTATGTATTTTTTTCTTTTCTTTTCTTTTCTTTTCTCTAGATCTTTTAGGCTTTGTTCTAAATTGTGATATTTTGAAGTGTGTTTTGTGTATATGTCCAGAAATGGTGTGGCTGGGTCTTCAGACAGAATAATTTCCAATTATCTGCTTCTTCAATTTTTTTGATTAATTTTGGTTGAACATATATTTTATTAGATATTATAATTTCTTTTCAAATTTGCTTCTTCAGTCCATTTGTTTAAAAAGCTTTTTTTCAGCCCTTTTCTTAGAAAAATGTCTAAATATGTTGCTGAGGTATGTTCCTTGTATGCAGCAGAAGATTGGGTCCTTTTTCTCATATCCATTTTGCCAGCTTGTATCTTTTTACTGGGGAATTGAGTCCATTGTTGTTAATAGATATTAACCAACATGATAATTAATTCCTCTTGTTTTTACATTGGTGATGTTAATGTGTATGTGTGTTTTCTATATTTTGTTTTTGCTGGTATGGAATTATATATTTCCTGTTATTTCATGGGTATACATGACATTTTGGGTTGCAGTTTTACTTCAAGTATTTTTTGTAAGGCTGGGTTTATGGATAGATACTGACTAAGCTTGGTTTTGTCTTAGAATATCTTGGTTTCTCTGTTTATGTTGCCTAAGAGTTTTGCTGAGTATTGTAGTCTAGGTTGACATCTCTAATTTCTTAGAAATTATAAGATACCTGTTCGGTCCAGCTAGATTTTAGAATCTGTTGCAAAATTGAGTATAATTCTGATAGGTCTGCCTTTATATGTTACTTGGCCTTTTTTCCTTGCAGCTTTTAAGATTCTTTCTTTGCTCTGTTGCAGGAGATATTTAAAACAGTGGCACCCGATCTCGCTTGTGGTTTCAGGGTCTGCCATCTTCTCGACTAGGCAAGGCCTGAGGCCACGAGCGGACCTGGTTTATTTTCACTGTTAGCTTGGCTCAGGCCACCTGCTCAGGCAGCCGGAGACACCAGCCCTGCCACCCACGAGACGCCAGTATGGGAGATGGCTCTACCAATCTTCCATGCTGTCTTCACAAGGCTAGGCTGAGGCCACACCATCCCACCATTCACACGGTACCTATAGAAATGAGACTCTAATTAAAGATTATCCAATAGCTTTATATATTTGGAAATGTTCAATTAACAAGATGCCCACACAATTAGAAATGTTAACCAATTAACTAACCTAGATATAAGTTGTTACCCAGGACTGCTCTCCATACATGCATGGTTCACCATCGCTCCTACATCTCTGTCTAGCTCCTCCTCTTCCTCTCCTTACTCCTCCCACATTAGCTCCTCCCAACTTGCGGGTAAAATATTACGCTACATTGTTATGTAGATTTTCTTTTATGGTCCAATCTAACTAGTGTTCTGTAAGCATCTTGTACGTTTATTGGCATCTCTTTTAATAGTTTGGGGAAATTTTCTTCTAAGATTTTGTTGACAATGTTTTCTGGTCCTCAGGGCTCTGGCCCTTCTTCTTCTATTCCTATTATGGTTAGGTTAGTACTTTTCATAGTATCCCAGGTTTCCTGAATATAATATGTCAGGAATGTATTTTTTAGATGTAAATTTTTGGTGACTGATATATCAGTTTCTTCTCTCATACCTTTATGTCTGAGATTCTCGTTTTCATCTCTTATATTCAGTTGATGGTACTTGTGTGATTTTCCTGTTCTCTTCCTTACATTTTCAGTTTCAAGGCTTTCCTAAACTTCTGTTTTCTTTATTTCTTCTATTTTTTTCTCAGCTCTTGAACACTTTTATTCATTTTCTTTATGTTTCTAATTGCATTTTTCCACATATCTTTAAGGAATTTACTCATTTTCTCTTTAAAGTCCTCTACCCATTTTATTGTATTTTCTGTTGTTTAAGAAATGTATTTATTTTCTCTTTAAAGATCTCTATCATTTTTATAAGTTTGGATTTAAGGTCATTTTCTTGTGCTTCAGTTGTGTTAGGCTATCCCGGGCTTGCAGAAGTAGGATACCTATACTCTTAAGGTGTCATGTTTCCCTGGCTTTTGTTAATTATGTTCTTATGCTGGCCTTTAGCCATTTGATTGTCTACAGAATTTCCTGGTGCTGCAGACTTCCAGAGGGCATCCTTGGGCTGAACAATACAATTCATGGGGCAGTGTACATCTCAGATCAGCTGAGCATGTGTGGGGGATTCAGTTGGCAGGGGAATGGGTTGGGATCTAACCTGTATGTTCCTGATGCTGTGTCTGATGAAAGCAGGCAGACAGGTGGCTGAACAATGCTTTTCTTCTTATTTATGCTGCCTCCATTTTGTCAGCTTTTCTACTCCACACAAATATCTTAAAAGTATAAAAGTTATGCAAAGTAAATGTTACAAATTTCTCCTAAATATACTATGTTCATGTTGAAAAGTTTTGGATATTTTGTAGATATGAAACAGCTTATACTTATCAAACTGAATGTGCTAAATGATATGTATCTGAGTGTGAGTTCCTAAATATGATCAAGGTTTTACTGACTATAGATGCATTACATAGCTTCCCTTTTCTATTAATCCTCACTCATGGCCCTCAGATGATAATCTCAAGTGTCATGCATAAATCTGCTGCAGAGACTCAAGCTAAGTTGATTTTTCAAAATAAAGTTCTATCCAACCATGTCATTTTTTTTGTCTCCAGCAAATATTAATGACTTTAGGTCAGTTCATACATAATTATACAAGTAGTTGAGCATTGCTGCAGCCCCTCACCAAATACCCTCTGACTGTGGCACTGGGTGTAGTCACAGCATAGATAGAGACATTCCTTGGATTTGACTGGAGGAAGACACTTGAATTCTTGGCCAGTTAGTTTCATGTGGGAATCATTCTGCAGGAAATACTAAGCTAGGTGGGGACCTCCAACCACTCCATCTAGCTCATTCTCAATCTGGTCCCTGTCTCCCAATCTGAAAGCTTCACTTTCTGCCAGTAGGATGATATCTACGTTCTTTGATTTGAAAGAAAGGTATAATTGTCCAACCAAGAAGAAAACATATCTTGTAACTCCTACACTCTTATAGAATCAAAATTTACTTGCCTGTCCTGAGCAGCCAATACAGGTCAGGGAACTGATAGGAAATGAGATCCTAATACCTCATGTCTGCATTGTCTTCTTCAAATTTTTTCTTTTTTTTTTTAAACATTTCCTGGACCATAATTTGGCCATATGTAAAACTAAATAATGTGGAATAATTAACTAGAAGAATGCTTTAAGGATCAATTTAGATAATGCATGGAATGCTTTCTTATAAATTATCAAGTTATCATTAAGGCATTGTTTCTTTAACTGTTTCATTTAAAAGCCCAGGTGTCTCATAGAGCAACACAATGTATTCACTGGTGGCATATTTTTACTATTTCATTTTCCCTTTGATATTTAAGGACAAACCAGTGAACAATGATCCTCAAAAAAAAAAAAGGGGGGGGGAAGATAGAGAATGATTTGGGAATACCTCATAGGAAAAAAAGACATAGCTTGTTTACATTTTGAGCAGATTCATTAAGACACAGTCAAAGAAAAAGAAAATAGCGTCAAATTGAGCTCATAGATGCTGCATACAATTTCCATCCAGTTCAGACTTTTACTGAGGAGACTTCCTGATGCCAGCCAATACCTTTGTTGCAGCCAAGCAAAGGGCATTGAGTTTAATTTGTTATATTTCTAACTCAATGGGAAGATTTCAGTTTTAAAAAGTTAATTTCCAAGGAAATGAATGAGCCCCAGGAACACAGCTCTGTCCTTCCATAAATCAAAATGGGGGTAAGTGAATAGAAGGGCAGACTTGTCGAATGAGTATAAATCAGATATGCCCCAAATAGCTGCATTCCTAATAGAGGCATGCAAATAGCCCAGGAAAGAGGCATGCAAATCATTCAGAAAGTAAATCACAGTAAGTGGCTGCTAATAAATCTCAACTTGACTGAAATGGCAAAATTTCAGAGGAATCAGTGGAAGGTGGGACTCTTTAGGAAGCAGATGGAATGTCGTTAATCATTTGATCTAGTTCAACTGGACCCTGTACATTATTGTAACATATTTCTCAACTTCTGGATACTATCAGGGCTCCTTCCCACAGAAAGTCTTGTTTTCTTAGTCTGAATTAAAGTTTAAGTTATGAAACTTCTCTGTGTGTTGAGACATACCCCATCCATTCTATAAAATCTCTGGTCAGTGCTGAGTCTATTAGCCTGTGTCTAGAACCTGAGTCATAGACATGTATGTTAGTCCCTTTGACTCAACTTCAGCAAATATTTTCAGCACGAAAAATATTCTATTCCTGTTAAATATGATAATTAACTCAGCTTTTAAAATTATTTCTTTTAACTTTTGAAATTTGGATGTAATTAAATAATTTCCCATTTCTGTTCCTCTGTTGAATCTCTCCCATATATTCCTCTTTACTCTTTTTCAAAGTAATGTCCTCTCTTTCATTAATTGTTATTATATATGTATTCTTCATTCCTGATCTTCTTTCTAAAATATACTTATTATTCTAGCATTTTTCCTGAAATATTGGTTCAACTTTCTGGAAACATAAGATAACATGAACATTTCATTTCTTAGGTTGCTTTAGGTTCATAAGTTGGGTATGATATTTTATCACAGCAGAAGAAAATGGTGTAATGCAGATGCCATGCTTAACTATGAGTTAAATAATTTATTTTAGTTTTTATCCTTAAAGCATCTATACTTTCAAAATGCAACATTTCTAACACAATCCTTGAGAGATTAGGGATGATTAAAAACAAAACTATTATCAGGGCCTGGAGCATGACTAACCAGGTAAAATCACATTTACTCAAGGCTGGTAACCTAATTTGACTCTCTAGAACCTACATGGTGGAAGGTAAGCTGGAAACTGATCTCTACCCGTTTGTCACAACATGCTTTTCACATGAACATGAACACACACACACACACACAGACACACACATACACACACACAAACACACACACACACACACACACACACACACACACACACATGAAATTGATTAAACCACATGGGGAAAGGGCTCATTTTTCCACATCTAAGAATATAGAGACCATTTTGGTTGGATCTGGCTGGTTGAGTTTTGGCAGGCAAAGGGAAACAAAAAAGGGCCTTGCTTGAAGGATAGAATATTTGAGCAAGCAATAAAAGGAAAATAATAGAGGGGAATAACATTAAAGGTAAGTGAGCCCTGGTATTGGTGGTTAAAATTTAGAAAGAAGGATCCAATTTCAAAATTCAAACGAGCAAAAGGAAGGTGAAGTTATTGTAGGGAGGGCTTGAGAAGAAAGACAACTCTTTCTCTGATAAAGTGTAAGGACAAAGACGGCAAGTACAGAAAAACACTGAAAACAAAGCCAACTTCTTCCCTGGTTAGACTGGAGAAGACATATGCTCCTGCTGAGCACTGACTCTCTGTTGACTCATCACTGTTCTGCAGTTACCTAAAGCTTTTTCCCACTCTTATTGAAAGTACATTAATTTCACTTGGGTGCTTCTAAATGATGTCTACGTCTGATGTCATTCCCAGCATGTAACTCTAGTCAATCATTTATTAGTTCAGGTACTATTGATTTGCTGGTTAACACCATGAAGATCACATGGTGAGAGGAATGACTGGACTTCCTTTCAGCTAGGACAGTTCAAGAAGATGGGTTAGCTACAGACCATTTAATGAATCACAAAATGTTCATAGAGGACAAGATATTTCTCTAAACCTTCCTGCAAGTCTCAGAGAGCATCACAAAAGAGGAAGTGGAAAGAATATTAAAACCTGGGTATTAGGGAGGAATGCTGTTTAATGCCGGTGTTAAGTGTGACGTGGTTGTCACACACAGGGACTCACTTAGCCCTCTATAGTCCCTAGAACACTAAGGATCCAGGCACATGAGTGGCTGATAACTCAATTTGCTGATCTCCTTGAAGCATGAAGGAGAATATGAACCTATTTTTTGGTATGACGGCCCAAAGCTATGGTATTTAATCTTTGTACTGCCTGATATAACTCTGTTCTTGTTGGTTGACCTTCTAGTCCTAAGGAAAGGTGTATTCTTTCAGCTTGAGCAGCTCAGGTGGCCATGAGTGGCGGAGTTGGGCCATCAACAGTGCACTGGACAGAAACAGTGCTGAATCACTTCACCTCTCCTGAGCTGGAGCCAGCAGAGAGAAATCTACTGCCCCAAGGGAAAGCTAGTCATCCATGGCCAATCTCCTTGAAAAGACTAATAATGCTCTTCTGAAATAAGAATTCTAGAGAAAGATGGTCCCTGTGTTAACAAACAAAACTTGATTCTGGGGAAAAAAAGGAACTTGAATGTATTTTTCCATTAAGTCAACCCATGTCAGCAAATATTTATTAACATAAGGAGTTCTGCATAGCAAGGAAAAAATGTTAACAAACTGTTCTTATTTGGAAACTACACAGAAGACACAAACACATGGGAGCTCACTGTCTACTTGAGCTGAGCCAATTATACTGTATGATGCAGATGTCATTATTATAAGATCCTATCAACCCAGATGATGATTGAAAGGCAAAACTATGAGTTGCAGAATTTGGGGGCCAAGTTTCCAGGCATCTACTTTTAATGAGCACATAGGAAAGATATTATTTTTCCTACCACGAGAGTGGACAAAAAGTCTTCAGACATGCTAGGTTCCTAAGTATAAGTCTGGATATTTGTCTATTTTTTTCTGAGACCTAAAACTAAATATCCTAACAAGTTTTTAAAATATTTTTACTTAATAGAGAAACTGTATTTGGCATATCAGTTATCTGTTCTAATTATTCTCTTCTCAAGATAATTGCATTATTCTACAAAAAAATGTGTTTCACCAGAGAGAATTAAAATTAATAATAAATGATTTAGTAGCAGTAGACACAGTGGTCTTATCTCTAAGCACAGATGTAGTAAAGTTGAAGGAAAGAAAATAAGGTTCTTAAGAGCCCACTACCACACATTTGCTATTTTCCAATCTTCCAATTTTATATTTGTGAGGAATTTATGAGAAGATTACCAACTAACAGCATAAACAGCCCCACACAGGCAAGCACAGCCCTACACAGTAGTTATTGTAGAGCAGCCTTGGTTGAAAGTGCTAAGAAAATGGTTTTTCTTGGGTGAGTATGCATGAGCAGGCACCCATGCACATCATTTGGTTTCCTTTTAATGGTCACAAACCTTAGTGTAATTTCTTAGGTGAGTGAGATGCTAATCAAGCAGTTGAAGACAGAGAGCCTAGTGAAAATAATCAAATGTGAATTTGTCTACTGAGAACTCTCAACTTTGAAGAGGGAGAGAAGAAATTGTCACAGCGATTCCACTGGAGACAGCCTTCCTGCCACTAAGCGGCCCCTGGGGATTCTCTACCTGATTTGTTCTTCATCAGGCTGGAATTTCTTTGACAAGGCAATTGTAATTAGAATGAGCAAAATGAGCAATGTGCCAACTCCCTGTTTATAATTCAGATGTGACATTAAAGAAACACTGCAAATTCTATTTTATTTATTTTAATATACAGAGTTACAAAGAGTCAGGAGGATATTGCTTCCCATAAAATTCAGGGATATTTCACCAAGGAAAGGAAATATGGGTACTCTAGAAGATATCATCTGACTTGGTGGAATTTTATTCTGAAAATTGTCACACATTTTCATGCTTGCACTTGGACTGCATGGACAGAAAGAATATGAGGTAATGAGGAAAAGAATAGAAACTTCCTCTCTCCTTGTACCTCGGTGCTCACAGATGCTGAGAAGAAGTGATTTGATGACTTACTACATGTGGTGAAGACAAAAGCAGAAGCTTCTGGAAGATTATGAGAGCAGAGGTGTGTGAGAAACCTGACTGATTGTGAATTGAGTTTCCATCTAGAGAAAAAGAATAGCACAATCTCACACTTTCGTAATGAGTCGTATGATTATTTCTTTTCTCACACTATTACACTATTACAGACTAGGGAATCACCTGGAATTCCAGGAGAGTTCAAGTGATTTATTAATAAATTAGAAATTTCAAAACAGTTACAACTGTAGAATGATACAAGCCATAGTTTCCACATGTATAACACCTCTGTTCTCATGTCAAAACTTGTCTATTCTTCTCCCTCTATCATATTGAGAGATAAATCATACTAATTTCTCCCATGTACAAAGTAAGTCTGCTACTAGGTGTAAGTATCTGGTGGCTTTCCTCTCTACGGACTCTTGAGCATTCTTCTCTGGTCTGATCTTTCCTAACTGTGTACCTCTTGCCATTGTATTCATTATAGTAAACTGGTATTTGATGGAGAGTTCAAACTACATCCATCATGCCTCTTAGAGAGTCTATTAGACTCCTGAAAATCACAATGATGATGAGGTGGTTGGAGGCATCAGCTAAAAGGACTGAGATTAAAAACAACATGAGCGAGAGAACAAAATTCCTACTCTGATGCTCACAGAAGCAGTGAGAGTGGCTAAAAGTCCCAGATTAAAAAGGGATTCTGGGCAGCTTGGATGCAGCTGTAATCCTTTCACTTCCTGGAAACAGCTGAGCTTCTCAGTCCTTTCCATCCCACCACAATCATCGGGAGGTTGTATAGACTGTGATCCAAAAGTTCTGTGATTTATATGTTGAGAGAGTTTCATTTCTCCCATGAGATTAGTCACTACTAGGACACACCCGGTTGGCAGTGGCGTCAAAACAAGGATGTTGGTGTAATGCAGAACCATTCTTTACCACTCCCTGCCCTGCTTCAAAAGCAAACCATCTAAACATGAATATTACTGTATGTCATCTACTTGGCCTGTTTTCTACAGACACATGCATTCTCTTCAGTGAATCTCATCCTCAAGACGCAGCAACTGATGTCTACCAGTCATCACTAATGTGATTTCTCTACTCCGCATTTTGCTGTAAAGTTTATTTCTTTTCTGACCCTTCCAACTATTACCCACCTTGGTGTGAGGGTTTTGAATAAAAAATTCTGCACCTGTTTCTCAGCAGAAACATAGTTTCCCAGTTGCACGTGATCCTTGAAGGTTGGTATATCCAAGCTTTCACATTGAAAGAGGAAACATTTGCTATGGAGTTTATTTTTGAGAGCTGCATAATCAACATACAATTTTTTTTTCTAAATGAAGAAAAGGAGGAGAAATTTCAAATTTTTTAAACAAAATTATCATGATTTTTTGTCACACTCATCCAAGCTATCCTTGAGTACATGGGCCACAGGAGCCATGAACTGGGCATTCTTGGTGAAGTACCAGGCCCATGTGAATAAAAACACTTCTCTAGGTCGACTATACATGATTTTCTCTCAATTTTACTACAACACAAATGCTCAATAATTAGAACACTATCTACTTGATACTCCATGTGCAGAACTTCATTTTCTTGCACTTCATAGAGTTTGAAGATATCAGAAAACAATACTCAAGTACTTTACACCTAGAGGAAAAAAAAAAAAACAGTATACCTTGGTGGCCACATATAGAGGCATATAAGGAGAATTACAACAAGATTGGGATGCATTTAACACAGTCATCTTCTAATTGCTAAGTGTAACTTACTATAAAGTTTAAGAATTAATTCTGAGGAGGATGATTTTTTTCTTTACCTGGATGGGTAGGGAAAATTTGAATGAATTTGATGAATTAAGTTAGAAGTTGACATTGTAATGAAATCTGCTGTTCCTGCTTTTCTTGAGATTTGAAACTACCCTCAAATCTCTTCATGGTCCTCTGGGATTCCTGCCACACCAATCTTCTTGTTATTTTTAATGAGTAACAGTAACTTACACAAAGCATCCTTTAAATATAAATGGTCAACAAAATGAAACACTATATCATAATATGTACTCAATTCTTCACAATCAAATAATTACTTTATTGATATTCTGTAGGTTTTATAATTATATAACTTTCTACATTTCTTTCCATCTCTGCAAAGGAGAGGTGTGAATTTACAGGGGCAGTGAATAAAGAATATGGGTTTCTATATTAAAAAGCAATATCTAATGTATAAGAAAGACATTATATAAAAATAGCAACATCCTTATCTCAAATCAGTAAAACAACTTATAAATCTGACCTCTCATTAAGAACATAATTTCTCCAGGAATTCAGAAATGATGAGTCTTACTCATGAATATACTTTCTTAAGTATGTTTTTTTAAAAAAAAAAGTGTATAAAATAAAAGTAAAAGTAAATGTATCGGGTTTTCCATGGCATGTACTAGACAACCCTTCTCTCGTGATTCAGGTCAATAGAAGCAGATGATACACTATCTTTCTCTGTCCAAACTGTCCACTTTTAATTTGCCTTAAGTGACCTCTTGCTATTAGATTTATTCCAGTTTTAAGAAATGTGAAATTCATAGTTCTGAAGTTACTCTATTTGTACAACTGACACTATTAAACTAGCCCGATTTAGTTTCCTGCCAGTCTCTAGCAAGGCTGAGATGGCTTGAAATCAAGAAAGCCAGTCAAACCTGCATCCTCATGTGCCCAGGAGGCCAGAGAGGTCTAAGGGCTTATTAGTGACTCCGTCATTTCCATCCATCATTCTCTATGCACCACGGTGTGCACACCTACCAAGAGAACTTTAAAATAAGAAATAAAACTCAATGAACTCACATTCAATTAATATTAGTCATATTATTAATCCTTGCTCGTGCAGGGCTTATCAGGAGATAATTGACCTTGTCAGTGTTCCGAGCCCGCTGCCTTGCTGTAGGAACTCTCCCTCCCACCATGCTTAATTAGAAAGCGATAAAATCCCCCCAAAAGGTTTTCTTTTTTTCTTTTCTGATTAACCATGGAATGTCCACTACCTTCCTAAATTCCCTCTCAGTAGTGAATGAGGGAAACTGGAACCTAGGGAGCATTATCTTCTCAATTAAGAAAAGTGAGGCTTCAGCTTGGGTGCCTTAGTGAATGATAGATTGTGTGTTTACAGAGCCAGAAGGCACAGGTCGCTTGCAAACCCAGATGTTTTCTGCTTCCTGGGTGGTTTATATATAAAAAAATATGATTTAAAATGAGCTGTGATTCTTGTCCATTTCCTTTCATGTAGAACATGACAGTTTGTAGTCTGATCAACTTGCTATTAGGCTGGATAGAATTCTGATTTTGAGTTTTCTAATGGTCTCTTGTCATGGGCATGGGCTTCTCTGTTTTTACTGCTGTTTCTTACTCATCAGATCTTGAATTCATTTGTTAATTTCATTGTTGTTGTTTTTCCAAAGTTGCTAAATGGGCATCTATTGAGTTTAGGGGACATGAACTTCATGTTTCAAGACCAGGAGGTGACAGAATGATGTTGACTGAGCTGAAACCTAACAGAGAAGATGCTGGCAGCAAACCTTGGAGAGTAGAGGAAGAAAACATCTCTTGATCTGCTCAGAGATTTTCAACATAGATCAGCCAGTCAGAGATACACTTGTGTCTGCTCCTGTATCTACCTCAATAGATTCTGCAAGGCATTTCAACCCAAACAACTATGCAATAGAAAGAGTTTAGTGAAAATCACATTCACAAGCATACATGCAGCCATGGACAACCCCCCCCCACACACACACACATTCACACACACACATACTGACACACATACACTGTATACACACATATATACAGAAACATACACGAATACAGCCATGGACACATGCATATATGAGCATAAACATGCTTGCACATAATGCATGCACATATAAGTATGCACATGGTCACACACATGTATGCATACTTAAGGACACACTTAAAAGCACACATATACTTATGAACATAAATGGGAATGTTCACATAAATATTCACACATGGACAATTATACATTAATACCTGTATGTATAAGCGCTCCTAAATAGAAATTTTATATAGTAAGAGATTAGCAAATATTTTTTAGAAGACAGAATTCTGTCCTTTAAGGACTGGAACTACAGTGATACACAATTGACTCTGAATATTTTTGGCCATGTATTTCATTTTTTGAATCCTCTAGTTACACTAAGAATTTCAGCAAAACTCAGAAAGCGGTGTCAGGGGGAAGTCTGAACAATTTTAATTTTTCTACATATGCCTATCTCATATTTAGTATCTTCTGCTATATAATTGAAAACTTGTTGAAAGTACATAATCTTATTCCTAAGTGTAAGTAGAAACAGAGGAATTACTGGAAATAGCAATTGTCATTAAATTGGTTCATTTTGTTTTATACTCACAGGTTCCTTCCCAGGATGGCAGGTGTGCAAACAGATTATCTCATTTAACACAACAGGTATTTACTGAAAATCCCCATTTGGTCAATCCTATGATGTTATTTTCCTGCCCTGGTCCATTGTGCTAGATGAGGTTAAACAAGCTTAAAATCAATATCTTGAATCACAAAGTATAATGAAGGATGGGGAAAGGAACATGGCCATCTGTCACAATTTTGTGTCAAAATGTAATTGGGTCAAGGTCAAAGGCTGGGAAAGAGAATCAGTTTATTGCAGTTTTTGGTAAGTCCAAGAAAAATTGCTCTATTGTCCTGAATGTTCTCCTATCAGCAGGTTTGAGGGCCAAGGAGGTCACTCATAAAGTTTAAAGTGTGATTCTGGGAGAGCAACACTTTGCAAAATCTATTCTTTCACTCAAACTAATTCACCGAATCTTCCATATGCCCCAGATACTCCTTCAATTACTGAGGTTGTGTTCTGAATAAAATAGAAAATCTGTGCCTATATACTGTGTTCATTCTAGTGAGAAAAGAAGTCAAATAATAGGAGAAATAAACAGTAGTTTATCAAGAGTACCTCACTTATGTTTCCTGAAAGTGGAAACTTCTAGAGTTCAAAAGAGCTCTGGCTTTGCATAGTCACTATATAGATAGAATTTTTTAAAAGGGGGAGCAACAGTGTCAACTATCCAGATCACCTGAAATCCCCCGGGGACTGGATCACAAACCAAAGAGTACACATGGAGGGACCCATGGCTCCAGCCACATATGTGGCAGAAGATGGCTTTGTCAGGCATCAATGATTTGAGAGGCCCTTGGGCCTGAAGGGGTTTGATGCCCCAGTGTGGGGAATGCCAGGGCAGGAAGGCAGGAGTTGGTAGGAGGGTGGGGAAAAGGCAGGGGGTGGTGGGATTGGATGAGGGTTCCAGAGGGGAGACCTAGAAAGGGGATTACATTTAAAATGTAAATAAAGACAATATCCAATTAAAACAAAGAAAAGAAAAAAAATCAAGATAATGATCCCAAAGTTCAAAAAATTCACAAGAATGTATAGACGGAAAATTGCAGTAATGCAATGCTCTAATAAAAACATCAGAAGTACAGGGACTATAGCAATGAAGTTGAAATTATATGGTATGGTGGTGTGAATATACTAGGAACGCCCACTATTAGGAGATATGGCCTGGTTAGAGGAAGTGTGTCCATGTGTAGGAGTGAAAGAGGGTCTTTGAGGTCATATATATATTTAAGTCTGGCCAGTGTGACACAGTCCCCTGCTGACTGCCTACGGATCAATGTGTGGAAGTCTAGGCTCCTCCAGCTTCTCCAGCTCCACATCTGACTATAAGCTGCCCTGCTTCCTGCCATGATGATAACGGACTGAACTTCTAAAATGTAAGCTAGCCCCAATTAAATGTTGTCTTAGTAAATGTGGCAGGAACATGGTATGTCTTCACAGCAATGAAACCTTAAGATATAGTAGTAGGATGTTTAGTCTTAAATTCCTAGGAAAAGACAGGATTTACAGTGGCTCAAGTTTACAATTTTTTCTGACATTTTCAAATCTTTAAAAAAAACAGTGTTACAAAAACATAAATATAAATAGATTGGATTAGGAAAAATCAGAATCGATTGGCTCTCCTCAAGATTGTTAACCAGTGATCATCCTAGAATGACAAACCTGCATTGTAGGCTTATACATATGCACGCAGGTCCTTGATTCCATATCACAGACTATTCTTTAAGGTGTGTCAAGCTCAACACTGAGGCTTTTCTGGTTTTTCATCCAACTTGCTTTAACTTCCAGGAGCCTATAAACAGCCCACTCATTGGTAGCTTTGCATCCAGTTATTTTTATGGCCTCACTGTTATCAACGAATATTGTGGCTTAAAATTTATTGAGTGCAAACACTATGCCATATTCTATTCACAATGTTGTGACCATGTGTTGAGAGCAGTAACCAGGCTCTTTAAGTAGGTTTCAGGATATGTGAAGTAGGCAGACATACTACACACTTGTGTTGGAACACACCTGTCATTTAAAAGCATGACATATTCAAAGTAACCCAATAGACTGCTTCTTGAGATACCTGGGACCACTTGATTGTAGGACTTTACCCATATTCTCTGTCAACCAGAGTAGAGAAAATGGGGTGGTGTATTACAAAATGTATCATGATACATTTTTAAAATATATTTTATTTCATATATTTTATTTTATCAATTTTGACTATAATCCTTCTGGGCAAATTCCTTTGGGGATACCAGTTGCATGTAATTAAATGTCTAAACTGACATGTATTTAATTTTTAGAGTGTGATTCTACATTTTCATTTGCACATATACACAAGTCCATGTTACACTGTCCTCTAGTGATAACTTCCTATGTTCATATGTTTTAATTATTTTTTTGCCTACTTTTCCACTGTTAGCGTTTTTGGTATTCTGGCATGTTCCTTTTAAACATTATGTAAATAAAAACACAATCATGTAAAAATATTTCTTTGTTAGATGAGAAAGATATTCCTAAATGCTATCTAAATGTTATATTTTAGTTGATAGCTCTAGGTAAGCTTTTGTCTCTGCCAAACATTGACTTATTTCTAATTCTTTTCATCCCTCACATGTATTCATAGTATTGAAGCATGAAATAGTTTTGAATTGGGTAGATATGAATGAAATTTAAGTGCCTTTCAGATAAGTCTTAAAGCTTCTTCTGTTGACAATATTTAAATAAAATATAATTACAGAATTTTCCTTTTCTTTTCTCCATTTATTGCAAGCACTCCTTTGCTCTCTAGTAAGGCCTCTATTTCTTAATTAAATATAGTATATCATATTATATATGTACATACATAATATATAATAGTATGTATAAAATATATATCTATAACTGTATACAGAGAGATATATATTTATGTATGGTTATAAATTTACATATAATATGAATATATGTTTAGCCTGCATAATATTACTTGGATCTAGATATCTCAAGGCATTGGATTCCTCTTCCCTAGTTGAAGGATGTATTTCCTTCTCTCAGCAAGCTTTATCTGCCTGTAGTTCTTTTTCTAGGTGTGGAGCCCCTGAGTTGTTTCTTATACCAAACTTCCTATTCCTATGATTCCTAGGATTGTTCTGCCCCTCTTTCACTATGATCCCAGAGCCTTGAGTCCAGGCATTGGGTTGGAGATGCTTCAAGTGAAATGGTCACTGGATCTCTACATATTTATCAGTTGTGGTTTTCTGTAATCGTCTCTGTCTGTTGCAACATTCTCGTTGGTAACAGGCAAGACTAAGATTCTCAGTCATTAAAAGCATAATTGTAAAAGCATAGCATCTTCAAAAAGTGATACTGCGAAAACTGGATGGCCATGTGTAGAAGAATGAAATTTGAACTGTAGCTATTAACTTGCACAAAAATTAACTCTAAATGAATCAAAAATCTAAGCCTAAAACATAAAACACTGAAACTGCTAGAAAAAAACATTTTCTTAGAAGAGAGTACTTAAATAAAACACCACTTGACCAGTAATGGATAACCTCTTAAACCTGGAAAACTTCTGTAGTGTTGAAGAAACAATTAAGCAGAAAAGGGGAAACTGAGAGATTGAGATTGAGTCTTTTCCAGCTATATTCTGACAGAATTAAGGATTCATATACAAAATATTTAAGAATCTCAAAAAAACCAATACAAAATGTATTGTATCAATAACAACAAGAAGCACAAAAAAGATTTGTTCAAAGACAGGCTTGGAATCTGAACAGAGTTCTCAAAACAAGACTTAGAAACAGCCAGAAAGTAGGTCAAATGTGTTCCTAGAAACAAGGAAAATGGAAAACAAAACAACTCTGAGACCTCATCTTACCCCTATCATAATAGCAAAGTCGAAAAAATTCAAAAAGTATTGAGAACAAATCAAAACACATAGACAACAACAACAACAAAAAAAAACCCAACCAAGAACAAATATTGTAGTGGATTCAGGGGAAAAACAAACCCTCATTCCCAGTTGTTCAGATTGCAAACTGATCATATGGCTATGGAAATCACTGTGAAAATTTCTCATTAAGGTAAAAATAAATCTATTACACAAGCCAACTATACTATTCCTTATTCTATGCCCAAAAGTCTCAATGTGCTATTTCACAGACACTTGGTCAGCCATGTTCGTTGGCTCCTTAATCATGACAACTAGGGAATGGAAACAACTTAAAAGTTCTTCAGTTGATAGATATTAAAAAACATGGGTTTTTAATACATTATAGAATACTATTCAGGTTTATTGCTTTTATAGTTGGTGTGTCCTGGAAATTAAATATAGAATGACACATATTTACTATGAGGGTGTCTTTGTTTAGATCTTTAAAAGATCATAAGACAAAGAGTTTCCTCTTGACATCACTAGACTTCAAGTAGCAGCAGCAATGTCTCTGGCATTCCAGTGCTCTCTTTCAGTTATGTAGATTTATGTAGTGACAATCAAGAAACACATTCAAGCAAGACTCAAGATGCCTTATAATCAGGAGTTTTCCTCTTGCCTGGATTTAAACTTGCCCCCCCCCCCCCATTGGCATACGCAAAGTAACTTACATGTATTTTAGTATTGCATTGTTAATTTCTAGGATGTTTTAAGATCTAAATACTAAGTTATCAATTAATTGCATGACAAACATTGTATGGACTGAAGACTTAGGGTAGATAAACAGAAAGTGAGATTCAGGCATTCTTTACTAATTATAAGGTGAGGCATGGTGAGATGTGTGTGTCCAACTGGAACACTGGACTGTTCAACCCAATCAGGAACAGAGGTATAATCTCTTTGAGAAGGAATTTGAGAAAAAAATTTGAGAATAAATTTCTGATACATTTACTAACTTTCCTCTTTATAAAACAAATAAGAAAAATCCTTCTGTAAGTGTAAAGTAAGAGTGGCTGATGCATGGTAGTCAGTTTACTTTTTGTTATTCTCAGGAGATAAAGAACTAGAGGTAACAGACACACACTCCTTCTTGTAGTCAGATTTTGTATTCTCACTCTGAGCACTGCTGGCTCTTGACCTGTACTATCCCTTTTTTTCATATTTTGTGTTCTTTCAATCCCTCTATAGACCAACCATGATTTTCTGTCAATCGTGGATTTTTTTATTAGTCCATCTATTCATTTACATTTCAAATGATATCCCCCTTCCTAGTTACCCCTCCACATCCCCCATCCATTCCTCTTTTTCCCCCTCCCCTTGGCCTCTATGCAGGTGCTCCTCCACCAATTCTAGCCTCAGCCCCACCACTCTAGCATCCCCCTATGCTGAGGCAGCAAATCTCCACACACCAAGGGCCTTCTTTCCCATTGATGTCAGATAAAGCCATCCTAAGCCATCTTGTGTGTGTGTGTGTGTGTGTGTGTGTGTGTGTGTGTGTGTGTATTTATGTATGTATGTATCCCTCCATGTATACTCTTTAGTTAGTGGTTTAGTCTCTGGGGGTTCTGGGTTGTCTGGATAGTTGATATTGTTCTTTCTATGGGGTTGCAATCCCTTTCAGCTCCCTCAGTCCTTCCCCTAGCTCTTCCATTGGTGTCAATGGGCTCAGTTTGATGGTTGATTGTGAGTATCAGCATCTGTATTAATCAGATGCTGGTAGAACTTGTTAGGGAACAGCCATAGGAGGCTCCTGTCAGCAAGTGCTTCATGGCATCATCAACTGTGTCAGGGTTTGGTGTCTACAGATGGAATGGATTCCTAGGTGAGGCCATCATGGATGGCCTTTCCTTCAGTCTCTGTATCAATTCTTTGGACAGAAACATTTCTGGGTAAAAATTTTGAGATGGGTGGGTGCCACCATCCCTCAACTGGTGGCCATGCATATCTATTGGATACAGTCTCTACAGGTTCTATCTCCCCTTTGTTGGGTATTTTGGCTAATGTACCTGGGAATCTCTTGCTTTCTTGGCATCTGGGACGTTCTAGTGGCTACCACTAATGTCCCGTCTCCAACTGCTATATATAGCTATTTGATTTCTTGACCCTCTGTATCTTCTATCCCTTCTAATACCTGATCCTTTTCTTCCTTTTTCTCCTCTCCTTCCTTTTTCCCTCCCAGGTCCTTCCCTCCTTCTACCTCCTGTGATTGTTTTGTTCTTCCTTCTATGTAGAATTGAAGCATTCACAATTTGATCTTCCTTCTTAAGCTCCATATGTTTTGTGGGTTGTATTGTGGGTATTCTGAGCTTTTCAGCTAAAATCTACTTATCAGTGAGTACATGCCATGCCATGTGTGTTCTTTTGTGTCTGAGTTGCCTCACTAAGAAGAATATTTCCTAGTTCCATCTATTTGCCTGCAAATTTCATGAAGTCATTGTTTACAATAGCTTAGTAGTACTCCATTGTGTAAATGTACTACATTTTCTGTATCCATTCTTATGTTGTGGTATATCTGGGTTGTTTCCAGCTATTATAAATAAGGCTGCTCTAAACATACTGAAGCACATGTCCTTCTTATATGTTGGAAAATCTTTTGAGTTTAATCCCAGTAGAAATATTGCTGAGTCTTCAGGTACTGTTATTTCCAATTTTCTGATGAACCACCAGACTGATTTCCAAATTGGCTTTACCAGTTTGCAGTCCCACTATCAATGGAGAAGTGTTCCTATTTCTCCACATCCTCACTAGCATCTATTGTTACCTGAGTTTTGATCTTAGACATTCTACTGGTGTTAAATGGAATCTCAGGACTCTTTTGATTTGCATTTCCCTGATGACTAAGGATTGAACATTTCTTTAAGTGCTTCTCAGCCATTCAAGATTTCTAAATTGAGAATTCTTTTAGCTCTCTATCCCATTTTTAATAAGATTATTTGGTTCTCTGGAGTCTACATTCTTGAGTTTTTTGAATAGTATCTTTAAGTTAGATTTAGGGTTCATAATGATCTTTTCCAAATTTGTTGGTTGCTGTTTTGTCCAATTAACAGTGTCTTTTGCCTTACAGAAGCTTTTATAAGGTCCCATTTGTCTATTGCTGATTTTAGAATATGACCCATTGGTGTCATGAAATTTTTCCCTGTGCCAATATGTTCCAGGATTTTTCAGATTTTCTCTTCTATTAGATTCAGTGTATCTGGTTTTATGTGTATGGCCTTGATCCATTTGGACTTGAGCATTGTACAAGGAAATAAGAATGGATCAATCTGCATTCTTCTACTTGCTGACAGGCAGTTGAACCAGCACCATCTGTTGAAAATGTTGTCTTTTTTCTACTGGATAGTTTTAGGTTCTTTCTCAAAGATTAAGTGGCCATAGGTGTGAGGGTTCATTTCTGGGTCTTCAATTCTATTTCATTGATCTACCTGCCTGTCTCTATACCAATACTATGCCATCTTTATCTTATCTATTCCTCTGTAGTACAGATTATGGTCTTGTTCTTTCTATCTCTATGAAGAATTGAGCTGGAATTGTGATGGGGATTGCACTGAATCTGTTGATTTCTTTTGGTAAGATGGCCATTTTTGCTATGTTAATCCTGCCTATCCATAAGCATGGGAGATCTTTCTCTCTTCTGAGGCCTTTTTTGGTTTCTTTTTTCAGAAACTTCAAGTTCTTGTCACACAGATCTTTCACTTGCTTGTTTAAAGTCAGATCAAGTTATTTTATATTATTTGTGTCTACTGTGAATAATTTCGTTTCCGTAATTTTGTTCTCAGTCAGTTTATTCTTTGAGTAGAGGAAGGCTACTAATTTGTTTGAGTTAATTCTATATGCAGTAACTTTTCTGAATTTATTTATTAGCTGTAGTTCTCAGGTAGAATTTTTGGGGTCACTTATATACACTATCATATCATCTGAAAATAGTGATATATTGACTGCTTCCTTTCCAATTTGTATCACTTTGGCTTCCTTTTCTTGTCGTATTACTCTGGCTAAAACTTTGAGAACTATATTGAATAAGTAGGGAGACAGAGGACAACCTTGTCTTGTCCCTGATTTTGGTTGGATTGATTCAAGTTTATCTTCATTTAGTTTGATTTTGGCTATTGGTTTGCTGTATATTGCTTTTATTATATTTACATATAGGCCTTGAATTCTGATCTTTCCAAGACTTTTAACATGAAGGGGTGTTGTAATTTGTCAAAAGCATTTTCAGCATCTCATAAGGTGATTGTGTTTTTTTTCATTTGAGTTTGTTTATATAGTGGATTATGTTGGTGGATTTCAGTATATTGAACCATCTTGAATCCCTAGGATGAAACCTACTTGATTATGATGAATGATCATTATGATGTGTTTTCTGATTCATTTTGTGAGAATTCTATTGAGTACTTTTGCATCAGTATTCATAAGGAAATTGGTCTAAATTTCTCTTTCTTTGTTGGGTCTTTGTTTGGTTTATATATCAGCCTAACTATTGCTTCATAGATATCTTTACTAAATATATTTATTGATACCTTTACTGAAGTTTAGTCAACATAAAATTTTCGGAGAGTCCAAATAAATGTAAATTATCAGGAGCATACTTCAAGTAAACCCCCTGGACATGAATCTTTTCTGCTGCTCAGAAGACACACATGATAATTCAGTTGATACATATGTATAGGGGTAGGGTTATAGAGACCCTCTCCTCTCTGCACCTCATCAGAACCTCCTCCACCACAGCAAAATGATTTAACTTTTGCTGATTATTCGTCTCATAAAAATATTCTTCCCAACCCCTTTTTCTCAGACTCTTATTTTCTCTTCTTTGACTGGTTAATAGATTGAACAATTAGTTACTATGTATAAAAATCTAGTAATAAATGTACATTTTAGCAGAGAACACTAATATCTTATCTTAGAAATATGTTTAATGACAGATCCTTTATAATTCCAGGTGACTAAAGGAAAGATCCTCAAATAGATGGGTTCTTGATTGTTCCCAAATTCTCGTCTGATCAAGGGTATGCTTTTGTCAGACCAGTCTGGCTGCCCTTCCAATGTGCTTCATAAGCTTAATAGGGAAAAGGGTTGGGTTTCTTCTATCTGGAAGTCTACACAAAAAAGTCAGACTTCAAGTATCAGGCATGGTAGTCACTTCTGACAGGAAGTAAATATGGCTTTCCATCTATCTCAAAACAAGAGAAATTAGATGGTTGGAAAATAAGCATAAAATATCACAAAAATCTATATTTTCGCAGTTGTGTTACAGACAGTTTGAGGGTTTATGGCATTTTTTTCTTAAAAAATTCCCTAGGAACTTGAAAAGATGTTAAAGAAAATACGATTTAAATATAAACCAGTTTAATACTGGAAAATACTTGCTCGTATCTTTTTCTTACCTTCTACTGGGACGTAAATCCAAGTAATTTTTAAAAGCACACATTGCCTGACTTTAAAATATTATTTCATTTTAATTCAAATAAACAAAGCTGTTGAGATTCTCTTCCTGTGTTCAGGAGTATCTATAGATTGCTTCATTCCAAGAAAAGTTCAGCGAGATACTAATTATCCTCTGGATGGTGAAAAGTGGATAACCAGATGTGGGGAAAAGCATACAAAACAGGTAATAGATCTACTGCACAGGCATATGTAATCTCACACTGAACACAGGAATTGCATTGTTGAGCTGTCAAAATACATTCAGCTCAAGCATTATTCTCAGGAAATATACAACAGTAAATAAAAGCAAATTGGAGTAATTTAATCATAAAAGTTATTTTCGTGTACTTCTTGCATTGTGCAACTTAGACAAACAAAGCATCTATCAAAAACTTACTAGAGATACATCCCTCAGCCAAGCACCTCTGAGTGTCTGCATTATTGTGATTCTGTAGTGTTTCCTGCTGCCATAACTTTCCTGTCTTGTGGTACCAGGCTGGCAGAAGAATCTCTGCATCTCCACAAGAGTCAAAAACTCGAGAAATGAAGACAATGTTCACATGTCCTCTAATGCTTTTAATTCTAAATAGATTTTCTCTTAGAATTATCTAGATCTTAATTGAGATTGGGTTACTAGAAAGATGGCATTTTTAATTAGAAAACCACACTAGCAAACAAAAACATGTGCTAGATACAACTTCTTCATCAGTTCTTTAATCCATTTGCTCCCATCACTTTAAATTTCAAACATCCTGCCCAGTATTTTGTCTACAAAATACATCATGTTTTATTAAAATAATCATGTTTTAATGCCACAAAATATTCTATCACCAACTGTCTATAATTGAAACCTGTCCTAAGTATCTGATACTTGTTACTTGGAAGGCATATGCCCTTGAAAATTATGTAAGAAGTTATTCACATGCATTATCTATAAACGTGAATAAAAGATTTGTGGGTTAAATTTTTTTGAATATTTGGACAAAAAATATTTACAAAAGAATATTATTGTAAAAATCAAATTCAAGAAGAATATTTAGCTTTTAGATGACTCATTTCTACAATGACATTGTTTTGAGTTTTCTTAAAAAATATCACAGAAATATATCAAACAATTTTTTGTCAAATAAGTAACTAAACAGAAACATAAAAATATTAGTTTCTCTGAGCCTTTTGCATTTGAGAAGAAAATGATACTGTAAAAGAGTTGTAGTCCTCAGGCACCCTAAGTTTAAACCCCTTCAATGTTTATTCAGCAACAGCTTTTGAAATAATATTCAATATGTGTTTTATCTATGTTATTTATAGACTAATTTGTTTGGTATATGATTGGTGCATCACCATGAGGTAACTACAAGCAAAGCTGGCTGTTGCTCTTAACATCACGTGTTGTAGTGTTTAGGATTTCCAAAATGGTTTTTGGATTGTCAGATTAAATATGTGGTTGCAGGTTTCATTTTGTTTTTCGGTTTTCAAGGTCAGTTTTGCTTATTCAAAAAAAAGCACACAAGAATAATGCTCTTGATTATGATAATATTTTATATCTGAATATGTTTTTCATAATGGAATTTTAAGCCTCTAACTAGAATTGAACTATTCATGTGACCGTTTCCTTTGATGTGTAAATGTGCTTAATGCAGCAGAGGGCAACGCATGCCCTTTCTTTGTTTCTTGAAAATCATATCTAGTTGTGACTTGGATATAAGTTGCTATTTCTGAATAGATCTGTCTCTGCTCCTATAAGCAGAGCAGACAGGAGCTGCTGAGTAGCTGAACTCTGACCTCATGGGAACCCTTCACCCCCAAACGTGTTGGTGCTGACTGAACATTTATATATGTGTGTGTGTGTGTGTGTGTGTGTGTGTGTATGTGTGTGTTGTGGTGTGTGTTGGTGTTTATGTGTATTGTAAAGAAAATTAAATACTACTTGATAAACTGGCTTTTAGATTTTTCTATAAAGCCTATAGAAAATGTTTCCCCGGTAAATGATTGGAGAAATTGTTTGATTGCCTTCCAGTCAACCCCTAATATGTTCCCTTTGATGTAATTCAATGATTATTTGCCTTAAGTAATTTTGCTTTACTCTTTTTACATTTGCAAATTTGGATATATAATTTTTATTTGTCTTGTATGGACAATGGGGGAACCTGTATTTGGTGAATAAAATTCAGAGATAAAGTTATATTCTTAGAGTCTCAGTGTACAGGACTGGTTAGATTTTGCCCCCATTCTAACAGAGCTTTGTACAATGCAAAGAATTGTACCAATTATTTGATGAAACTGTAGTTAATCCTATTTGTTCTGTTGATTGCATCTTTAGTGTCTCGTTGCTTTTTTTTTTTCTGTTCAATCTAGTCTTTTACACTTTCTCATTTGTGATTGTATGGGAAATTAAAATAGCTAGTGCTAGCATTAGTTTTGTAACTATGTGTCTTCTACATTGAAGAGACAATTTTATATATAGTAAATTGAGTTTATCTTGGAAATATAGAACATGTATGTAACATACATATTTGTGTGTACATATATACATTTATATGTATGTATACTATATATATATATATAATTTCATTGAATTAAAAAGTAAAGTTAGTGAAAGTAAGAAGATAAAAACAAGCAAAGTTTGTTATTTGTTTTGAAATGAGCTTGCAGAGTTTCATATCTTACTGCTAAATTTAAAGGATCTTAAATTCAAACCTAGTTGTTGCTATAGGAAAATCTGCTTTTAGGATACATTAAACGATAAATGAGAAAAATGAAAACATATAATTAAAAATATCAATATATGATAACAGATAATTTAGGAAATAATGAACAAAAATGCTACAAAGTATATAAAAAACTATAAATTAACTGATTCAATTTAGCTTTTCCTTATCAGGATTTATATTAAATATTCATGGATTAAACTCTCCAGATATAAATGAACAAAACATGAGCCAGTTTTACAATGTCTCTAAGATGCTTTAATTCTAAATACATAGATGAAAATTAAATATAAAAATATATTTTATACAGATAGAAATAAAAAAATAGAAAAATTAGATATCAAACAAGTAGATAATTTCAATCCTAAAATATACAATTTACTAATCATGCCTGTCTTAGTACCTTTTCGATTTTTGTGAATAAAATCCATGATCAAAACAACATATAGAAGAATACATTTAATTGTGTGAATGCATTTAATTTACAGACTCAGAGGAGCAGTCCAGGATCCTGGTAAACATAACACTGATGTAATATCCGGGAGCTTAAATCTTATCCACTAACAAGTGTTAGAAAGAAAAAGTGAGAGACTGAGCCTGCATGGGCTTTTGAAATCTCCAAGCCCACCCCCTGTGACAAATCTCCTCTATCAAGGTCACACATCCTAATTTTTCCTAAAATGGTCCACCAGCATTCAAATACTTGAGCCAATGGGAGTCTTTCTAATTTAAACTACCACAATAACAATACATATTAATGGAAGCCTTCATACTGTAACAATAATATTTTACACATTCTTTTCCAGCTTAATTTGTTCCTGATAGGCTTTTTGTCAGTGATACAATGTCTCTCTAACACACACACAAAAAGGCAACATGATCATAAATATCCATAAAGATATAAAAAAAGTACCCAGATACATCCATGAGAAGCTTACAAAACTTAAAGAGATAAAATAGTTATCCAATTGAATTGGAAAAGTTGGTACCTCCTGTTGATAATTCATAAAACAATCTAGTTATAATATAAGCAAAGAAAAAGACATTTTAAAACATTACTTTAAAAGATCTAACAGACTTACAAAGTATGTAGTCTCCAAAAATCCATCCTATGCTTTTCCAAATTCAGAGGAGCCACTGCCCCATGCTAATCACATAGGGGATCATGATAAGTATATAGCGATTTATGAGCTACTTAAGAGAGGTTGTGCCTAATCAAAAAGGGATCTGATAGGAAATCAACTCACGTAAAGTTCACAAATTTCTGAAAAGTAATTGGAATAATATTCATCAACCAATAGACCAAGAAGAATTTCCAGCAATTAGAGAGTATTTACAGAAGATGTTTCTAAAGCCTCAGAGTTATGTGATATAGTGACAGAAAGGTTGTGGAAAAGATTTGTAGCTATGACCTCATATTCACAAGCTAAGCATATCTGTAAGGATTTGAAGCTCAAACTAACAATGTAGTGCAAGGAACATGAAAAGGACAAATAACGAAAACTTAATATAATGAGAGCAATTAAAACTATGCCAATTAATGTGGAAACAAGTAAAATAGATGACTAAAAAATCTTAAACACTCAATAATATCAAAGTCAAAACCAATAGAATAAGAAACCCTTAGCAAGTAAACTAAAAAAAAAAAAGTGCAGAGGGTATTGTAATTGCAAAAGTATGAATGAATCATTCAGTGGAATTATAGTATTATATCGATTTCTATATTTTATATCAAAAATTGGAAGTTATATGTTTTTCTTTTTGTTTTCTAATTTTTCAATTCTTTCTACAACTCAAAAGAACATCTAACATTGTAAGGACAGAAGGGAAAGTAAATATGTGATTATATACTAAGGCATAGATAGAATGATTGAACCGAAAATTTTTCATGTTACCTTGTTTGACTGAATCACAGGAGAGTCACATGTCCTTCTCTCTTCCAGAAAGTAGGATCATCTTTGTCTTATTAAACTACTTATGTGAAATAACACACACTTCTCTTCTAATATATGATTTAAAATCAATGAATGACATTTTCTTAAACTATAGTCATATAATGGTGAAGATCAGAGTTAAAACTTATTGGTGAATTGAGCCTGTTACACTGTTTCATTGCTGTAAAAATAAACCAAAAAAAAAAAAGGCATGATGAAAGCAACTTAAGGCAGGCTTTATTTTAACTCATGGTTTGAAGCTACAGTCCACTATGGCAAGGAAGTCATAGTAGCAAGAGTGCCTATCACCTAGTCTTGCTAGGTTATCTGCTGTCAGAAAGTAGATGAGATTCTTTTTCTCCTCTTTCTCTTTTTATTAAGTCTTGACATGATTGATGTGTTAGTGTTGCTTATATATAGGGTAAATCTGCCAATATTGATTAAATTATGGAAACTTTCTCACATACAATCCCAGAAATTTGTCCCCTAAGTTAGTCTAGATCCTGCCATGTTGACAATCAATATTAATCACCATAGCTACCTGTCTTAATCACTGTTCTATTCTTATAAAGACATATTATAACCAAGGTTACTCTTATGAAAAAAAGCCATGTAGTTGGTGACTTTCTTATAGTTTTAGAGGTTTAGTCCATAATTATCACAGTACAAAATAGAAGCAGACAGGTATGGCTCTACAGTAGTAGCTAAGTCTTACTTACATCCTGACCAACAGACAGGCAATGAGGGTGGGGGAGAATAGACTTTCAGTGGGACTTGAAACTCCAAAGCTCAGCCCAGTGTCACACTTCCTCTAAAAATGCTGCATTTCTTCCAACAAGGCCACAAATCCTAATTCTTTTAATCCTTTGCAAACTGTTTACCAAGTAGGAGTCTCTACTGTCAGCATGAGCTTTTGAATGGCCATTCTTAATAGAAATCATCAAACCGTCTAAACAAGAATCTTCCCCATTTGTAAGGATTCCTTTGAAGGTCTTAGAAGAAAAAGCCTCTTCTAACCTGAGTGAAATTAGCTGTACTTTGAGTGTGGTCAATGGATTCATCAGAGTACATGTTGCCCATAGAAAAGTGTTTCTAACCAGGGCAGTTCATCTGGAACAAGAGTAACTGGACAAGGCCTCCAGAAGCAGAAGTTGTGACAACCAACCAATACTGGAGTACAGTTCGCACCTGAAGTGTACTATTCAAAAGGTACAGATTGCCATAGCAACAGTCTGGATGGTCACCAAAAGTGTCTGATCTGCTCAGTTGACATCTCCCTGCTCACAGCCAGATGTAAATGATTGACAACTGTCAATCAAAGAATCAGACCAGGCCAGCCTCCAAGAACTTAACTGGCATTAAAGTGCTTAAAGTATAGACATATCATCAATACTAACACAGTCTCCTCACTTAGCAGTGCTGAACTCTTAACTAAATGTCAGTTGAATAGGTAATACTCTGTAATGCATCCCAGGTTTACTTTAAATAGTCAAAATCTTAAACCACAGAGAGAAGAATGCTAATTTCCTGTGGTCTAAAAGAAGAATGGGGCTGGTTGCTTAATACATGTAGTATTGTGGTTCCGTGTGATGGAAGGGGATATGGAGATGGCTATTGACACTAGTGTTACAACAGATTTAATGTATCTGACACCACCATCCTGACACATAGAGTGGTTAGAATACTAAACTAAATTTGTAGATATTTAACTGTTTTATCACAATAATAACCTTTGAGAAGATCATAGGATGCTCTCCCTGATGGATATGTAACTTTAGTAGCTCTACCACCAATGATTTTCTCCACATATCTGTCACTTCTATTGTATATTTCTTGAATAAATAAATTTTATTTGAGCAATTTGATAGGAAACTAAAAATAATACTCAAGTATTATGCATATTTTTTAAAAATTACAGCAAATGACATGAATTCAATAAAGTAATGAGACTGCTATTTTTGTAAAGCATTTCTTACACAGTTTTGCACAAGTCTAAATTGTGCAAAAAAATTGTATACTTGATCCTATTACATCATATGACAATGTTCTGCAACACAAATCATATTCATTTTTATTTAACATATAAGGAAACAAGTACTGGAAAAAAATTCACTGGTGTGGAGATGAGAATGCTGCTCTTTCCTAAATCAGAGTCAGAATTCTCAATATTCATGCTACCTTCAACAGCACAATAGCAAAGGTATCCACCATAGTAAATAGAAAATTTCAAAGATCACAGCTCCTATTCTCCAGGAACAGCAAGTGCTTTGGTCTACACATAAGGCATTAAGTAAACATTCCAAAAAAAGAAGAGCACATCCTGAAATATCTGTATGTACACTAGGGTTAACCCTACCGGTTCACAAAGAAGAGAAGCAGAGATTCAAAATATCACAAAAGAAGATATGGTCATATGACTGTTTGGTATTACATAGGACTAAACCCTGAAATCCTGACACAACCATATGTAACAAGCAGAGAGAGGATTTTCCCCTAAAACCTACAGAGATAGCATGACCTTTCTGACATCTTGATTTTATACAAGAGGTATTTATTTCACCATCTGGATCAATGAGAGACTATCTCTGCTCTGCTACGTCACCAGATTCATTGTAATTACTGAAGCAGTCATAGTAGTCATATATGCAGTATCTGCTGTGTTTCATCCAACAGGACCATAAAAATGTCCAAGGGTCCAAGACAGAGGCCCAGAGAATTTGGTTTTTGCTGGGTTTTTTTCCTATTTAATTTCATGGTTTACACCTGGTAAATAGACATATGTTCACCTTGTCCTGTGTTAACACTGAATATCTCCTAGTTAATTTTCTTACTGTAAAATTGTCAAGCTTCTATATAAGTCCAGCATTTTAAAGTACAGTCTAATGTATTTTTTAATTATATTATTCTTAATAATTTCAGTAGCATTATAAAAATATTATATTTTACCATCATCTAAATGTAAGAGACAAAAATTTATCCTTGTAAGTCAGCAACTATTAGCCTTATAATGTGGTATTGCAAGTGTAGGTAGGAATACATCAATGTCTGTTTAGGCAATTTTTGAAAAATTCTGAAGAAGAAAATTGAGTAGAAAGCCCATGTTTTATACAAAGAGTAACAGGAGTAAGATATAAGGGATGAAAGGCCCAATGAAGCCTTCTGTGTTTGTGGAACCGTTTCTCAACCAGCTTCTGATTTATTTTACTTCCAAAAGCAATACTACAGATGTCTTAATATTTAGCATACCATATGTTTGTCTGTTCTATAAATGTCCACCATCCCCATGAAGGACTTGCTTTGTCTGTTTATTTTAAATCTTAATCATTTGTTATATGTCACAAACTGTCTCAGATCTCAAAGCTTCTTGAATAATTGCTTTGTGAAATCAATCTCAGGAATATCTCTAAGTATTACTTACAATTTTATACCCAGAATGCATTGTCACATACCTTTAAGAACTCTCTCAGAACCTGGAAAGTCACACAATTGAAGGATGGCAATACATCCTGACAGTGACAATAGGCATAACTTAGTGACCTGTTCTAGTTCCACTTTAAAACAAAATTCTCCTCAGGAGAGCTAACTTGTACCATTAAAGGAAAATCTATTAAGAACATTGTAGCTACACAGAAAAAGAGGACAGACAATGGGGTGACTAAGGAGAAAAAAAGACTTAGTGGGTCAACTAATGCCTTAAGAGGAAATTCACTGTGTATCAAAAAGGAGGGGGTAGAAGAAGACAGCATCTAGGGGGAGAAGAATGAAGAACAAGAAGAGGCTAAGGAAGATAAATATATGGAGGCAGACATACAGACATAGGAGGAGGAACAAGAGGAAGAAGAGTCTGAGGAGAAGGAAGAAGAGGAGAGCTGGAAATAGAGTAATATGAATAGAAGAGGCAAAGGAGGAAGAAGAAAGGAAGAAGGAGGAAGGAAGAAGAAAGAGAAGTGGGCAAAAGAATAACAAAGCAGATGGAAATAAAAGGAAGAGAAAGGAGAGCAAAGGAAAGATGAAGAAAAAGAGGAGGAAGAGTAAGAGAAGGGGACACAGGAAGAAGAAGTATTTCAGTGCCATCCTCAAGTTATCATCTAGTGTGCCAATAGTACATCCCTGGATGTTTGTTATCCATTCTCTAGCTGACTCCAGCACTCACGTATCTTTTAGGAAGGAAAGACAGATTTTCAAGGTAAAGTTCTAGATGATGGCAGGAGCCAGGCTGAGCACAAAGCAGAAGTAAGACGTGCTTTCACTACAGAACAAGTTTGTCCGGTGAAAGATGGAGTGTCTGTCAGCTGAGTAGATAGCATTGGCATATGTGGCTAAGTGGTGAAGGTAGGTCAGAGGTCACTGTCCTCCTAATCTCATGCCTTCTTACCATCCCTTTGGGGTTTGTCTCCACAGTAATTTTCTCCTATACTGTTTGCCCCTATTCATTGTCCAGGCATTTTTATTCTTGTGCCTGTTGATAACTGTATGATTAATGTTTTATAGCTCTACATAAATTCAGACAGATTTATATCTGATCTTCATCATTGTACTGCTACATTCTTCTAAGAAGATGTCATTCATTGATTTTTAAATTACTCCTTGAACGATGAGTATGTGTTAATTCACACAAGCATTTTTAATAAGATAGAGCTGATACTACTTCCTGGAGGAGAGGGAGCAGCATTCCTAATTCTCCTGTGATTCCATCAAGCAAGGCAACAGGGAAATTTTGTTGTTTGACCTTATCTATGCCTTAGTACATAATTACAAATTTATTGTCCCCTCTGTCCTTATTTTTTGAGATGTCCTTTTGAGCTATGGAAAGAGTTGAAAAACCAGAAAGCATAATAGAGTTTATGGTAAAATGGAAATAGCATAAAAGATGCTAAAGTTTGGATATGGAAGCTTTCTGCATATGAATATAGTTGACAGCATCATGCAATGTGGTTGTTTAAAGTTCAGTTGGGTCTACTTTTGAATCATGCATATATCTACAAACATGTCACTCCACTCAAAGTTATAAATATAATTTTCTCTACCTTTCATAATGGCTCCTTTCTAATCATCTCTGGGAATTCATTGATATTTTTTTCATTCTAAATGAGCTAACATTTATGATGCATATTCAAAATCCCATAGTATTTTGATTCTTGGTCATATTGGATAGAACAATAGCTCCTTGCATTTGATCACTGGGTTTTAATGTATATTTTATTCCATCTATATGATTTCTTTTGCTATTGATTTATTTGTACTTTGTTTCCAGATTTTTTTGGTTACAAAAAGACATACTTGACCACAATTTTCAGTTCTTATGAAGACTGGTGATTCCATATTCAAGGTCTGAATAGGTAAATGAACATTTAAGAAGTGTGGACTCTATATTTTAACTTGGTAAGTAAATGATATTAGTACACCAGGACAGAAGGATTCTTAAAAGTTTGAAGCCAGACAGGGCTGTATAGCAAGGCTCTATCTCCAGAAACAAACCAAACAAACAAACAAAGAAAACAATTGCAAATGGGAGCAGGGGAGACAGGTCAGTACTTGAGAGCATGCCATGTTCTTACATGGGACCTGATTTGGCTTGGCATCACTCATGTCAGGTGGCTCAAAAATGACTGTAACTCCAGCTTAAGGGGAGCCAACAGCTCAGATAACCATAGTAATATGATCTTACACAAAAATTCATTCACAAAGAATTAATAACAAATATAAAATTTCTTACAATCTTCACCAATACCTGTATGTCTCTGTTGCCTTCACCTTCTTGTTCAGGATGGGAATTTCAGTATCCCAAGTATTTTATAAGTATACTACATACTTTATATATTCAGAATGAGAACATTTGAAAAATATACCCTGATGGTCCTTATTCACTCCCATTTTTATGCAACTTCCATCAGTATTCATTTTACACAATGTTATGAATTTCCACAGTTGCCAGGCGCTTTTATTTTGTTTAATCAATAATCATCCTGTCAAAGCATTTGCACTAAATTCACCATGGTCTGCCCTGTCTGTCTGCCTGTTTCTCTCTCTCTCTCTCTCTCTCTCTCTCTCTCTCTCTCACTCTCTCTCTCCCTCCCTCCATCCCTCCCTCCATGTATATGTATATATATATGTATATATACATATATATATATTCGATATCTCAAATCTATCTATTATATCTCTATCTCTAATATATATTTCATCTTTAATATCTCTCTCTTTATCTCTCTATGTATCTTTACATCTATCTGTATCTATACCTATATCTATCTAATACATTTTTATCTAGACCCATGTCTTTATATATCTACTCTCATATCTATATCTATCTTTGAATATCATCTCCATCTACCATTTCTATCTCTATATTTCTATAACCTCTACTTCTATCTATATCTATCACCTATCTATCTATCATCTATCTATCTATCTATCTATCTATCTATCTATCTATCATCTATCTATCTATTCATCTATCTATTTATCTATCATCTTTCTTTCTATCTATTGTCTATCTTTTATTTATCTATCTCTATCTAAATCATCTTTATATATGGATGTATGTCTGCGTATTCCTATTTTTTATGACTTAAGATACATTACTTTATATAGATTTGTGTATCTGTCTGTTACTATTTTTGGTTTCTCTGTAGAACTTCCTTTAAAGCGCTTGTAGTATAGGGTGGGTAGACTGACGATAAATTCCATCAGCTTTTATACACTCGAAAATGTCCCTTGTTTATGGTGACTTCTGAAATATAAGTTCTGCTTTCACCCCCTGGCTACTTTAAATTTTTCAACAATAGTTTTGAACAATTTGACCACAGAGTACCTCAGTGGTATTTCTCAGGAATTCCTTTTTCTTGAGACTCTCAGAGACTGTGTTTCTCTGGCAAAAATCTAAACCAGGACCACACTACTAAAATAGAAATTTAAGGAAGTAGAGTCTCTTGAGAGCTTTAGGTTAGAATTAATGCCCTTAATTGTATTGTAGTGCTAGGGACACACAAATGGGGGCTAATGTCTTAAGGACAACTTTTCCTTATTGTGAAAAACGACATGATCGAAAGCAACACAGGAAAGGAAGAAATTATTTGCCTAATGGTTTCAGAGGATTAGTGAGTCCATCAGGGCAGGAAGTAATATCATATCAGCAGATGCAGAAAGCAGAGAGAACATATTTCAATACCAGGAGAAAGCAGAGAGACAGAGAAGAAAGTGAACACTCCCCCCCACACACACACACACCTACCCCTTGTAAGATATTTTCTCCAACAAATATCCATCTTTTCAAGGTTCAATATTCTCTCCAACAACACCAACAGCTGGGAACTAAGTCTTCAAACACATGAGATTATGGAAGACATGCCTCATTCAAATTATCACAGTTAAAAACCACTATATATATTCTGTACAGGAATCTAATTTGCTACCACTTTGATCTTTAATTTCCTAGTTCCCAAAACTTAAGCTAAGACTTATCTTAGTTTATAAATTGTCAGCATCTGGTGTTTTATCACAGCAGGCTCTGATGATAGATGCTTGCACATCTATTTTTGTTAGGAGAGTATTTTACAAGCCTAAAGAAAATTCTAAAAGTAAATTAATGTCACTGAAGAGATGTCTTGGTAGGTACGAATGCTTATTGGCCATGAATAAAAGCATAAATTTGGTTCCTAGCACTCATGTCAGATGGCTCCGAACTTTGAACTTTACCTCCTGGGATTTCCTGCCCTCCTCATGTCCCTGTGAGCCCAGGTACTCATGTGCACATGCTCATGTATAGACACAAATACACATAATTAAAAATGAATCTTTAAAAATAAAACACAATTGAATGAAATCTTTTTGCTCATGTCATGACTATTTTAGCTATATTAATGACAGAATAGGACAATGCTTAATTTTGTCTCTGTTATGTTCTCATGTGGCCTCATTACCATTGTTCATGTGCATGGCCCTGTATGGTGACATTTTTACCACATAGCATGGCATCTATACCCCCACACACTCTGTCTAGCCTTTAAGGCTCAACTCTACAGCTGCCTTCATCAAGTTTTCTATGCTAGACTGGAGCATAACACATTTTCTATTCTATGGATTCAGTTAAGGTTGGGATCACACGTAGTCAAAAGGAGACATCTCCTTTGGCTGTGTGTTTTGTAGACAGTGTAAAGCTATTGAAAAATATCTTGCTTTTTACTTCTTTTGTAGAATGGCTCTGGGCTCCTGTTGGAGGAAATTCAATTCACTTTCTGAATGGAGTATATGCCTGTGCAGAGTTATAAAGCCTGATTCTCATTTCAATTCTTCTACTAAATAACTGTGTGATCTTGGGTAACTCCTATTCAGACCTTTCTACAAAATGAGCTCATTAAATCAGATTATCTCCAAGGTCTCTTTTGGCTCTGCAATGGTATACTTTTTACTGTAAATATTAGGCAGTAACAGAAAGCTAGAATAATACAACATCCTCTGTATACCAAATGCCTTTTTCTCTGAAATCCTCAAAGAATATTCATCAATGCACTCAAAGCTGAAAATGTGGGGTTTTTTCATGATGAATATTTAAAAGTTTATTATAGATAAATAGCCCCAAACTTGTAAGCTTATTTGAAGCTCTGAAAAAGACTAGCAGCTAAACCTCATGGGTTAGCAAAATTGGGCAGTAAATTATATGACACAGAGTTATCCCCAGAGATCCACTTTTTGCTGCTTCTGGAAGGTTGTGTGAGAAAAGTCAGTTTTGCGGTTGCCTTGCTGCTGCTGATCTCAGGTGGTGTTCAGGAGTGTAGGCACAGGACAAGTGTGATGAGCACAGCGAACAAAAAAAGAAAAAGTAAAACAAGCAAACAAACAAACAAAACCAAAGGAATGTAATTTTATAGGCTCTCTAAGAGTGGTCAGCCTTTGCTCTGTGCTTGCTCGTATTCATTTCAGTATTGTGTTTGTGAAATCAACTTTTCGCTTTAGGAGGAGGAGGGAGTTATACAATTACACAGTGGAAATGGCAGCATTTGTAGTCAGAAAACAAGATGTGAACTTCTGTTTTAAGTGCATGTATAATGTAAAATTAAAAGAGGCATATCCTCAATAACTTTTTAAATTATAAGGCTATATATATAACACCAAAACTATCTATTATCCTTACTTATCACTTAGGTCTGTTGAATGTACAACACCAAAATTATCTACAAACATTTCATGCCACCTAGCCATGTTCACTGTCAGCTTGACTAGCTTCCCCTAGTTTAATCTGTTTTAAATACCTTCAGCTCTTTCCATATTGTTCTCTGACTATATAAAATATGAATTCTTCTCTGAATTATAAAGGGTTCTTATGCACCTGTTGTTATAGCAGGCCTTTTAAAAATACTGACTTTCAGCTGTGCAGTGGTGGCGCACGCCTTTAATCGCAGCACATGGGAGGCAGAGGCAGGTGGATTTCTGAGTTCGAGGCCAGCCTGGTCTACAGAGTAAGTTCCAGGACAGTCAGGGCTATACAGAGAAACCTCATCTCGAAAAAAAAATACTGACATTCTAGCTGCTGCTAGATCTGTCTTAGTCCAAAGAAATTAACAATGGGTATTGTACTATGCCTATTATTTCATAGAAATGTTTTTGAAAAAATAAGCATAAAACTACAGAAAATCCAGTGGTAGATCTATTAATCATCAAGCAGGAGGCTCTGTATTGGTCACTGGAATAGGATAAATACTGTATTACAATGAAGTGGTCCTAGAAATGAATTCCATGTATTTCTGGCCACCAGGTCTTCTCAATATTGCCACCAACTGACTACCTTAAAGATCATTGCATAGATGGATCCATTACTGATGTACTCTGCACTCTGAGATGATTAGCTTTTTACATTTATCCATCTCTTTCTATCTGAAACCTGGGATCCTCTGTCATGTTCCAGGTCATGCTTATTCTTTCCTGAGTAAATTATATAGTTCTAAGACTTAACACACACTCCTTCCATTTGTGGACAGCCCTGTGTGGGTTCTCATGTGGCCTGTGCTTTTGACCCAAGAAAATATTGGAGTGATTTACATCTCTATCTATACTGCCCATGTTATGTTCTGTTGCCATAGTGAATTATTTTCTTGCAGTAACAAACATCTCAGTCACTGTATTTATGTGAGTATTCAATTTAGCTCATGCTTAGTATATATCTACTACTCTGGCTCTTGTATAAATATAAATTTTTCCAATCAATATCATACGCTCTTCAGAGTTTGAATTCTGTCTCTACCCTCTCTGTCATCTAACATGTCACTAGTGCTTTGTAAAAAGCCCCAGAGTGACTTTTAGACATGAAACATGAGAATGATTTAATGTGAGTTACAGATTTTATTTAGAATAGATAGTACAATGTATTTATCTTCAGTTCATTCAACAGATATTTATAGACCAATAGTGTAGCATCTTATACAGAGTTAACTATCAATAAACATTTAGACATAGAATGTTAGCAATTCATCTAAACAGTACATGGAGCCCAGCAGAAAACGAGGGATAAATAACTCCTAAAACATTTTCTGGTTTATTAATCCTAGTTGTCTCCATTTCAGGTTTAAAGAAGATTACATCAGAATAGTGCAGACCTCATTTAAGAAGCTGATTCTCAACTCTATTGCCAGCGTTGGCACTCCATTGAACTTGAAATCATCAGAGAAATTAGGGAGTAAGGCATATGGGTTTTGAGGCATAGCTCGTTATATTTTATCTGCTTTACCCCAGGGATGGGATATTTCTTAAGTTCAACTTCAAAAAGAAGTTTCAATGAATCTACATTTAGAGACATGTTTTACAAACTCATGCTGTTCTGAGTATTAAGAATAAACTGGCTGTTTCATTGTGCAGTGCCAGAAAATAAACTGTGAATACTCACGAGAACCCCTGGAATACTGTACACTGAGCACAGTTAGGCAAAGATCAATCCAGTGAGGATGCACACAGTCAGATAGTTTGTTTATTGGCTATCAAACTGATCATGGATTAATATCAAAAATATATAAAGAATTTAAAAATGCAACAGAAAATATTCTATTTTTAAATTGACATGGATTTTAACAGTGTGCTTAGGAAAGAATAAAAGAATAATAGTAGATAATAAAAATCTAAAATTGTTCATTTTCACTTATATTTTGAATAATGTAAATCAAAAGATCTCTGAGAGCTTATTGTACCTCAGTCAAAATGATGAAGTTCAAAACATCAACCCAAAATTAGTGTTTACATGGATGTGAGGAATTGGAAACTGCATTCAGTATTAGTTGGATTGAAAACCTTCAGCTGGAAATCGGTGTAGAAAATGTGGAAATCAATGTAGAAACCTTCAAAAATCTTAAAATAAACCTACCATACAATGCACTATTTAACTCTGTGGCATCCTATTCCACAGACACTTGTTCAGCAATGAACATTGCTTATCTATACTCAATAGCTAAAATGTGAGTATGTCCTAATCGTTCTTAAAATGATAAATGGATATTGAAAAAAGTCATGTATGTAATATGGAATACCATTCACCTACAAAGAAAAATGAAATAATGAACCTTGCAGGTAAATGAATAAAAATAATAAAGACCATATGACATAAGGTAACTCATACTCAGAAAGACAAAACACATATTATCTCATCTGTAGATGATGACATTAGATCTTCAGATGTTAGCACACGGGCAAGAATAATCACAGAAATGAAGAAAGTGAAAATGGCCCATGGGCAGCAGGGAAGCAATAAAGAAGAGAATATCAGGATATAAGTAATTTGAAACTATAGATATAAAAGTATTGGGTGGGTTCTTTTAGGGAACATGGAAGGAGGAAAAAAATAACAGTAATGATATCTGAAAAAAGCCATAATCATGTTAGTTATTTACTAGAAATTAGATAGAATACATGTAAATTTTGTCTATACAAACACATATAAATTTTAAATAAAAATTTTGCTACCTGGACTGAGAATGTTCCCTATATTTACATAGCTTATCTAAGAAAAACTTTATTTCCAAGCAGGAGAACCTCATTTGAACTGATGAATCTAAATGACTCCCAATACACAAGCCAGTGTTTTTCATTTGATTATCTTGCAGATCCTAAAGGCAAGTCTCCACTGCTGAAGAAACAATGTACTTTGGGCATGATACCCAGCGTGTCTCGGATGGATCTGGCATTCAATCCTCCCCACTGAGAAACAGCTTTTATGATACCAGATCATGGCATGCTAACTTCAAGGGAGAGAAGCACCCAATGCTCCTAGTCACCTATAAACTGCCAAAAGGACCAGGATGACATGATAATCTGAAAGGTGTAATAATAAAACTTAAGGCTTGGCAGTAACGAGGAGCAGTCTACTTGAGCTTAAAGCCCTCTAAGCAAGAGGAAAATCATGCCCACTTCCGAAAACATTGCCAACTATCTTAGGTTAGTGAGATCTTAATCTTTGACCACTTTTCTAAACCATGTAACTCATAACTGCATTCAAGATGTTTATCTTTATACCCAAAGGTAAGCATATCTCACCCCAATCAAAGAAAGCTCTCTTGGCAGCAGATGGAGCCTATTACAGAAAATCACAACCTATCAAAATTCAGAGAACTAATGATCCTGTGGTGCTCAATCCAAACTTATACATCTACAATACAACTTTCACATCTAAGGATCAAGGAATATCATGGAAGAGTGAGTAGAAAGAATGCAAGAACCAACCATCAGATTGAGCTCAGGGATCCTGGTAGGACTGCTGGTGGAAGGACTGGAGGAGCTGAGGGGGATTGCAACCCACAGGAAGAACAACATCAACTTGCTAGACCACCGAGTTCTCCCAGGGACTAGACCACCAACCAAGGAATGTACAGAAAGAGATCCATAGCTCCAGATACATAGGTAGCAGAAGATGGCATTATCTGACATCACTGGGAATGTAGGCCCTTGGTCCAGTGAAGGTTTGATGCCCTAGCGTAGCGGGAGCACAGAGAGAGCAGATGTGGGATGGGAGGTTTGTAGAGGGGTAAGCTGGAAGGGGGATATCATTTTAAATGTAAATGAATGGAATGAATAAGAAAATAATAAATAAATAAATAAATAAATAAATAAACAGCCAAAGTAATAGAAAGTTTGTTGTGAGATTATGTCTCCAAGAGATGAAAGGGAAGATACATCAATTCGTTTTCACAAAATGGATGCCCTAGACAAATCTTTGTAAGAATGATATCAATACACATCCTAACAGGGAAGGAGGGAATCTCATCTCATAGGGTCATGAACAAGACAAAGGAGTACAGAAAATTAAGGAATGCTGACAATGGCAGAACTAGACTTCTGAAGGGAAGAGCCTTCTAAGTGGTTATTCAATACAAAGTCATCAGAACTGAAATCACACACACACACACACAACACACAAACACACAGACATATGTTTGTATGTATATCATGTGTTTAAGCATATGTAATATTATGTAGATGATAGAATTGTCTGTATATTTACCAAAATGCATAATACAGTAATTATAGAAATACATGACATGAATTAGATAAAAGTGAGGGGATACATTAAAAAACAATGAAGGCAGGAAAGGAGAAACTGTTATAATTATATTTAATTTTAAAATATTATATTAAAAGGATACACATGGAAATCAAATAACTAGATGGAAAGATGATTACTATAACAACTAGGGAAAAATCAAGTCAATAGCAAATTTGACATCCACTACAGATCTACATTATTCATAGGAAGGATACCTGGTACTACTTGAACTTGTCACCACATGTAGCAATTTGAATTACTGTTTGCAGTAGAACTGAAGAATGGTAACATCACTTTGGATGATGATTTGTGGAGAACTTAATAAACTGTGATTACATGTTGATCAGATAAACTCATACCCCTGAATACTTACTCAAGAATAAGACCAGTTATGGCTACCTAGAAATGTGTTAATGTGTTTGAAACTGTTTCTTTTAATGTAACTGTGGGGAAAATTTAAAAGGCCACCTCAGCTGCATGGCCCCGGAGGGGCTTCCACCGCTGTGGCGGGTCCCACATTCGGGAGGAATCCTATGGTTCCAGGGGCCTGGAGGCCTTGGCGATGACAGGCCCCAATAACATGAGGAAGTCCTTGTTTCCAAAAAGGTTTATTGTCATGGCAGATGATAGATGGATCTAGGCGTACCCCCCAGAACTCAGGGCAGTTCTGAGTTATATAGGGAAGGAGAAAGGGGGAGGATTGGGGGAGGATCTGGGGGAGGCATGTTTAATTTGTTCTGCCCTCTGGCCTTCATTAGTATGTAAATCCCTAGGGTCTGAGGCTTATAGCCTGGCTTATGTAATTCTAAGGAGACCTGACTGTTTTTCAGGATCCTGAGTTCTGGGGGGGGCGCCAAACTCCTGCAGGTTCTCACGCAGAATCCCACCTAGGGTCTGCAGGGTCTCAAGGTTCTAGGCACCTGCTCCACCATGACAGTATGCAGTCCCACAGTAACAATGATTGGAAACACAATAAAGATCTTTCATATTCTGAGTAAATGTTAACCATGATAGTTCCTTAAAAGAGGACATTAATAATAGTAAAAATGAACAATGTGTTGATAATCCCAGCATTAGGAGTGGATCTTACTCCTGATCCTAGTATTATAGATGGATCTCAAATGTATTGTGGAGAGCACAAGCAAAGGCAAACTCTGTGTATATAACAGTTCCTGAAATGTGGTTAGAAAGACAATGTTACAATCCCGTTGTAGAAGTCAGATTGAAGATGAAGTCAGAGATGTTCACTGTAAGATCAAACACAAGCACTGTATTTATGATGATAGAAGTATTCAAGATGCAAACGTCTGTGATCCTAACTAAAGGCAAGTTGTGAAAACTCTGAAATACAACCCTCATTATCCACAGTTGCCACAGTTTCAACTTTGCACCACTTGAATATATTCATCTTAAATGGAAAACCCCTAAAATGATGCACATGTTAATCAACTTTTAGACTAGAGCCTGAATGTGCGGCTTGAGGTTAGGAGCACTTATTGCTCTGGTTCGGTTTCCAGAACCCACTTGGAAACTAACAACCATTTGTAATTTTTTCCAGAGGATTTTATGCCCTCTTCATATATTCATAGTCAGTACATTCGGGTATTTGGTACACAGACATATATGCAAGCCAAAGAGTCAAATTCATAAAGTAAAAGTAAATAAAGCATAAAATAAATAAATAAATAACTTTCAATATGACACTTTTATATTTGGTGTTATATTTCATTACAGGTTTCTATTTGCCTCTAATTTGGATCGTCTATAAGTTAAACCTAAGACAATATTTATGTATATAAAAAAATCATATGACAAAGATAGTTACTACCCAGGGAGTTTCAGGAGTATATATTCAACTGATAATGAGAGATTGATACCTACTGAAAGGTGGATTTTTCTCACACATATGAGACATAAGGCAGCTACTTTATGTTTTGTTACTATTGTAGAAACACAACAGTGAAAATTAATTGGCTTGATTTTGGCATTGAGAACTGAAGGCAGGACACTAGAAACACTTGACTCTGTAGAAGATATGTATGCCTATTGTCATGTATACATGTTATATGGGTAAAGTATTATAAATAAATATAGAGGTGGAGTGAAAATAGAGATTATATATTATAGGTAGATAGATACAGATAAAGATAGATGTAACTATGAATACGGATAGAGATATAGATATTGATATAGATGATATAGATATAGATCAACTGATATACTTCTGGAAAATGATTATTTCCTTTATATAACAAAATCTAAATAAAAATAATTGTTGACAGTATCACAAATATTTTAAATAGTTGGATGTAAGAATAGCAATCAAGTCATGAAAACAAGGAAGAAAATTATAACATTATTATATAACTGTGCTAGCTTAATTTATTATTAGAAGTGACATGATCAATAATTCTATGCAACATTTCGGGTTCACAGATATGCAAGTTCTATACTTCTTAAGGATGAAGTGTTTGGTGCAGTATAGGTCTAGTTTGTCAGGCTTTTATCTGGATATTACAGTGTATGTTGTCCCTCAGAGTTTACATCTCTGAAAAATATGTACTCTATTTCAAACCACCCACCTCAACCCCAACAACTATCAGTTGTCAATAGCTCTTGAGCCAGGGTCAGAAAGTTGATGAACTCCCCTCCCATCTAGGTTGGGATTATGCCTGGTTTGATCTTGTGAAGGTCTTGTGCATGCAGTAACATCCATTATGGGTTCATGAGTGTTCAGACCTGTCACATCTGATTCATAATACTCCTTCATAGCCTCTATTTCCTATAATATAATGCATTATATTCTTCATTGGCCCCTGAGACCTGAGTATAGGGGATGTGATACACACGCCTAACTTAGAGTTAGACACTTTTCAGGGTTTTTTTTTTATTCTTTGAATAACAACCAGTTGTGGGTTTCATTATTGATTTCCACACAAAACCAGAAGATGCTTCTTCATTGTGCCTTCCTTCCAAAACATTTATGAGCCTCAGAATATAGAAGACGGGTATCCTGTCAGATTCATGCTTTCTAGATGGTTGATTTATAAGCAGTAAAAATATTTTAGGGCAAGTAACTTTATGCTGTGGTTTGAAGAGATGAAATTGATTATTCAATAAACTTACTGAGTTCTCTAACGTACTCGACAATATATGTATGAAAACAGAAAATTTTAAACAAGTTAAGCAAAAATTTTTTCAGTTAAGGGCTCTGAATCAGAAGTATTACATAGAGTAATTTATCTTATCATTTCTAATATTTAATCATTAAAATAGTATAGGTATATAATTATATATCTGCATATAATATATAATAGTATATGATATAATTTTCTTTTCACAATAAACCCATTAAAATATTTTCTCCATTGTAAAAATTATTTTTATATAGGTTTTGTTATGTATAAATAAGGTAAACTTATTTTTGCTATCCAACAGTTTATTTAGGAATTATTAATCGCCTACAATTATCTAAACTTTAACAATACAGTGATAAAAGGAAGAGTCCTTATACACACAGGGTTGATGATATAGTGGGTAAAAACGTGAATTCACATACATAATGTAATTGGAAGTTTATCATGATGGATGAATTATTGGATGCTGTGGTACATTTTTTGACACTGCATAAATGCATCCAGAAATGTTTATATTTGGGTTTCAAGAATAAGCACTTCAAAAAGGAGACTGAAAAAGTGATTGTGGAGGTAGAGTAATAGGAGTTTAGTCTTTAATATTTATACATTTTAATCTATCTGATATAATATATTGTGTTTAGTCCTTTTTATTGGATGTAACTTATAACCAATTTAATTGCTATAAATAATTTTGCAATAAATGTTTCTGTCTATATAGCTTTTATTTTACTGTGAATTATCCTCTTAGAATATATTCCCAAGAGTAGTATTACTGGGAACATTATGTATATATATTTTTCCTGCTTTTTTTTATATAATCCCAAATTGCTTTTTAAAATGCTTCTACCTATTTACAGTGTCATCGGCAATATATGAGTGCACTGGTTTTGCCAATATTCTCTAGTTTTATATAATATTTAACTACTTTAATATTTGCTAATCTAATCATTCTCAAGGAATACAAGCAGTTTCTTAGAAGATGAACTATTTGGCCAAAACTGATGAGGGAAGAATGTAGCGCAACTAGGCCACTCTGATGGGCACTGAAAGGCAAAATTGGTAAAAATGAAGCTCTTTAATCATATGGATCATAAAATTGTCAAGCATCATTTTGTGATTTGAAACAAGTAAGCAAGGACAGACTAATGTTCTCTAATGGTGTTTCTGAGAGATGCTTTGGTTTGTGACAAGGTCCAGCCTTCAGGAGAAATTCACCCCTGCTGTGTTTTATTTCCTCGGATATTTATAAAATTATACAGCAACCTAAGACAGATCCAAGTCCCTGGTCTTCTGCACTCATTTATCTCTTGGAAACATAGGCAGCACTTTCAGATGAGCCATGGACCTAATGGGAGAACTTGGAATGAGATTTTTTCCTAAAGTGAGTTCTACCAAGTCCTCAGTCACTTAGAAGTGTCAGGGAAAAGGGACGCTGACAGCCAGCTCTGTCAATGTGAGCAGAGAGTTTTAGATCAAGCCCAGGAACATTACTGTCAAAAATTACAACCTCGGCGTTGACATAAATGTTGACAGCACCATTTTCACTGATAGTGGTATCAGAGAGGATTATGATTCACAAAGGACTGTCCAACAAGTGATGATTCAGATGAAACCTTCCTAAATAAGTAAAGGAGAATAGAAATGTGAACATTGCAGGCTGCAGAATTCTATCAAGATGATGTCATACACATCTCTTCCTCCTGATAATGAGAGCTTATCTGCAAGCTCCTATAAAGGGAAACATGAAGGCAGAGAGCCATACCCTCCATTGAGCCTGATATACCTCATATTCAACCCTGTAGATCTCAAAATTTTATAATAATCTTCACAAGAGAAGAATGCATAATGGTTATCTAGTACCAAATGGTAAGCCCAGAAAACATACATATAAGTACCGCTGTACAGAATAAGCAGCTCCCATTTGTATATTTAAGAATATATATGTGACAATGTAGTAACGAAGAAATAAGGAAAGAGACCATAAATTTGAAAGAGGAGATGGAACTTATGGGAGGTTTTGTAGGGGGGGAAGGGAATGAGGAAATGGACTGATTGTACTGTAATATCAAAAATAAGAATATAATTATTTTGTAAAATATTTTTAATAACTAATGGTAGGATGCAGTTATAAAGCAGATAATGAATACTTTTTGGGTATCAGCAAAAGCTTTAGGTAACTACTATATAAGAAAAGAGAGTGGCATTTGTTGAAGAGAAGTATGTAGACTTGGAGGTCTGACTCTTCCCAAAAATGCTGCTAATTTACAAATGCTCCTTTTCTATTTCCTCAATGACTATTACTAACTCCTCTATCCAAATTTGCTATTGTGATACTCAAAGATATTCTCTTAAATAGAATTTTTATTTTCAGGACTGAATGTAGACATTACTAGAAACTCATCTTAAAATACTTTTACAGGTGAGCATATGTTTGTGTGGGTAAGTGTATGGATGAGCAGGTGTGTGGGTGGGAAGGTGTGTGGGTGGGTGGGTGTGTGTTTGGGTAGGTGTGTGGGTGGGTGGGTGTGTGGTTGGATAGGTGTGTGGATAGGCAGCTTTTTGGATGGCATGGCTTATGCCAAAGGGGGTGAACCAGTCAGATTCAAGTTACCTTGTAGAACCCAAGTGATACTTATAAATCATGTAAATGTCTTATGCAAATATGTTTTCCATTTCTATTCTTTTCAGGAAAAGCCATTTCTTTTAAATATTTTATACAAAACAAATTGAATAATTTTTGAATCACTCCTACAAGATACTCTTTTGAAGAAATTTTCTAAAGTAAAAGCATAATAAAATTATATGATTTTAAGAGAAAATAATAGCTTAGGATGCTTAAATTTCAAGTGTTATAATATTTATTGTTTATTTAACTTGGATTCTGTGTGTCACAGATAATATTGCAAATTATGTGTGTTTTCTTTTCGACCATCAAATTAAGCTTTGAATGAAGATAGTGCTCTTTTCTAACCTATGTACCTGTTTCTGATTGTGATCTCATGATTCTATGAAGTTCACATGAGTAATTAGGTAACTGTTCACTTATGAAATTCTCTTCTGTATAAAGTAAATATTGCTATCATAACTTAAAATAAATATAATAAATTAAAAAAGATGGATGTGTGGATATCTGGAAATTTCAGAACTGAAAGTTCTTATCTAAGATGGAAAGATGCTCTGACCTATAAATTGCACAAAACTATCCACCTGTTGCAAAATGTTTAGTACACTTTCCAAGAAGTACTTTACATAGGTACTTTGCATTCTATGACCAACTGTGACCCATCTTAGTCTAACTCTCAAATTTTGACTTAAAAACTATTTACTTAGCAAATAAAATGAGCAGTTTAATTAACAGCCTTGGACAAATGGCAGTCAATTATTCCAAGCAGAGTTTTTAGTGATCAAATTCCAATTTTTTAAAAAAAAAACTAAACTTCTTGGAATTTATTTACAAGCAACATATATTAATCTTTCTAAAAACAGAAACTAGCTCAATTGTGTTACAAGCAGCATGCCATGCATCCTGTCTGATCTCTTTAATAAAACTATGTCTTATAAAAATAGATTAAAACATTGAAATACATAATGGGAAATAAATATAATGGGAAATAAAATACAATAAATTAAATGACATCCAAATCCTCTTTTTTTTTTTTTGGTTTTTTGAGACAGGGTTTCTCTGTGTAGCCCTGGCTGTCCTGGAACTCACTCGGTAGACCAGGCTGGCCTCGAACTCAGAAATCTGCCTGCCTCTGCCTCCCAAGTGCTGGGATTAAAGGCGTGTGCCACAACCGCCCAGCCCAAATCCTCTTCAAAAATGTAAACAATATGAGCATATTGCCACATGTACACTCATTCCACCATTTGTGAAGCAAAGCTATAGATGAAATTGCTTTAGTAGATTCTACTGAGGGAAAAGATACTAATAATTACTAGGTCATTTAAATTGATATTATTTTAGCAGTTAAATTTATTTTTCTTATTTTTCTCTATTGAGAATGTTCTAGATAATGATATTTCAATAATTGAATTGCGTGAGTTCATTTGGAAACAATCACAGGAAGACAGATTTAGGTAAAAAAGGCAGGAGTAACAAAGCACTAGTATAGAATTACAAATTATGCAGAGATAACACTGACACCTTCTACTATTTAAATGTGGTGTGTGTGCATGTGATTGCATGTGGGTACATTTGTGTACTCATAGGTGTGTATGTACTGTGTTTGTGCATATTTCATGTGATGTACAATGATCCTCACAAATACTTTCTGCTAAATAAGATTTTCAGTATTGCAGATGGAAATGACACAGTAGAAGTTTTCAAGAATTTTGCTCAAAGTCTTGACTTTGGTCAGAAATTCAAGAAGTCAGCTTAGATGCATGAGGGTCTTCTTACATAACTGAATCCCACATTATGACAATGGAATTCAAAATGGGATTCAAAGATTTTATGAGTATTAATGTACATTAGGACAAATTCCACATGATGATTTGAATTTTAGAAATTCTCATGATTTAAAAATAATTTCTGAAGCTATGGTCCTGAAATAGAAAAGGAGATGATAGTAGGCTTACACCGTTATTATCAATTCACTTTATGAAGTTTAATGTTAGTGCTATTTTCGTTACCTGTGGTAACGGACAGTTTTACCAGGCACACTGTAGTATTCTTGATAAGGGAGACATGTGAACTTCCCTTGCGTGCAGAAATACATAGAAGATAGGCTGAATTCTTGATGTCCTTAGGATAATGTGTTTGTGATGACCTTTAGCCCTAGGCTTCAAAAGAAGAACTGTGAGACTGACAGTCTTCTTCAAACAGCATCTCTCTCACAATCAGTCTTGTCCTGTAGTGCACTGGAGAGAATGAGTCTTCCTTTCTTCAGCCCACCCTACGTGACTCACATTATTTACACAGAATTCCCAGTCTGAGCTTTGTATTCTGCTCCTGTACCCAATAAAAGTCTTTTACCTAGTGACATATTGCTGAGATCTTGATCCAAGCCCCAGAGGTTGCCCTGGTAACCTCAAGAATACTGGACTTCTCACAAAACTCAGATTCTTGGTGGAATCTGCTGTGTTCATTCTCTGGTCACAGAATACACTCAGCTGTGGAGAAGGTTGGGGACAGAAATTGAGCGGGATGGAAACTTGGCCTCTGCAGGTGGAAAGCTTAATTGGGGGATCAGGTGTTCATGAAGAATGTGCGCAGAGGGTGAGGAAGTCAACTGGCTTCAAGAATAGAGCCACAGGGAGACCATACTCGGGAACCTATATAAAGACCCTTTAAACTATCTTCTGTAGCTGTGTTCTGCCCCAGGTATACCTAATGAGGTGCTGAACAATTCTGTTATGTTCATTCCAAAATGTCCAGGCAATTTCCATCACCTGAAACCATTTTCTTTGACATATATTGCTGTTAACACTGTAGAATGTATCATCTTTTATGTGGAATAATTGTTGCCATTAGGTTTTTTAAAAGTTCAGTGGATTACACTATGGTGACATGCAAGCAGATATAGAAAGGTTTTTAGATTTTCTTATAGGATTCAATAATATTTTTGTCATTGAACCTTTTTATGAAGAGAAGATTTGATGACAGAGAACAAGGAAAGGAGAGAAAAGTGAGAACAAGTTAAAAGATCTTCTCCTGTGACAATTCTCCATTTGCAAAAATAGATTTGTGTCCAGGTCTCTTAAAATAGCGTTCTCAGCTGTGAAGAAGTTTTTCAGATTCAAAAGTTTAAAAGTAAGGTTGGTAATACAGATATCAATGAAATAATTGGTAAATTTTTCTACCCTCTATGAAAGAATTTATGCTGCTTTCTTCAAATGCTATATTTCCTTTTTCTCCTCAATCATTATAAAGTAAATAAATAAAACAGCATAAAACAGAAGTGAAAGGAGAAGGATAAAATATTTGGAACAATCTAATTTTTCTGTAAGTTACATCTATACATTTCTGTGATATTTGTTGCTCATCAATTTAATCTTCAACATGACCAAAGAGAAAACTTCACTGAGCTTAGTTCAGTAGGCACATAATGTGTGCATCACTTAACAGACAGACAGTAGGGTTCTGTGCCACTGAAACTCTTAGGTTAAGAATACTGAATGACATTTTTAAACTACCTGTGAATACGTGTCCATCTATTTCTTACTGTTTTTCTTTTGTTTGGTTTGGTTTATCACTTGAACGCTCATATTGAAAGAAAACTAGCTCTGAGCAATTACATACAATTCTTTGTTATCTCTTTCACAGTTCTAAAGGAAAAGTAGTTTTCATATTCAGGAATAGACAAATACTCTAATGAAACATTGTTACTGGGTTTCCTTATTGTGGCTGCCATTTGAATAATTCTTGATACTAGTGTAACTCAGGCTGTTTGCCTGGTTTGCTCCACCTTTATGAAATGGATGTTTAATCATTTCACCTATTTTTTTCTTTTGGTTGTTTTTTCTCTGTTATCTTGTAGGAGAAAATTATATGTTCATATAGAAGCCTTTGAATTTAGTATAAATAATAACCCAAGTCAGCAGTACCCAGATTGTCATTCCCTTTTGGGTCTCTTAATTGTGATTTTTGACCAAAACATTCGGTGTGAATTTATTTTGACAGTCTGGTTGTGTAAGGGGTGTTTGTGGTAGGCTAGCACACGTTGTTTCTGTTTATGATGAATTTCCTCTCTATGTTTTTATACTGTCTTCATATGACCTATTCTGTATGTCCACATCTGATATTTTTAATATTAAAAAAGCATGCTATCATTCAAAATAAGGTGTTACAATATGTTATTTTTAATGTAGGTAAACTATTATGCTTTATTTACTTTTATGCCCATTAGCCATTTTTATTCCATTTTTCTCTCCTTTATTTTCCTTTTTTTAAGTTTATTCATTATACATCCCTATTGCTGTCCCACCTCCTGGTTAATCCCTCACACAGTCCCTCTCAATACCCCTTACCCTTCTCCTCTGAGACAATAGAGTCTCCTTTGGGAACATCAAGTCTCATCAGGGCTAGGCACTTCTTCTCCCATTGAGGCCAGAATGGACAGCCATGTTAGGGGAATGGTTTCCAAAGACAGCCAACAGCTACTACTACTACTACTCTACTACTACTACGACTACTATACTACTACTTCTACTACTACTATTCTTGTTCTTCTTGTTCTTCTTCTTGTTCTTCTTGTTCTTCTCTTTCCCCTTCCCCTTCCCCTTCCCCTTCCCCTTCCTCTTCTTCTTCTTGTTTTAAATTCCCTCATATATTATATTTCTACCAGTTTCCCAACCCTCATTCTCTCCCTCCGCATATCACATCTTCCACAGATCCATCACCCCACTCTGCCTCTCCTTATAAAAGAGCAGACCTCCATAGATATCAGTCAATAAAAAATGACACAATCAAAAAAGAGCTACAATAAAACCAAGAACCCTGGACAAGGCAGCCCAGTAAGAGGAATAAAGTTCCACAATGAAACAGAAATGTCAGGAAGGACTCCTGCTTCCATAAGGATTTACATAAGAACAACAAGCTACTTTGCCATTTATATTCAGATAACCTAGGTCAGACCCCAACAGGCTCTCTGACTTTTGCCAGTCCCCATGAGTCCCATTCAGTTAATTCTGTGTGCCTTGTATATCCCTGACCTCTCTGATTCCTTTGATTCTTCCTCCCCCAAGCTCCGCCTAATGTTTGGCTGTGGTATTCTTCATCACTTCCTATCAGTTTCAGGATAAAGAATTCTCTGAACTCTTTGATGACAATTCTGCTAGGCTTTCAGTCCCAGAACACTCTGTGGGCAAGACAAATTGTAAGTGAAAGATTTTAGTGGGTGGATTGGTGTCCCAATCTCTCCTCCAGGCCTTGTCTGGTTACAAAAGATGGCCTGCTCATGCTCCAGTCAGTGATTACTAGGAGTCTTTGCTCGGATTACCCTCCCGGATTCCATGGCACATCTATTGCATTAGGTTTCCAGTTTACCTCCAAATTGCCTGCACTTCCAGTATTTTCTTCCTCCCTTCCCACATCCTGAACCAAAATCTTCCCAACTCCAGTGACCCTCTCCCCAAATTCTACTTGTGAAATCTGTCTTATTTACCCTTTCCAGGGAAATCCTTGGATCCTCCCTTAAGCTGTCCCTGTTACTTAGACTCCCTGGGTCTGTAGATTGTAGCATTATTATCTTTTACTTTACAGCTATTATCCACTTCTAAATGAGTGCATAACATGTTTCTCTTTCTGGGTCTGGGTTATCCCCCAGGCATGATTTTTTTCTAGTTCTACACATATACCTTCAGATTTCATGATGTCATTTTTAACAGCAGAGTAGTACTCCATTGTTTAAGTGTACTACATTTTCTTTATCCATTCTTCAGTTGAGAGGCATCTAAGTTGTTTCCAGTTCCTGGCTATTCTGAATAAAGCTGGTATAAATATGGTTGAACAAATCCTTGTGATAGGATATAGCATTCACTGGAAATATGCCCAAGAGTGGCATAGTTGGGTCTGAGATAGATTGATTCCCAGTTTTTTAAGAAACTGTTATATTGACTTTCAAAGTGGTTGCACAAGTTTGCACTCCCAGCACTAGAGGAGTGTCCTCCATGTTCCTGTTCCTCACCATGCACAGTATGAGCTACCACTGTGTTTTTGATCTTAGCTACTCTGACAAGTGTATGATGGAATCTCAGTCATTTTGATTTGCATTTCCCAGATGGCTAAGGATGTTGTACATTTCTTTAAGAGTTTCTTAGTCATTTGAGTTTCCTCTGTTTATAATCTTCTGTTTAGATCTGTATGACATATTCAATTGGATTGATTAGTTTGCTGATGTCTAGTTTCTTGAGTTCTCTAGGTATTTTGCATATTAGCCATCTGTCAGACATAGAATTGGTAAAAATATTTTCCCATTTTGTAGGCTACCATTTTGTATGATTGATGGTATCCTTTGCTTTACAGAAGCTTTTTGGTTTCAATAGGTCCCATTTACTCATTGTTGAACTTAGTGCCTATACTATTGGTATTCTATTTAAGAATCTCTTTTCTGTGCCAATGTATTATATTTTACAGTTTATGTGGGGTAATAGATATGGATCTATTTGTATTCTTCTACATACTGATATCCAGCTGGACCCACACCATTTGTTAAAGATAATTTCTTTTGTCCATTCACTAATTTTGACTTCTTTATCAAAAACCAGGTATCCATTCATGTGTGAATTTACATCTAGGTTTTTAATTTGATAACACTGATAAACATGTCCTGATACCTACTTGATCATGGTGGATAATCTTTTTGATGTATTTTGATTCAGTTTGCAAGTATTTTATTGATTTATTACATCAATATTAATGAAGGCATTTCGACAGTAGTTCCATTTCCTTGTTAAATCTTTGGTGTACTGGGTATCAGGGTGATTGTAGCACCATTAAATGAATTTGGTATTGCTCCTTCTGTTTTAATTTTGTGGAATAACTTGATTATTATTGATCTTAGTTCTTCCTTGAAAGTCTGCTAAAATTCTACACTGAAACTACCTGGCCCAGGGCTCCCTTTGTTTGTGATTGCTTAAGGGCTATAGGTCAATTTAAATTGTTTATCTGATCTTGACTTAGTAAGTTGAGTGTATTGGGAAATTTTCCCATTTCTTTCAGACTTTATAATTTTGTGGCATACAAATTGTTGAAATATGTCTTAAAGAATCTTTGGATTTCCTAAGTGTCTCTTGCTCTGCCCCAGTTTCATTTCTTATTTTGTTAATTTGGATATTCTCTCTGTGTCTCTTAGTTGGTTTGGCTAGAGGTTTATATGGCTTGTTGATTTTCTCAATTAACCAACTCTTTGTTTCATTGATTTTTTTGTATTATTCTTTTTGTTGTTATTTTATTGATTTCTGACTTCAGTTTTATTACTTCCTACCTCCTACTCCTCTTGGGTTTCCTTTTTATTGGACTAGAGCTTTTAAATATGCTGTTAAGTTGCTAGTATGAGATCTCTCCAATGTCTTTTTAAGGCACTCAGTGCTATAAACTTTTCTCTTGTCACTGACCCTTATCTTGACCCTGAAGCTATTCAGTTTCCATGACTTTGCATGCTTTCTATTTCTGTTGTTGTTAATATCCAGCTTTGTGCTCTGGTGTTCTGATAAGATGAAAAGGGATACTTTAATTTTCTTGCATCTGTTGAGACTTGCTTTATGGCCAAACATGCATGTCAATTTTTGAAAATGTTTCATGAGGTACTGAGACGATTGTGTATTCTTTTGTGTTTGGGTGAAATGTTAGGTTGTTTGATTCATAATGTTTGTCAGCTCAATTATTTCACTGTTTAGTTTTGGTCTGAATGAATGTTTACTTCTGAGAGTGAGATATTGAAGTCTTGTACTATGAATTTCTGAGTCCAATGTTTAATTTAAGCTTCTATAATGCTTCTTTTTTAAATATGGATGTCCTTGCATTTGACACATAGATGTTAAAAATTGGTATGCCTTAGCTACGGTTTTAAAAACAGCTATGAACAGACCCCATGTCTAAGGCAACTCTTATAGGACAACATTTAATTGGGTCTGGCTTGCAGATTCAGAGGTTCAGTCAGTCCATTATCATCAAGGCAAGAACATGGCAGCATCCAGGCAGGCATGATTTAAGCAGAACAGAAAGTTCTCAATCTTCATCTGAAGAATGCTAGGAGAAGACTGGCAGCTGGGATGAAGGTTTTAAACCTCTTGCCTACAATGACACACCTACTCTAACCTGGACATGCCTCCTATGGTGCCACACCCTGGGCCAAGCCTATACAAACCATCACATCCCACTCCCTGGCCTCCATAAAATTGTTCAAACATATGAGTCTATGGAGTCATACCTACCCATAGCATAATGAAAAATACATTTAGTCCAACCTCCAAAGATCCATAGTTTATAGTAGTCTCAACAATTTTAAAAGTCCAAAGTTTGAAGTCTCTTCTGAGATTCATCGAATCACTTGACTATAATACCAAAAGCAAGACAGGAAACCACCTAGGCAAAGTCCGTAATCTGTATCTCCATGTCTGATGTCCAAGTGGTCTTCAGATCTCCACATCCTTTTTCATCTTTATTGAGTGCAACAAACTTCTTTCTTCTGGGATGTTTTCTCTCCATTACCAGTTTTCCTTCATAGATATCCCATGGTTCTGGCATCTAAAGATATTTTAGGGTTTTTAAGGCAACTTGAACATTAACGCTATTTGTTCCAATATCTGATATCCATATATAATTTTCTAGACTCCTCCAAAGAGCCTATATCACTTCTCTAACTCTGCTCTCTGTAGCACACTAAGCTCTGGTTGACTCCACTCCACTTCTGTTGCTGTTCTTGGTGGTCGTCTCATGGTACTTGAATCTCCAATATGCTGAGGTCTTCTGCTGCAACTAGGCTTCACCAATAGCTACTCATAAACTCTCTTCATGGTGCCAAGCCTCAATTTCTTTGCATGGCCCATTCAGTCCCTGAGTGTCAAATGCAACTGAGGCTCTGCCTTCACCAATAGTCTTCCATATTCTCTCATAGTGCCAAGCCTCAGCTGCTCTTCATGACCCCTTCATGCCTTTAAAACTAGTACCAACTGGGTGACTTTTACAGATTACCAAGTACAGCAGCATGAGGTACAACCTTGTCTATCTGTGGAACACAGCTTCTTTGTGCTTTCAGAAAATACTTCCAAGATTTCAACTCAGTGATTCTTGTCTATTAATCACTGCTAATTTATTAATTCCAGCTAACAAGCATCAATTGTCCCAGTAGTCTCTTTCTCCTCTTGACTGTAATGCCAGGGCCAAATGGCTAAAGCTGATGAATCTTGTTGATTGCTAGAGCTAGGACGTGGCTCCCTCCCATTCGATTACATGATCACCTTCTGTTCCCCAAACGTTTCACTGCCTAAGCTTGGCTTTCCTGAAAAGTGTGCTGTAAATTAACCTTGGACTCAGAGATCTGCAGGCCTGTCTTATATGTGCTGGGATTAAAGGTGTGGTGGACCACACCTAGATTTAAGCTTTTCTCTACTTAGAACTTGCTCTATAACAGGCTGGCCTGTAACTCAGAGACTTGCTTGTCACTGTCTCCTAGAATTAAAGACGTGTACCACCTGTATCTATGCTTTTCATGGCCACTATGCCTCAAGGTCCAGATGAAAAGCCTATTTCTTCCCGTCTCAAGATCTAGATCACAAATATGGCTTCTATTTCTGGAATGTAGTTCATTCTAGATTAAAATTCAGAACTATTCCTTGTTCAACTGCAAACAGAAATGATAAGCTTAGCTGAGTGGGATCTTGCCCTGAGATCACCAGTCCTTTAGTTTCTTTATCTCCTTGAACACAGGATTCAGCTCCAGTTCACTTTCTGGTGCCCCTTTAATACTTGAACCACTTATTTTATATTTTTTCTTTCTAACCTTATTACACTTGTTCAAAACACTCTTCATTAGACTTAACCAGAAAACAAAGTCTCTGTTGAGTTTGAGACTTCCTTTGTCAATGCAATTAATACAAATTTCTTTACCTTAAAATCAGGTAGACTCTTCAGAAATGGGCAAAAAATAGCCAAATTATTCACCAAGGAACTCAGGTCCCTGGCTGGGGTTATGCACTGCTTTACACCATCCTCCAGTCCTCACTTGCAGTCTCTCTGCCACCACGCCTATGTTCATCATGAACACCAATGTTACCCGAGCCTCTGTGCCAGAGGGGTTTATCTCCAAGCTCACCAAGCAGCTGGCACAGGCCACTGGTAAGCACAAACAACCTGTGTGCCCTCTGCCTGCACAGAATCTGTAAGATTGGTGGTACAGAGAATGGTACCAACAGCAAGCTGCTGTGCAGTCTGCTGTTAGATCGCCTGAACATCAGCCTGGTCTGAGTCTACATCAACTATTTTGACATGAACTCAGACAACGTAGCCTGGTATGGTTCTACCTTCATTTGAGTCCTGGTCTCACTCAGCTGTACTGCTGTTCTTTGAGCCTTGCTGCATGCAGTGTTCTGTGTTTATCCACCCAAATAAATGGGAAAAAGAAATTCTTCACCAAAATATTACAAAACCAGTCTCTCTGTAACCTATTAATATTCTTCTCCTCTGAAACCACCACAGCCCGGCTTCTCCAGTTCAAGTCACTCTCAGCAACAAAATCTTCCATATTCCTACTAGAGTAGCCCATTAAGCCCCACTTAAACAAACCTACTGCTTTCTAAATCCAAAGTCCCAAAATCTGCATTCTTCCAAACACAAAACAAAACAAAACAAAAAAACAAAACAACAACAACAACAAAAACATGGTCAGACCCATCACAGCAATATCCCACACCTGGTAACAACTTCTTTCTTAGTTAGGGTTTTACTCCGATGATCAGACACTATGACCAAGGCAACTCTTATGAAAACAACATTTAATTGGAGCTTAAAGGTTCAGAGGTTCAGTTCATTAAAATCAAGGTAATCAAGGTGGGAGAATGACAGTGTTCAGCCAGCCATGGCTCAGTAGGAGCTGAAAGTTCTACATCTTCATCTGAAGGATGCTAGGAGAAGACTAACTTCCAGGCAGCTAGGATGAGGATCTTAAAACCCATTCCCACAGTGATACACCTACTCCAACAGGGCCACACCTCCTATAGTGCCCCTCCTTGGGTCAAGCATATACAAACCGTCACAGTCAACTTGGTGGATTTCTCTCTTGATGAGTAAGAAATTTCCTTCTCCATCTCTTTGGATTAATTTTGGTTTTAAATCCTTTTGTTATGTATTAGAATAGCTATAGTAGCTTAATTCTTGGGTACATTTGTTGAGAAATCTTTTTCCAACCCTTTACTCTGAAGTAATGTCTATCTTTGATGTTGAAGTGTGTTTCTTGTATGCAGCAATAGGATGGATCCCATTTATGTATCTACTCTGATAGCCTATGTCTTTTCATTGTGGAATTGAGTTCATTAATATTGATAGATCTTAATGAAAAATGATTGTTAATGATGTTAATGACCAACCATTGAGAATTCATGTTATTGTAGTTGTTGTTGTTGGTGGTGGTGGTGGTGAATGTCCCTCCACTCCCACCTTTGGTTTTTCCTCATGTGAAATTATTTATTGCCTGTATTTATTATTGTGGCTATAGTTAATCTCCTTTTGTTTAAGTTTTCTTTCTAGCTATTTCTGTAGGGATGGATTTGTCTATTGATATTGTTTAATTTTGATTTTGTCATGAAATCTATTGCTTTCTCCATATATGGTGATTAAAAATTTTGCTGTACATGGTAGTCTGGAGTAGCATGTATGGCCTCTCAGAGTCTTCAAAGTATCTGTCCAGACCATTCTGGCTTTTAGACTCTGCAGAGAAGTCAGGTATAAGTCTAATAAGTCCTCTTTGATATGATACTTGGCCTGTTTCCCTTGAAACTTTAATATTATTTCTTTGTTTGGTATGTTTAGTGTTTAGTGTTATTATACATTGTGGGATTCTCTTTTCTGGTTCAATCTATTCAGTGTTTTATATTTTTATAGGCCTGTCCTTCATTAGGTAATAAAATTTTTTCTGTATTTTTGTTAAATATATTTTCTAGGCTTTTGGCCTAGGATTCTTCTCCTTATTATATTATTATTTTTAAGTTTTGTCTTTTCATAATGTCCCAGACTTCCTGGATGTTTTTGTCTTAGGAAATGTTTAAATTTTACATTTTCTTTGAGAGATGAATCAATTTCTTCTATCATATCTTCAACCCCTGCATTCTTCCATCTTTTGTGTCTATTTGTGATACTTGCATTTATAGTTCCCATTCACTTAGCTAGATTTTCCATTACCAGAATTTTCTCTTTTTGTATTTTCTTTATTACTTCTATTTCCATTTTAAGAGCTTGGACATTTTCTTCACCTGTTTGTTTATTTTGTTTGTTTTTGTTTGTTTCCATTTTCTGTTTGATCATTTGTTTTGGCTTTCTGGCATTTCCTCTAATTAGTTAGTTAGTTTGTTGCTTGATTTCTTTAAAGTACTTATTCCTCTTTAAGGACTTCTATCATCTTCATAAAGTTGATGTTAAGATTGTTTGTTTTGTGATTCAGCTGCACTGAAATATTCAGGTCTTATTGTCCTAACATAGATGGTCTCCAGTAATGCCGTATTTTCCTGTCTGTTGTTGATTTTATTCTTACAGTAGCATTTAGGCATCTGGATTTTTGATGGTTATAGGTCCTGTTCCTGATATCTTAGCTGGTCTTTGTTGGGTCGGTATTTTGGTCCTTAGTTTCTGTTTCTTCTTTGGTCTTCTGGTCTTTGTGCTTTGGATTTTTGATGACAATCATGACAGCTGATCATGTATATGGAGTCTCTAAGCTGGGGACTATACTTCTGGAGACAATTTTGACCATTTTTGAAGCCAAGGGTCTCCATGCTTCTAACTGTTGTGGCATACACACATATATATATATGTGTGTGTGTGTGTGTGTGTGTGTGTGTATTTAGATTAAGAATAGGTGAGAAGGGACTGAGTGATGGCTTAACAGTTAAGACTATGTAGTTTGCTTTTTAAGTAGCCCATCAGTTTATCCTCACACTATGAATAAATAAACATTTGATTGTTTTGAATCCTTGCCAGCATTTGCTATCATTTTCTTGGTGATTTCTCTTCTGGTTGTCCTGATACTTAAGGGTGTTGATTACTTTTCCATGTATTTGTTTGTCATGTGTACTTCTTCTGAGTACTGGCTTTATATTATTTCCATACTTATTAATGAGATGATTTATGATGTGTAAAAGCACTTCAGTGAGCACTGACACTGACCAACCCACTCAACACTGATACTTGGACAGCAGTGGCACTGAAAATAAGCTAGGGATGTTGCTAGAGAAGCAAAAGGTTTTCATTGCATTACATGAGATGAGGAATTACACCGACCCTAGCTAAAGATGAGAATGATAGTTTTCCTTAATTCCTATAGGTAATTGCTATTTATGGATTTTAGTTTGAGTGGAAATTATCATGGCTTTGGAAAAACAACAGCTGCCTTTTAAAGGTGCTTTGCAGAGTTTGCATAACCTTTCTAGATGTTTCTTCCTTTTTATGATAGTAGTCTCTGCTCTCAAAAGTAGTAAGTTTCAGCCATGGTTGTCAAAGCAAATTCCACAGTTTTCATAACTTCAATGAATCCCTCAGAGAAGCTTTTTAGACCTTATTCAAACTGAAGACTGTCCTTCATGAACTGGTAACTTTTAGCAGTGAAGATTTTCTGCTTTCTTTCTGAAATGGTTTTTTGCATTAGAGATCTGCTCTCACTTATCTTTTATTATGTTTCCTATCTTTTACCTTTTTTCCCTAACTTTTACCTTGTTTTCTGTCTTCCTATACTATCTTTTATCATTTTAAGGCATTTTATGTGAAAATTGTTTTAAAAGTTATTTTTCATTTAGGATTATAGTTTTTTTCTTAAACAAAAATCTTTTATTCTGGTACTCATCTTTTGGGATAAGCACCCAGGATAAACTAATTTAAATTCACAAATGGAAAGAATTAGCAATGTTAGTGATATGCTACAATTCAAGAGAATTATTATTTTTTGTAAATTATTTGCTTTACTTTCTTCCTTTTTTTGGGGGGGGGTTTCGTGACTGGGTTTCTCTGTGTAGCCCTGGCTGTCCTGGAATTCACTCTGTAGACCAGGCTGGCCTCAAACTCAGAAATCTGCCTGCCTCTGCCTCCCAAGTGCTGGAATTAAAGGCGTGTGCCACCACCACCCGGCTCCTTCCTAATTTCAACATTCAATTTATGTATTGAATTTTATTTTCATGTATTTTCCTACTAGATTGCTTTATCTTCTTGAGAATTCATAGTGGGACCTAGTGAGAAAGAGATACATGGTTAAGATCACTAACTGTGATTAACTAGCTAGAACTAGTCTGTCTAAACCTCCTGTAAGCTGGTATCCTGGTATCATCCTCTATTACTGAACATACCCCATATCTTGACAGCAAGAACATTCAAGATTTTCTTCTGGTCAACCTTCTAGAGAAGAACCTTACCAAAATAAGGGAAGTAGATACAAAGATGCCAGAAAAAGACTAATCTATGTCCATCACTCATTGTGTTCAGTTAGATTTCTACTTCCATGAACATTGCCATCGTTATCTCCTCATTTCTTCCCTTTAAACAAGAAACAGCACTTTGAACTTGACTGTCTAAACATGGGAACTCTGGTTCATGGAGGTTGTAGTAATTTGACCTGAACACATCTTTTTAAATCAACTTAGAATGTAATGAAGATCACTTTCCCCTTGGTTCCACATTCCCGTCTCTTTAACACCACATTTTTATCTCTTGTTTACTCATCAAAGTATCTTATAATACAGATTACTTGCTTCAGAACACATTTCCTATATTGGATGAACATCTACACAAATACCTCTTAGTTTGAACAATAGACCAAAAGGTCTTCAAATATTTTTATATGTAAAGAATTGAGGCATTTCATCAAAGATGGCTTTCTGAGTGCTATCTAACCAAAGCATCTACAAGAAAGGAAAAATGATGCAAGGCGTCTTTCCCTCCTGCTGTGGTTTTTATTCTGGGTCACCATATTTCTCTTACATAGTGTTTCATACTTTAAACATTTCTGTCAAATTGACTACCAAAATTAGAACAGACATTGTCCTAGAACTACCTCAAGAGGCATAATTTTTCACCAGTTGGTGTTTTTAATTTCAATTTCTAATTAATGAAATCCATCATGTTGATTCATGTTCCACTCTGTTTGTGCCTATTGTATCCTTTCTCCCTGTTTCCAGTGCTCTCTGACATTTATTAGGGGAAACAAAACCAAAGTAGTGCACAGGGCAGTGGGGTAATGAATGGGATGAAATCACATCTCCACATAGAAGCTTGAAACAAAAAAAAAATCTTCTGATGAATGTGACTATGCTATTGACAGGCATAATACAGTCAATATTCCCCATGATTTTATTGAAGTACCACAGACATGCTCTCTGTTCTGAATTATGTTTGCTGTAGGTCTCCAAACACAGTTCATTTCACAGTTTTGAGGGATGCTTAGCCTATGTTTTCTCTTATCATCCATCTATAATTAATTTTGTAAAATTATATAAACAGTGCCTGTCTCTAACAGCAAATAATGCCCCAAAGATGCAGGCTACAAATTTATACAGGTCTTTTCACAGATATGGGATGTTCCTGCATAATTCAGGCATAGTCTTTTATGATATACTATGTAGAAATAGTTCACAAAACATGTACATTTTTATGAATTCTGTCTTTCAATTTCTTGTAAGACTTCACATCAAGTTTTGGACACTTGTAATCAGACAAATCAAACCAGGCTTTCAATAAATGAGATCTCAAAAGTCAGTGATGACCCCACTAGGAGCAAAAGAAGCCTTGACCTGCTCAGCTGGACAATATATTCTCTTGCTTTCCTTGTCTGGGTTTGGAATCTGAAATAAGGTACTGATCTCAAAAAATTCTATATAGTTCTATCTTGTTTGCCACAACACTAGTGTGATCTGTGATCTAGGGGAAAAGTTAGATTATGATTCTGTCAAAGACTCTCTCCAGAATGTCAATGGTATCTATATGTGATATAAAAATATGGGATGCCTTGAAAGTGAGACCTCACTTTGAAAACATTCATACTTCTTATTCATATAAAGCACAATTAGTTTCATCATTACTGAATGCACAAATTAATATGTGTATTAATAGGCCAGCATTTGCCTTCTCCTTGTCATATATGTGTGTGTGTATGTGTGTACACACTCTGCCTTTACTACTATACACACATCTCTGATTTACTTGTTTTAGTATCAACCAATACCAATGTCCAGGTTATGAAAGATAAGAAAATATTCAGATACTTGTCTTAGTTGAAATCATAACAACTAGATGTTCCATCCTGGAAGAGAAGAAAAACAATGTCAGAACTAGAGAAATACAAATAAAGGCTATGGTGGTGAATAATAACATGTTATTGCTCACGTTCACGTTTTTACTATGCTATGGCCTGTGCCAATGCTACTTGAGGCTGAGTTATACATTTTTGCAAATCTGCAGTCTGAAACTTCTAAGTAAAAAGTGAAACAGGAGGAAAGTGGTGGTTTGTCTCTCACAGACACTCACTACGAATGAACTCAAACCACAGAGCTATCATTAATTTAGCAGTCTCAGGAACCCAGATTATGTTTTTATCTTCAAAGAAAGTTACTGGTCCATCTAAAATGTGAAGGGCCGAGGAATATTCTTAGCTCAATAAATGAGATTTTTAATTCCTCATGGATCAGCTGACATCTTAAATTGTCATCAGGAAATGGTTTAAAACTGACAAATGAAAAATTGTAGCTGTATTCTGATTGGTCAAGATACAACCAAACTGGCATGACACAAAAAGTTCAGACTAAAGATAATACCAGGCTTTCTCATGAAGCTCCAAGAAAGGGGAACTTCGTTTTCTGCATTCTCATCTCATTTTAGGTGATTGTGCTTTACACCATTTTTCTGGGCACTGGAAAGCTCTGTTCTTGGCAGATATAGAAGAGAAAGATTTCTTCATTTGAAGTCCATCACTGAAAGAGTTAAGTCTCACACATGAATGTATGCAAGGTATGTAAGTGCTGACATGCTTGGCTTTGATCAGAATTTTTGTTTCTTCTTCCTTGGACTGAATCTTGATGAGATTACAGATGTATCAGTGCACAGTTTGTTTGGTATTAGGGATCTAACACAGGACTTGATTTATGTTAGGTAGGCAACCTATCAACAGAGCTACAACCTGTGATTTGTGGTGTCAAGTTATCATAATCTTCAATCACCTGTAAAGGAAGTCTAGGGAAGAATTATCTAGATAGGCAGGTCACTGTGCATCATGTGTGGGATGAGTTTATTTGTCCTGAGGTGTGAAAGCCTATTACATCATTTTTCTCCTTTCCTTTCCTTCAAAACTATTTCATGCAACCCATTTTCTCTTTCTCTCAAAGCCATAGTGTCTCAAAATCTGTTCTCCTGAGAACAGGAGAAATGGTCTCCAGGGACGTAACCCTTAACTGGTTATGCAATACTGAGTTTTCAACCCTAGAATCATAACATACATGTAACACTAAAGGGGCTCGGCAGGTTTAGATGTGTGTGTATGAGTGTGTGTGTGTGTATTTGTCTGCTTTCATCACCCTAAAAAGAACGGATAAAGCTTTCCTTTTAGTTGCAAAATGTTTTCAAAATGAAGTTAAAATATTTTGTAATTCATACCAAAATACTAAAACTTAAATGTTCACTGGCTATAATTAACAATGATTTATTGTTAAACTAACTCTAGAAAGAGTTTGAAAATAAATATTTTACATATTTCTTTTTGTAATTCTAATCAAATTTTACTGTTTTTCTGTAGATTGAAATCTGTGGCTCTTGGGTTTTCTACATGTTATTTATTACTGTACTTCCATTTTCAGACCATAACTGCACTTTAAAGAATCCTGGGTTTCCACAGCCTTGGGAAAACAAATCGTAACAATCATGAGAGTGACATTGCAACAGTGATTGTAACCATTATGTATACACATCATGACCTAATATCTCAGAATACTTCTGTCAGTATTCAAATAGTGAGTCCTTTAGTGGGAAAAGTTTCTGCTCCCTTAAGTTCATGTCTGAGGTTTGTGTATCTGTGTAGAGAAAGATGAGCAATATGCAGTACCATATATCATTTCTATATTTAAATTTTATGATGCATATTCATCTTAATAGGTAAATCAAGACCAAAAATGGTCTTACCTATTTTAAAATGGGAAAATAATTTGGACAGAGTCCTGCAATGACATATTTTTAGAAAGTTATGAGTAGGAATGTAGGGTAAGAATTTGTGAGTAACTTTGCATATATATATATATATACACACACTTCTGTGTCCCTTCACATACAACAATATGCCTTTCCTCTGACTATAGGGGCAGGCGGTGCTTTTACAGGACCTTACGTATATTTCTGGGGAAGCTTGAGATCCTTGTAGGCTTTTATGAGCTATTTCCTGTCATAGGAGTGTAGAAAGAGCCAAAGAAGCCCCTTTCTTTTCTATTTTCTTCAATTGATTCAGCACAAAGATCAAAGGGGCTGTTTGGGGCACCATGTCCTCAACCATACCACCATGCTATCCCAGTCCTAAGATCTGGTCTCTCAAAATTTCTTGCTATACTTTAACCTTGTTCATTTTTAGCCCTTTGCTCTGGCAAATCTTATATAAAATGGTAGATAATTGTCTTTTCTGACATGACTTATTTTCTTTGTCTAGGCTTGAAAGCATACTTGAAGAAATGTTTGCAAAGCTTAAAAATAAAGTCTAGTTTCATACATTGCTATCTATAAAAAGAGATGATAGAAATATTAGAGGGCATGACCTTCCTAATAACATGCTGTAAACAGGAGCAGGATCACAAAAGGGGCCAAAATTGAAACAGAAATGCATTTTTTCTTACTAGAAATAAAATCAACTTTGGGAGTCCTCTGGTAGAATTTTTGGGATCACTTATGTGCACTAACATATCATCCACAAATAGTGATACTTTGACTTCTTCCTTTTCAGTTTATATTCCTTTGATCTCCTTTAGTTGTCTTATTGCTCTAGCTAGAACTTCAAGTACTATTTTGAATAGATAGGAAGAGATTAGGCAGCCTTGTCATATTCCTCATTTTAGTGGAATAGCTAATTTCTTTCCATTTAGTTTGAAGTTGGTTGTTGGCTTGCTTTATATTGATTTAGTTATGTTTTGATTTGTGTCTTGTATCCCTGATCTCTATCAAATGCTTTATCTAATGAGATAATCATGTAATTTTTTCCTTTCTGTTCGTTTATATGGTGAGTTACATTGATGGATTTTCATATACTGAGCCATCCCCGCATTCCTGGGATGAAGTCTACTTGATCCAGGTGCCATGCTACATTCCACAGACCCAAGGAACCTAAACAAGAAAGGAGTTCCAAGCAGGGAAGTTTGAATCTCACTTAGAAGGGGAAATAAAATATTCATAAGAGGCAGATGATGGGAGGGAACTTGAGGGGGAGGGTATGGGGAAGGCAATAGGGAGATTCAAATTCAGGTGTGAGGAAGGACAAAAGAGATGACAAGGAGGCCATGAAAATGAATGGAAATCTGCAACTGACAGGGGTTAGGAGGTCGGAGGGCATCAATAGGACAAGACAGGGACCTGGGATAATCGACACACCCGAGAATCAGTGAGGCTGACTTTAGCTGTGAATCACTACAGTGGCAATGTAGAACATAAGGAGGCCACCTCCTGCAGCAAGGCAGGAACACTGGCGGAATGAGAGACATCAACCCATCCATTAAAAGTTCAACCCCAAAGTCATCCATTCTACAAGAAATGCAGGCATGGGAAATGGAACAGTGACTGAGGGAAAGACCAACTGATAATCAGTCCAACTTGAGATCCATTCCATGGGCAAGCCCCAGTCCCTAAAACTAGTAATGATACTCTGATATGCTTGCAGACCAGAGCACGTTCTCTTAGAGGCTCTACTCAGCAGCTGACTTAGATAGACACAGACACCCACAGCCAAACAGTAGAAAGAGCTTGGGGACTCTTGTGGAAGAATAGGAGAAATAATTACAGGCCCTAAAGGGGATAGGAACTCTATAGGTAGAGAAACAGAGTCAACTAACTAGGGCTCCTGGGGATCAGACTCTCAGAGAGAACATAAATGGGCTGGACCTAGGCCTCCCCCACACATATTTAGCAGAAGTGCAGCTTGGTCTTCATGTGGGTCTCAAAACAACTGTAACAGAGGCTACTCCAAAAGCTGTTGCTTACATGGAATATGTTCTTCTATCTGGGCTGCCTTGTCTGGCCTCAGTGTGAGAGAAAGCACCTAGCTTTGCAGAGAGTTGAAGAACCAGAGTGGAAGGATACTCAGGGAGCCCCACCTACCCAGAGCTTAAGGGGGATGGAGGATGAAGGAAACTTGTGAGAGAGGGTGACTGGGAGAGGGGCAGTGAGTGAGAAATAAAGTGAATAAGTAACAAAATTAAATTTAAAAAAGAAAGAAAATCAAGTGCATTTCTTTTGAATCAATTAAAAGATGAGTTTTGTAAGAAAAAAATCAGTCTGTTTAAATTTTCATAACTTAATAAATAAAAACCATCTCTTCTTTTGCTTCCATAAAGGCATTAGTATCTCCCCTCAGCTATGGGTAGTAATACCACATGTCAAGAGTACATATCTGAAAGTACATTCTCATTTCATCATCCTGACTTTCCCTCACTAATCTCACTGGATTTTTTTTCCCATCTGATCTTGTATCTTCTAAGGCTTCATCACAACACAAATGTTAACTTGGGGACAGAAACATTTGGAGTTTTAATGAAGGTACCTCTCTTAGAAGGCCAGCTCTGAGTGAGTGGAGATGGCCCTGGTGAGACAGTGAGAGGATACATTTTGCTATGTTGAAAGAATCACAATTCAGGAGTCAGACGCTTTTGAAAAATGCAAATAACCTCTTATTGGTATGTTTTGTAATGATTGTAACTATGGAGGTCTTTAAAATAATTTCACCATCGAAAGAACAATCTCAAAGGAAACAGAAAGACAACAAGACAGACACACACACACACACACACACACACACACACACACCCTTCTTATGATTCCTGGCCTGGAAAATAAGATCATGTTCTAAAAACAGAGTATTCATTTCTTGAAATTAAAAACAAAAAGACATGTATTTCAATTGCTTCATATCATATGTAGAGGAAAGGGAAAACACCCAGCACTTATCCTGCCAGTCCTCACTCAAATGAATGTGGCTGACATAACATCAGACCCATAGCATCTATTTGTAGCTCTTGTCTGTATCCTTTCTAGTAAATGACAATATTCTTCGCCCTTTTCTGCCTTTTCCACTCTCTCAATCTCTTTCTTTCTCTTCCTCATATATTTTTCTTTTTTATAAACTCTTTTTATAAATATAGTTGTACATGCATTACAGTAAACAAGCAAACAAACAAACAAACCATATTGTGTGCTTCTTGCTATGTACTGTCATTGTAGCTACTCTTGGTGAGAGGACTCTGCATTTTGTTGTTTTAGTTTGCTTTATCTAGATTAGGACCACATTTTAGAATGCTTAAGTCATAGTCATTCACATAATTCTTCAGATGGAATGATGTGGCAGGTCCCTTTCCATTTTATATGGATTTCTACCCTAATGTTGACCAAACAAATATATACATTTTTCTATTTTGTAAGTGAGTCTTTTAACAGTTACAGATTTTGCAAACAATTTTCCTGATTTGTGGCTTATAATTTTTAATGATGTCTTTTTATATTAAAGGAAATTTATTAAATTTTTCATGTTTGAATTTAACCATTATAACTATACTCCAAAACCTTGCAAAAATCTTAAGGTTCTTGAGATTTTTGCCCATGTATTCCTTCAAACATAATGTTGTTTAAATTATTCATTTAAGTCTGTGATTTATTTTGAATTACCTTTTATTTGTGGTAGAAGAACCTCACATTAATCTTTTTATATGTAAACTCCCAGTTATAAAAACTTTTAAAAAATTGTTTTAAGTTGAAGTTTGGAAAACATTCAATCAATTTCAATGCATACTTTATTTTTAGTGTCATATTTCATTATTTTCCTTATAAAATCTGTCTTCATGCCAATAGCACTGTGCCCTGAGTTTTATATCATTAGAGCAATATTTTTTTTAATTAGAACATATGTTTTATTCACATGTGAGTGTGTGGTGTGGTGAGTGTGTGGTGTAGTGAGTGTGTGTGTGTGTATACGAACATGCACTCATACACTCACACCTTTGTTTGTGCACTGGGAGCTGGTCTCAGCTACATCAGCTTTGGGATCCTCTTGCATTCACACAAGCACTGGGAAAGCTTGAGTAGACTGCCATGTATAGCTCTAAATATTTCTGCATAGTCTGTGTTCTTTGTTTTTACATATTAACTTTAATAGGACATTTTAAAAATTTTTATAAGAAAAACTTTGTTCAACTTGTGATGAATATAATTGATTAACTTGAAGTGCATAACCATTCTCACAGTATTGTGTCTTCCACTCCATGGAAATTACTTACGTTCTGTTTCATTCCTCTTGGTGAGGCTTGTAGTTTACACTGTGTAAGTGTTTTACTGGTGCTAAAATTACATCCATGCATCTTTATTAGGCTCAAAGTTCAGTGGATTGTTTTATATTTGTTTAAAGCTGTAAACGTGGTGGTTTTTCAGTACTCTTTTTTGGTATGTTTTGTATATGTTCGGCCCAGGAAGTGGCACTATAAGAAGGTGTGGCCCTGTTGGAGTAGGTGTGACCTTGTTGGAGTAGGTGTGTCACTGTGGGTGTGGGCTTTAAGTCCCTCATCCTAGTTGCCTGAAAGCCAGTATAATGCTAGCAGCCTTCAGATTAAGATGTAGAACGCTCTGCTTCTCTGGCACCATGCCTGCCTGGATTCTACCATGTTCCCACCTTGATGAAAATGAACTGAGCCTTTGAATCTGTAAGTCAGCCCCAATTAAATGTTGCCCTTATAAGAGTATCTTTGATTATGGTATCTGTTCACAGCAGTAAAATCCTAAGACAGAAGTTGGTCCCAGGTATACGATATTGCTGTGATAGGCCTGACCATGCTTTTGTTTAGAAGAATATGGATTTGGGTACTTTGAAAAGCAGTGGAATGCTTTAAGTTGGTCTTAATGAGGTATCCTAATAGTAATATGGAAGACTTTGTTTCAGAGTATAATTTGAGCTGTGCAGACTTGGCCCCAGAGGTTTGAGTGGAGAAGAATTTCAGAATGTGGCCTAGAGAGTGTTTTGTGGTATTTTGGTGAAGAATGTGGCAGGTATTTACCCTTGTCTGAAGAGTCTACCTGAGTCTAAGGTAAAATGATTTATTTCATTGACAAAGGAAGTCTCAAAAAAGCCTAGCAGAGACTTTGTTCTCTGGTAAAGTCTCATGGAGAGCACTTGAAACAAGCATAGCCACCCTGTAAGTAACATCATTCCACGTCCTCTGCATCTGCTCTGGCTTCCTGATCTGCTTGAGTTCCCATCCTGACTTTCTTTGGTGATGAAGAACAATGTAGAACTATAAGATAAATAAACCATTTCTTCCACAACTTGCTTCTTGGTTATAGTGTTTTGTGCAGGAATACAAATCCTGACTATGATATTTTTTTTGAATTTTGCATTTTTTTAAAAATATAAATATTTAGGAATTCTCCAGATCTCTTCTCTCTACACATTTTAATTTTATGCTTTGTTGTTGTATCATTGTGATTCTCTTACCTTTTTTTAGGTTTGACTGGGGCAAGATCTGGTCTCAAATGTCAAGAGTGTGCTGAGAACCTACCATGTTCAGGCATGGAGTTGGCAATAGAATACAGGTATAGTATATTGACCAGGACAAGATATCTTTAAAAGATAAATGTGTAAAGCTTCAAGTATCTTTTTTAATAGTTTATTTCCATTGTTAAGTTTTATTAATTTTGCTTAAGTACACTCAAGTTTGGCAGAAGCAGACATGTAAAATTTTATATAATGCTTTTATATCATTATTTCGTTATTATACTTGCTATTAGCATAATTTCTCCAACTGTTTTTTGTTTGTTTGTTTGTTTGTTTTGTTTTATTTTGTTTTTCTTGTGTTGGATCTGATGCATGCTAGGCTAGCACTCTATTCCATATACTACAACACACCTAGACTTTATATTATGTGACCCAGAGACTATTGTGTTTTAAAGTAATATAGGCATTGGCATTATGCTATGCTTTCTATTTATAAAGTACAACTTTCTCTCAATTTCTATTGTGAATTTTATTCTTTAAATTTAAAATGCTTCTCTTGGAAATGGCCCATTTAAACACATAATGCAACTGAACGTAATTTTGTCAAAATGGGATGAATATGAACATATGTTAAAAGGGAATATATTGGAGGGCTTATGTCTTGTGATCAGGCTAGTCCAACAATGGCTGTATTTTTTCAGCAAAAAGTCTTAGGATCTGATAATTTTTCAATCTATGAACATGTGATAGAGGCGCCATCATCTCACTGCTTGATTCTGTAATAGTAAAGAGAACCCAGTGGTATGTCACAGTGGTAATTAAATGTTCTATCAGAAGCAACCTCTTTTTTATAGTATTTCCAGCAAAGAACTCAAGTATATCAAAATAACTTTAAAAAGGGGATAGGAAAATAAAAAATCCACAATGTCCAACCTTAAGTTGTTTTCTACCTTAACGTTAGCTACTCTTAGCATCCTAGAATCTTGGCCAGTCACTCCTGAGTCATGAAATTATATATTGACTTCGCATTTCAACTTCCTAATGTTTTCTTCTAAAATCTAATCAGTATTTCTTTCTTGTACCTATGAGCCCCTTCACCTGCTCCCCATTGTGAAAGGGATATACACCATGGCACTGAATTTAATAACAGCCTTAAGAAAATCCAAGTGCAAATTCGAGAATAGAGTTCGCTGACTATAGACAGACTGGTTAATGTGTCTATTTATATTAGAAATTACAATCTTCATCACTCAAAAGCTTTAAAACTGTCTAAATGCTTCTGAGCTTCAAAGAACAACAGAATGTTCATGGACTTCTAAACACTTTGATATCAGTGATGGTGATGTGTGGCTAAGAGAAAACCAAAAGTAAAGTAGAAGATACAAAGAATTCACCCAGTAATATGTCCCATACCATAACATGTATAAACATACATACAAATACACACACATACATTCATGAATATACATACATATACATAGTGACACACACACACATCCAACAAATTCATATAAATACACAAATATATGGAAGAGACATACATACATGAACATATACATGTACACCTAGACAAAAATACCTACACACATATATGCTTACAAATGCCCATTTACATACGTAAAATATTCCTATTGAATTATTTTACATTAGTGTTACAAATCTCAGTGCCATAAATTTTGGAATCTATTCTGAAAATAAAGACTATTGTAAAGGCATATGTCATCTGCTTTTCAATATTGTTGATGTTAAAATAGAATGGAATTACTATAAACTTATCAAAAAGGAAAATCTCATTTTTTAAATTTCTCTTTTCTCATAGACTAGAGGAACCCTTTGACCTCATCTGTGTGCTTATCTTCCCACAAACACCCCCCCCCCAAATAGTATTACAGGCACTCCACTATTGGTATCATCTGAATGTCTTTAGAGCCTCTTGAGTTTTAATCACCTTCTAGGATATTACCTCATTCACTTTCTATCAGTTTAAAAATGTGGTTTAAATAAAGAGTAACCGCTATAACTCAATATAATCAAGAAAGAAATTCACAGAGAAGATATATGCAGTTTTCTTCATCCCTGTTACTTTCAAACTCAGAATTAAGAAAATAATTTAGATAATCTAAACCCACTTTATTTAGCTGTACTGGGCTATTACACCTTTTTTTTTATTTCTTTCTCATCTGAAGTTGTATAGTCTATTGGATTTTTGATGTTTAGTTTTGGGCTTTTAATTTGGAAATTTCTTAAATAAAATTTTTGAATAATTCACTAAAAATAATTCCTGTTTCCTGTCCTGTACAAAATGGATGTATGCTTGTGTAAGATAAGAGGCATTTCAGGACAATTCTGATGAGAGACAGTAATGGCAAATGGACTCACCTATTTGCTTCTAATGTGATGGTAATCTTTTGCAAGGAAGAATCACAAGCAACTGTCTGATAAGCAACTCAGTTTCTTTCTTGTCATCAGTGATCAACACTGTTCCACAGCAATCCCTTTCTGTTCCAGCCACCATGAAGGCCTTAGACATGTCTTGCTGTCTAGTAGTGGTGCTCACATGAATGTCAGAGCTAGTTTTAGTTTCTCACTCAACTCAATAGGATTGTAACCCTATTGAGGAGTTACATGGTGGTTGTTTCAAAAATTACATGATGGTGCTCATTTATCAAACACCATTTGACTACAAATAACAGCAAATCATTTGATACAAAGAAAAATGGATATTTAGATATATTGGGCATAATTAACCCACTAATAACTCCTCTGAAAGTAAGAGTCATATCTTTTGAATCCAAAATATCCTTGAATTTTTATCATATTCCAGCTTCCTTGCTTCTAAGCAACCATTCTTTACACTGTTCATGTTGTTATGAGTGGCAGGTGACAGTAAAATCAGGTTAAAGGGCAAACACAATTGATTTCCTGTCACAGAGCCTGGGGAAGCAACCATACCCTGACACACAATTTCTTAATACTTTCTAAAGTCTCATAATTGCCTGGAAAAGGGGTAAGTAATAGACGGTGAATGCTTCTGGAAGAAAGTGGAAGTGGACAAAAATTCCCTAAGAGGGAAGAAGGGAGGATGTCTTGGTGGGAATGTAATTTAAGATTCCCTTTCATAATTAAGAACATTATGTGTGTGTGTGTGTGTGTGTGTGTGTGTGTGTGTGTGTGTGTGT
>NW_021604688.1:8999953-9010176 GCF_004785775.1 Grammomys surdaster | reverse complement strand
TGTGTGTGTGTGTGTGTGTGTGTGTGTGTGTGTGTGTGTGTGTGTTTGTGTGTGTGTGTGTGTGTGTCTGTGTCTTTGTCTGTGTTATCTGAATATTCCTTGGATATTTTTGATATCTTTTTGAGAGCAGAAAAGATATGTGGCTACAGGAAGTCATTTCAGCAGAAGGAATAAAGGAATAGCAAACTTAGACAGGGACTCCTAATTACTTTGGCTACCAAAATGTTACTACACTCTTGAGAATTGACTGAAAACTTTTTTTTATGTTCTCACACTGCTCAAATAGCATGATAATTCTGCAATAGTTAAAACTACAACACTACAGCAGCAGCACAAAGACCAGATAATGACACAGGTTCCCATGTATACCATGATATTCAAGTCAGTGGCGTGGTGGAGAGCAGTAGGAGAGGAGACACTTGATATGCCATAATTTAACTTTCCATCCGTATTCCTACACAGTGTCAGTACCATTCTCCTCATGTAGCATACCACTATGACTCTTACAGGTATAAGACTTTTTAATGAGTGGCATTTTGCAATATTTCTTGTTCTGAATGCTTGGTGACAACCTCAGGAGGGACAGAAATATTACTCTAATTTCATATAGCCATTTCAAAAGAAAGGAATTATCTGGGCTTTCTGTATCTTTCGTCTTCTCTTCTCTTGCCTGAATTCTTCTAAACTAATTCACAGATAAATTTTTTTCCAACAGAAATCATTGCCTTGCATCGAAGAGCAATCAACATACAAATTTCCAGAAGAGTCTATGAGCCCCACATGAATGAACTAAATCTACTTTTAAAATCATCAACTCGATGATACTGTTTCTGATTTCAATGGCCTAAAAATAAAGCCTTTCTTTTTTTTTTTTTGAATATGACTCATTTGGAGCCAATGTTCTAAAGACATGTGAATTGTGTGCCATTGAGTGATCTAATGGGAGTTTGCAAAGCACGCAGAGCAGTTCATGTCCTCACTGCAGAAGGGGCACACAATGCTCCCTCTGCCCAAGTAAACTGTCCTAATCAAACACGTACAGAATGCATCAGACCATTAGCCACGGGCTGCTTTTTATATATTGCAAACAAACCCAATTACACGGGGAGGAATATTCAAGTGCTGCATGAAAAGTTATCAGAGGGCCTGCAGAGATTCCCCTGGAGCTGCCAAGCACAGACACAGTTGCCAGTGATTTTCACTTTCTTAGATAATGTGCAAGGACCATGGTACTGATTAGCCCTTAAATCACACTTGCTCAGGGACAGCAAAGCCTTTAATTCCCTTAATGGGCAGAGACGTGTCCTGATTTTCTTCCTTTTTCACCTTCAACACTTCCCTGGCAGTGGGAAGATACAGTGTTTATATGTGTATGTGATGATGTGTATGTCCATGCAAGCAAGGAAACAGGTCTGAAGTTTCTGGTATCAATTCTGCATTAAGATTCCATACTCAGCAGTTAATATTTTTTTGCTCAGTGCCAGGCTACTGTCAATATTTGAGTTGGGTGAAGAGACAGGTCCACTGACCTGCTTTGTGTTTTGTATGTTTGTCTGTGTCTTCACCCAAGACCAATCCCCCAAAGCCCTATGAGAATTTAAGTTCTCTGCTTCCTAAGTCGTCAAGGACACATAGAGAGAAATAATGTTGACTGTGGCAAATCTACCTTCATTAAAATAACCCTTTTGAAAGTCCACAGACTCAGAAATCCCACACACACACTTTTTTTTTTTTTTAACCAAGAGAACTTAGTGGTCGGGGAGGCAAGACATTTAAAACCACTGCATCTTTATTGTTCAGTTTGGAAGCAAGCAGAAGTGCACCAATTATAAAAGTGAAGGAAGAAACAGAAATGAAGGCCCATGAAAACTGAACCGCTTTATATCAACAAAATATATCTATGTAAGAATTGTATATCAAATCAAAAATAACCAAAAGCTAGTGAGATAATGGCATTGAGAAAGTTATGATTTGATCCATTTAACATATGAGCTCACGTGACTTATTAACACAACTATGACATGAGCTAGTATAACATGAGGACTTATTTTTTTTCAAAAGCATGAAAACCTCTTCCTTATGACCATTAAAGTGTCATTTTAATTTGTCTATTTACATTGCCCATCTGTTAACATAGCTCAGTGGTGACAGTAGTCACACGACACAATTAACATAGGAATGAACATAAGAAAAAAATTGATAGTTATGTTATCAGCAAATAAACACAGGTGTCATGGATATTAGGTAGCGATCAGTGTTAGCAGCCACATATTAATGCAGTAACTATTACTCTTCCCTCTTAGTGCAACCTGCTGGTGACCTCAGGGATTTGTAGATGTGTTTATTTGCCTTGAATTAAATCAGTTCTCATGGGCGAGGAGAGAAACAGCCTCTGCCTTGTGTCTCCTGCTCATATTTATCACATTGTGTGCATATAGTCACATATATATGATGTATGCTTAACAGATGCATCTACTTTTCTTCCTTCACAGTGAACATGGTCCAGTTACCTGCATTTACACAAAGCATTAGTGAATACTCAGCTCAGGGAAAATAATAGAAGCAAAAGCATCTATCAAGCCAGCCCTCTGGAGTTTTCATGGTCTACTTCTTTGCTGGAAGCAAAGATGGATAAAAGTATTTACCTCTTAAATGTTTACCTAATACTGTATGAAGCAGTGACCTTAAGTGGTCTTTACAGCTCATAGACCACACATACAAAATTATGAATGAGCAATTTTTATTCTACTGAAACTAATGGCTATGGCACACTCTCGTCCTCTTCTGGAGAATTACAAGCAATATCCTCGGGTTGAATTACTATTATTCATAGATGGCAGTGACCAGCTTTCTGAATCTCTGCCCAGGGCTCTATGAGGAGGAGAATGCAGACAATTGGTAAGAGCAGAAAGCCATGGATGACTCCAAGTAAACTACTGTCTTCCATACTCAATAAGACTAAGACATGTACAAACTCCCAGATACCATGGAAGCATGCATAGGCTCTGTAGTTCCAAATAAGATAGGTTCTCAATGCTGAGAGGGGGAGGTGCACACCAGCTTCTACTTCAAACAAGAAAATATCTACATTTCACATAGGCTTGCAAAGAAAAAATTAGTTTTCTCTAATGGACTTTCATTTGTTTTATTAACCAGACTTTAGAATAGGCCCCATGCTAAGCAATACCTGACCCATACAAAATAAACTCAGCGATACTCTGTAGACTTTTGTCTCATTGCTTTACTTGAGCATTTTTTTCTTACTAGTCTTTTGCTTATACAAAATTGTTTCCAGTTTTGCTATTCTATGTGTGTCTGTGTGTGTATGTGTGGTATGTGTGTGTGTGTGCACACTCAGACACCTGTGTGCCCATGGGTATATGTATGTATGTTTCCTCTTTTTGTTTTTTAATTTTTTTCTGATTTGTTTGTTTTGTATTTTTGTTTGTTTGTCTGTTTGTATTCTAAGGAGAGAGAGCAAGACCATTATTCCTAACTGTGACACCTGTGTAACTGGAGTTCTCATCTCCTTCACACACCTCCAGAGACTTTCTCCTTGCTTACACTTTTGCCCTTCTGATATATTTCCTTCATTTCATTCAGATGTGTATTTTAGAAGTACAATGTTCAAGGTAGCAACTGTCTCTGTAAAGCTTCACTAGTACCCACCCATGGGTCTAGCACACTCTACTCCACATATCTGTGTCAGAGATCTTAGACACACACATATCTAGCACTTTAAACTTTCATTTTCTATTCTCTCTTGCTCTCTCACTCACTCTCTTACTGTGTGTGTGTATATTTGTGTGCGTGTGTGTGTGTGTGTGTGTGTGTGTGTGTAATGTGTTAAAGTACCAAAGGCTGGCCTCAGGATGTTCTCTTTCAACTTTTCTCTATTGTGTTTTTCAAGACCCAGTATTTCACTGAACCTGAAACTTAATCTATTTTGAGAATATAATGACAAGCTACTCAGTCCTAGTGATCTGCCAGTCTTTACATAAGGGATTGAATTGTAGACATATCATTTTTTTAGAGAGTTGCTATGTATAAATTTGTATGCTCATGGCTTTCTTTGGACCTGGGAATCCATACTAAGGACTATATGCTTGGACAGTAAGCACTTTATCCACCAAGCCACTTCCCTAGCACTATGCCATGTCATTTTCGAATGACTTCCTTCTTCAGTCTCTATGGACTAAATAGGAAGCCCTGCTGTATGCACACTTCAGTATTAGTTCCTCTTTTACTATTATACTTTTCTGTCTTCCAAATTAAGCTATTTTAAGGCATTTTGAGTTTTCTTTTAATTCATTTTGAAAATAGGTTCTTCATGCAGTGCAGGCTGGCCCCAAGCTTTGTATGAGGGTGAGGATGACTTTGAATTTCTGATCATCCTTTCTCTACTTCTCAAAGTCTGGGATTACATGAGTTTCTTACCATGTAGAGTTGATGGTGTAGTGGACAACCAAACCAAGGTCTTGTGCATGATAACGAATCTACTAACTGATCCCTAGCCCTGAAAAAAAGATAAAGGACATGTTGCTATTATTTTGGCTACAAAGATTTACGTATGTATATTGTTTTCTGTGTCATTCAGGAAGAACCTGAGCATCAGTCACTAAGAACAATGAGCATGCTGGAGGAGAGCTCACTACCTGGATGGAGCATGCTCCTGAAACAAACTGCTCCCTCTGTACACGAGTGTTCTCCGGACAGTCAGCTTAGTGCTTAAGCAGCAGTTTTCAAGAAAGCCATCTTCTTTTCTCTATGAATGTTTTTTATGCATCTTTAGAGTCTGAGAATTCCCTCAACTCTCTAATAAAAATGAAAAATGTTCCCATTCTGAGCAAACACAAAACACATATGATATGGTAAAATCTTTTAAATTCCATAAAAGGCTGCATTCTCCGAGGGGCTCTACCAGGACCCCTGCAAAGCTTCTTCCCTCCTCTTAGTGCAGGGCTGATGCCAGCCTAGCATGCAGGTTTAATTACAGCTTGTCCCACATGAATCTTTTGCATGTTTCACATATTCGTCAGTACACCTTCCCCTCTCAGGTCCAATCAACCTTTAGAGCCCCTCAACCTTGTCAAACATGCTATCTTTCTCTGTTCTGTGATCCTGTCTAATTTTGCTCTCCTTCCACCTGAGTCTAATTTCAAATTTATCCTTGTACCCATGGTTTGTCAGTTATCTTGTGACATAAAGATTGAGATTTAAAAGCGTTCATGAAATTAATTTGAGCTGTACATATACACAGTTGTTCCACGTATCCTGAATCTGATACTATCTGTTTTCATCTTTTTCTATCAAATTATGACTCATAGAAAATAAATTTTAACATTTCGAGGTATGCATTGGATTCATTTACTTTTACTAGAAAGAACTGTGCAGTGGCCATTGCTATCTTCTTTTTAGCAAAATTCCAAATCCCATACCTAAGTCTCTAACATTTTAATAGCTTCTTTATGTTACACTCCTTCCTGATCTGAGAAGCAACTATTGCTCTTTGCATCAATACTAGTTTTCATTCATGATTTTTTCTATAAGGGAAAGAACATAACACATAGCATTTTTTATGTGATATCATCTCCTAAGCATGTTTTGATATCATCTCTGAAACAATTTGTATCAATATTTTCTTTCTCCCTTTACATAGCCAAATTTGGGTGTATTATGCATATATAACATTTTTCCTTAACCACTAATTATTTGATTTTGTTTTGGTAACAGGATCACTCACATGAACAATTTTATATGCATACATATTTTAAGTTCATTTCTAGACCTTATGATAACTGTGTATCTAGCATCTTTTAATGTGTACTAGATACAATGATAGTCCATTGGTGCCTAGAGTTCTGTTTGCAGAATATTTTCACAGACACTTAACTATCACTTTTCCTTTTTAATTCAAATGACAAGTTGAACTTGTATTGAAAAGCCTGTGTATACTCTTCCTTATCTGAACTTCTATAATCCCAATGGATTTATCTAGCCAGACTACCCTCCTAAAACTTTTTATAGACCAGGTCGGAGCCATGCAGACTCTGAAGGGGTTGTAGCCAAAGGACCCTAGCCTCTGGCTATCTGGGTGCTTTGTGGATTTGTACTGCTTTTTAAGTTTTAATGTTTCATTAGTTAAAGTTTCTCTTTGACAATTTCCTACATCCACATAATACAGTTTGTCAATCACTGCTACTACTCACAAGGCCATTTTCCTCATTAATGTCCCTTCACTTTTTTTGTTTGTATGTTTGTTTGTTTGTTTGTTTTGTTTTGTTTTTTGATATGTGTAACTCTCTGATTTTATCCATTGGTTTGGAAATAAAATTTGAAGCTTGGTAGGCTCGCCAGTGGGTTCATAAATGAAGATGTCTTTCTTCTTGTCAGAATCTATCAGAAGTCAGTGCATCAGTACAAGGGAGTGGGCTCAATGTGTTCTTCCACCGTTCTTCATTGCTCAAGGACAGAACCAGTCATGTGCAAGCCTAGAACAGGTGCAGTTGCTTGTGACTATGTAATAAAACATCACATATGCTATTTCATTTTAATGACATTGTGAGTCAGGGTTGAGCTTGCTCTGTAGCTCAGACCAACCTGGAACCTGTAAGATGCTGTCCTCTCTCTTCTTCCCTGGTTCTGGGATTACAAGCATTCACCATTATGACTGGATACACTGATTTTCAATTAATATCATCCCCAAGTATTTTAATAGGTAAAATGATGTTTTCTATTAACAAATGACACTGGAAAGAACAGAGTTAGTATACCAAAAAACCCTATATTACAATCTGTAACCTATTCATAATTAAAAGATACAATTAATAAAAAATGAAAATGAAGCAGAATAACATCAACATGCAGACTGTATACATACCTATAAGTCTTCATGATGCTGACATGATCAAATTTAAATTTTGACTAGATAAACAACATTGTTTGTAAACTATATGGAGAAGAATGTCAGATTACAATCCTAGAAGACCCTATTATGATCTGGTATTCTCGAGGAGCACTAAAATTGCCAAGTATATTCATCAATATGCATTTTTTCTCTCCTGAATTATCTCTGTTAAGTTTATTATGGATGTAAAATCATTATATCATTGTGCTTCATAATGCTAACCTTGATCAGTTTCCATTTCAGTGTTTGTCCTACTTGTAATAGAGCCTCCTGTTACCCTGGTGTAGATGGAAATACACAGCAAGCAAGTAGACCATTGACTTAAAATGTGTCAGAGATAAAATTCTCCATAATTGTTAAATTTTTGCTTCTAAGTTTCCTTTACTCATTGGTTATAATAAAACAAATCTTTGACCATTTCAAAAAGTAAAATATCCTGTTTCCTTTCATCTTGTGTGATTTAATCATTATTTTGATTTATTATTTTTAACTAGATTCTCAATCTCTAATTTTCATTTTATAATAACTATTGACTTTCTACATTTCTGATTTTAAATGATAATTTCTCTTTTCCAGTTTGGCAAAGGACATGTTATTTTATAAAGATTGACATATGAATCAGTTTCAACCATTTTTTAAAGCTCATTTTATCCTTATCATTTTTACTATAATAAAATTTCCACATATTGTAATTTTATTTCAATGGGGGAAAGTAAGCTAACATGTAAAAACTATAAATGGAATAGTTACTGTGAAGACAGTAGAGAAATGACAGATCTGAAGAGAGAGCACACCTGAAGCACCATGCCTCAGCATTCATCAAGGCTCATTATTACATTTGATTGATATTCATTGTCAGAAATTTCAGCAATAGTTATTATTGCTTCCCACCCTTAATATTTGAGAGAGAGACACACGCATCAAAGAGCTTTCTCAAGCGTTTCCGAGGAAAGCTGTTCCATTATATTGGAGCCACTTGGATCTCCCTTCATTGCTGGGCATCGTCTGTGGGGTGATGTTTGATCTGGTCAAATTTTATTACTCTTTTTATTAAACTTGGTATCACTGTACAAACAACATAACCAAAATGCAAAAGGAAGTACATGAGAGATGCTGAGCCCACCATAGACCATCAACTCACTGCCATCCTTCACCAATCAGCTATTTAATGCAAAAGCTGTGACAAGAGTCCTTAGTGATCAACTCTACAGAGTCCTTTAGAGATGTATCTTCCTCAGTTTTTTTTCTGCACTTCGATCTTTGCTTCTTGTGTTTGAACATATTTCTCTTCTTTCTATCTATAGAAACAGTCATAACTACCTAGGAGGAACTAGCTAAGTCAAGCTCAGGGCTTCATCTTCAGGAAATTGGTGGAAAGGATACAAAACAGTGAATTTAGGGGTGACTAGTAGTATATATCTATGGAAGAAGTTCTGGAATTTTGATCAGAGCATAATTCTTTCCATCCATGTATGTATATCTCTAAGGAATGAGAGATGATTACAATTTATATAGTACTTTGGCTTATTTTAACAAGCCTTTTATTTTCCAAATATTCATAAACAGTTCAGAGTACTGATATTTTGAGCACAGTAATAAGATAATCCTCTAACTCCTAGACCCTAAAACATGAAAAAATATTTACAAATTGATAAATAATATATTAAATAGTTATATAGAAGATATAGGCACATGGAGTAATGGACTGTTAAATAAACATTGCAGGTCATAAGGAAAAATTGTTTTAGAAATTCAGAAACAAATAAATAATAGCAGCAGATAAGTCCCATTATATGATGTAATGGCTCATGATTTATGACAAGTGTTATTGTAAGTAGGATATAAATATGTTTAATACTCAATCTCTTTGCTATTAAAAGTATTATGTTGATTATACATAGCCAAGGAAATTGACTACTTGATTTAATAGCTTGTTTACTGTGTGAAAGATATATTTAGGAATCTCAAAAGGCATGGCTCAAAACAAGTTCATTCTATTTCGCCAACTATTGACACAAAGAACTCATTTTCAAAAAAAACTCATTTTCATCAAATTGTGTAAAATGCACAGATATGAGAAGGTACAACTTGCAGGAAGTCATTTACTTCTAGTTCCCTGGAGTGTGAAATCATAGTGCACATCTTAGAAGCTTTGCTTACCTGGAAACAGTTGAGGTACAAACAGCAAATATGAGCAAGAGACTCCATTATTTCTATAGGAAGAAATCAAGGAAGAAATGATAGTTTAGAAGTAGATAATCCAAAAAAGATGTGAATGACTATAGTGTCACAGTGATAAACTGGTCTTGTCCTCAGCCCAGAAGTGATAAAACAGAAGGGACTACCAATGTACATTAGTGGTAGAGAGGGAGAAGTCAACATGGATGTCCCATAGGATTGATTGCTTTACATTTAAAAGCCATGCCATAAGCCATATTCTTAGGAACTCCTAGCTAAGCCTAGGGGCAGTAAGAATGACAGTGTCAGTTCATATACCTGTTTTCAAATACTTAAATACTGAAAATAAAAGAATGCTGAATACATTTCCAATGTCCAAGTTCACCCTGACGTCATAATATCAAAAACAACTGCTCTTGTCATGATCGTCTGGGATGTTTCAATAAACTTCTTCCTTTCAGTGCAAAACTTTGGGAGGCTATTTAAGATGAATTAACTCTGATGTTACACAGAAAATCCATTAAGTATGTAAAGTATACCAAGACTATATCAAAAGGTAACTATATACCATGGAAGCACGCACATATTGAATATACATAAACTTGTATAACTTCTATTTTGCTTGCACATAAAAAACAAAAAACAAAAAACAAAAATGGGAGAATCCTAGCAGAGAACTATTTTTCAACTCACAGTTTTTAGTGTCCATATAAAAAGGTACAAATTTCTTTCATTGAGGTAGTTACAACTTCAATCTACTCCCTTCCTAACAATTTTAGTAACCCTAAATGTCACTGATAAGCCAGTTAAAATATTGAATAATCAAGATTTTTCAAACAATCCTCAAGTACATTATTTAGTAGTTTATTATAGAACACATGCAAGAGGAGAGTTATTTTTACCTGCTTTTGAAAGCTAAAAGGTAATTTAGCTTTCATTTAGCTTTCATTTTGTACCCTTTTCTGATTGTTCTTAGGTAAATATATATATCATAAAGTCATAACTGAGGAGCCTGGTATACTAGTATATAGGTCAGTGATCTGAATGTCTGAGGAAAGAAAAGAAATATATATATATATGTATATATACATATTATATATGTATAATATATATATATATATATATATATATATATATA
>NW_021604688.1:8988820-8994953 GCF_004785775.1 Grammomys surdaster | reverse complement strand
TCTCTAGCGAGAGAAATGAGGGCAAAGCCAGGCATACCAGGAACCCTTCTGGAGGGCGTGGAAGTCTAGGGGTCGACCATAGGGGGAGGCAGGGGAGCTGACAGCTGTGTCAGTCTCCTGCGGAGTCACTTCTGGATCCTCTGCAATTTTCAGCTGATGGTAATGAACTTCAACTGCCTTCTTCATGGCAGCATCAACCTGGTTCCGTGGACGACAGGTCACAGGCGATGATCTCTGTCTTGCTCAATCTTGATGTCGTGCGCACATCCTCTCAATGAGGGTCCGTCCGGATGGGTCCGTGCCTCGAGCCCCATGTCTGGGTGCCACTTGACCCGACCGGCGGGTCCTGGTTATTCGTGGGGGCGAGGAGGACTGCAACCTGCTATTCTTCAGAAGATATGGTACACTGCTTGAGATATGGTCTCCCTGCTATTCTTCAGATGATATGGTACACTACTTTGAGTCTATCTGCAGTTGCCAAGCAGGATCTTGCAGTTGCCCAGCTTCAGGGGACCTTGTGCAGGTAGGAAAAGGTAGGGGGTGAGGGTAAGGGCGAGGCTCCTGGCTTCTGGTCCATCTGGGTTAGAACTTCTAATAACAGGCATCACGGGTGATTCGATTTTACATGGAAAGAAAAAAGAAGGGGATTCTCAGGGAGATTTCTCTTCCCTGGATGTAAATTGTTATTCATCGTATTTATGATTGGGCCTGGTTTTGTGAGGGTATCTATTTTTTTCATTAATATTTGTGGTAGCCGGTTAGCTGTGCCCTCTGTGGTATTGGGCAGGCATATCAGTCCTCGGCTCCATAAGGGAACTGGGACTGGGGCATTCCCTTTATGGGTAGGAGGGTCCTTCCCCATATCTGTGGCAAAGTTTTGTTGGTCTTGGTGGTGCCCGAGGTCACCAACATGGTCAGCAAGAGATTTGCCATGAGCTTTCAGCTTTAGAGAGAGAAAAGTGAACAAGGCATGATGGAGAGTATTTCAGGGGGACTCCTTCTGAGGGGGTACCGTTCCCCATCTTTTGTTTTTAAAGCCAATTTTTCAGAGTTCTTGTAAAATCAGGGCAGAAGCGCCAACAGTTGCTCCTTCCACACTCAGAGAGTCATGAAGGCCTTATTTAAGGATATATAAATCTATATTAATAATCTTTTGTCAAAGGACTTTTATAGCTCCACTGACAATTAATCAGACTATATGATATATCGATTAGAAATAGCTTTTTCTACTTTTTGTGAGATTACCTCTCTTTTGTCAATTAACTGTTGAGGAAGTTAGGGTTTACCTCTCTCTTGAGAATATTGAACAGAGATTTAAATTCTTTTGTGGAGAGCTTAAAATAGTATCTTAGCCAATTTGCATCTCCTAGAAACTTTTGAAATTAATTTAAAATAAATAGACTTCCTTTTTTTTAAATCCTTTATCTGTGTGGGGTTTTTATTGGGTATTATACGTATTTACCTTTCAATGTTGTCTCCTTTCTCATTCTCCCCCCAAATCCCTTATCCCCTACCCCTTCCTCCTAATTTTTGTGATGGTGTGCTCCAAACATCCTCCCAGTCCCATCTCCCTGCTCTCGAATTCCAACACAGTAGGGGATCCAAACTTTTGGGGACCTTGGCCCTCCACTTTCACTGGAGTCTAACAAGGTCACCCTCAATTCCCTATACAGGTGCGTGAGTCCCTCCCTTTGTGCTCTCTGGTTGGTGGTTTAGACTTTGGGAGTTCTGGTTGAAACTTTTGATGCTCCTTCTAAAAAGGACCAACGCATTCATACTTTGGTCTTCCTTCTTCTATGTGAGTTTTATGTGGTCTATATGAAGATTCTTAGAAATTGTGAGCTTTTGGGCTAATATCCACTTATCAGTGAGTGCATACCATGTATGTTCCTTTGAGATTGGGTCATCTCACTCAAGATGATATTTTCCAGCTCCATCCATTTGCCTAGGAATTTTGTGAACTGATTGTTTTTAATAGCTGAGTAGTACTCCATTGTATAAATGTACCACATTTTCTGCATCCATTCTTCTGTTGAAGGGCATCTGGGTTCTTTCCAACTTCTGGCTATTATAAATAAGGCTGCTATGAACATGGTGGAGCATGTGTCCCTGTTGTATGTTGAAACTTCTTTTGGGTATATGCCCAGGAGTGGTATAGCTGGGTCCCTAGGTAACGCTATGTTCAATTTTCTGAGATACCGCCAGACTGCCTTCCATAGTGGTTGTACCAGTTTACAATCCCACCAACAGTGGAGGAGTGTTCCTCTTTCTCCACATCCTCGCCAACATGTACTGTCACCTGTGTTTTTGATCTTAGCCATTCTGACTGGTGTGAGGTGGAATCTCAGCGTTGTTTTCATTTGCATTTCCCTGATGACTAGGGATGCTGAACACTTCTTTAGGTGCTTCTCAACCATTCGAGCTTCCTCAGTTGAGAATTCTTTGTTCAGGTCTGTGCTCCATTTTTTAATAGGGTTCTTTGATTGTCTAGAGTCTAATTTCTTCAGTTCTTTGTATACCTTGGATATTAGCCCTTTATCAGATGTAGGGTTGGTGAATATCTTTTCCCAATCTGTTGGTTGCCGCTCTGTCCTATTGACTGTGTCCTTTGCTTTACAGAAGCTTTGCAGCTTTATGAGGTCCCATTTGTCAATTTTTGGTCTTAGAGCACAGGCCATTGGCGTTCTGTTCAGGAACTTTTTCCCTGTGCCTATGTATTCCAGGCTTTTTCCCAGTTTCTCTTCTATTAGTTTCAGTGTGGCTGGTTTTAGGTGGAGGTCCTTAATCCACTTGGAATTGAGCTTTGTACAAGGAGATAAGTATGGATCAATTTTCATTTTTCTACATGCTGACCACCAGTTGGACCAGCACCATTTGTTGAAAATGCTATCTTTTTTCCATTCGATGGTTTTAGCCCCTTTGTCAAAGATTAAGTTACCATAGGTATGGGGGTTCATTTCTGGGTCTTCTATTCTATTCCACTGATCCTCCTGCCTGTCTCTGTTCCAATACCATGCAGTTTTTATCACTATTGCTTTGTAGTACAGCTTGAAGTCGGGGATGGTGATTCCTCCAGAAGTTCTTTTATTGCTGAGAGTAGTTTTCGCAATCCTGGGTTTTTTGTTATTCCAAATAAATTTTAAGATTGCTCTTTCTATATCTGAGAAGAATTGAGTGAGAATTTTGATGGGGATTGCATCAAATCTGTAGATGGCTTTTGGCAAAATAGCCATTTTTACTATATTAATCCTTCCAATCCATGAGCATGGGAGATCTTTCCATCTTCTGAGATCGGCTTCGATTTCTTTCTTCAGGGGAATGAAGTTCTTGTCATACAGGTCTTTTACTTGCTTGGTTAGGTTCACACCAAGGTATTTTATATTATCTGTGACTGTTTTGAAGGGTGTCATTTCCATAATTTCTTTCTCAGCCAGTTTATCTTTTGAGTAGAGGAAGGCTACTGATTTGCTTGAGTTAATTTTATATCCAGCCACTTTGCTAAAGTTGTTTATCAGGTTTAGGAGTTCTCTGGTGGAAGTTTTGGGGTCACTTAAGTATACTATCATATCATCTGCAAATAGTGAGATTTTGACTTCTTCCTTTCCAATTCGTATCCCTTTGACCTCCTTGTGTTGCCTAATTGCTCTGGCTAGGACTTCCAATACTATATTAAATAAGTAGGGGGAGAGTGGGCAGCCTTGCCTAGTCCCTGATTTTAGTGGGATTGCTTCAAGTTTCTCTCCATTTAGTTTAATGCTGGCTACTGGTTTGCTGTAAATTGCTTTTACTATGTTTAGGTATGGACCTTGAATTCCTGACCTTTCCAAGACTTTTATCATGAAGGGGTGTTGAATTTTGTCAAATGCTTTCTCAGCATCTAGTGAGATGATCATGTGGTTTTTTTCTTTGAGTTTGTTTATATAATGGATTACATTGATGGATTTCCGAATATTGAACCAACCCTGCATTCCTGGGATGAAGCCAACTTGATCGTGATGGATAATTGTTTTGATGTGTTCTTGAATTCGGTTCGCTAGAATTTTATTGAGTAATTTTGCATCAATGTTCATAAGGGAGATTGGCCTGAAGTTCTCTTTCTTTGTTGGGTCTTTGTGTGGCTTAGGTATGAGTGTAATTGTGGCTTCAAAGAATGAGTTGGGTAGTGTACCTTCTGTTTCTATTTTGTGGAATAGTTTGAAAAGAATTGGGATTAGGTCTTCCTTGAAGGTCTGATAGAATTCTGCACTAAAACCGTCTGGTCCCGGGCTTTTCTTTGTAGGGAGACTTTTAATGACTGCTTCTATTTCTTTTGGGGTTATGGGACTGTTTAGATGGTTTATCTGGTCCTGATTTAACATTGGCAACTGGTATTTGTCTAGGAAATTGCCCATTTCATCCAAATTTTCCAATTTTGTTGAATATAGGCTTTTGTAGTAGGATCTGATGATTTTTTTAATTTCCTCAGTTTCTGTTGTTATGTCCCCCTTTTGAGTTCTGATTTTATTAATTTGGATACTGTCTCTCTGCCCTCTGATTAGTCTAGCTAAGGGTTTATCTATCTTGTTGATTTTCTCAAAGAACCAGCTCCTGGTTTTATTGATTCTTTGGATAGTTCTTTTTGTTTCAATTTGGTTGATTTCAGCCCTGAGTTTAATTATTTCCTGCCTTCTACTCCTCTTGGGTGTATTAGCTTCTTTTTGTTCTAGGTCTTTCAGGTGCTCTGTCAAGCTGTTAGTGTATGCTCCCTCCAGTTTCTTTTTGTAGGCACTTAGAGCTATGAATTTTCCTCTTAGCACTGCTTTCATTGTATCCCATAAGTTTTGGTATGATGTGTCATCATTTTCATTAAATTCTAAAAAGTTTTTAATTTCTTTCTTTATTTCTTCCCTTACCTGATTATCAAGGAGTAGGGTGTTGTTCAGTTTCCATGTAAATGTGGGCTTTCCATTCTCTTTGTCATTTTTGAAGACCAGCCTTAGACCATGGTGATCTGATAGGATGCAGGGAATTATTTCAATTTTCTTACATCTGTTGAGGCCTGTCTTGTGCCCAATTATATGGTCTATTTTGGAGAAGGTACCATGAGGTGCTGAGAAAAAGGTATATTCTTTTGCTTTAGGGTGAAATGTTCTATAGATATCTGTTAAGTCCATTTGGTTCATAACTTCTGTTAGTTTTACTGTATCTCTATTTAGTTTCTGTTTCCATGATTTATCCATTGCTGAGAGTGGGGTGTTGAAGTCTCCCACTATTATTATGTGAGGTGCAATGTGTGTTTTGAGCTTTAGTATGGTTTCTTTTATGAAATTCGATGCTCTCATATTTGGCGCATAGATATTCAGAATTGAGAGTTCATGTTGGTTGACTTTTCCTTTGACAAGTATGAAATGCCCTTCCTTATCCTTTTTGATAGTTTTAAGTTGAAAGTTGATTTTATTCGATATTAGAATGGCTACTCCCGCTTGTTTCTTAGTGCCATTTGCTTGAAAAATTGTTTTCCATCCTTTTACTCTAAGGTAGTGTCTGTCTTTGTCACTGAGGTGGGTTTCCTGTAAGCAGCAAAAAGCTGGGTCCTGTTTGCGTATCCAGTCCGTTAGCCTATGCCTTTTTATTGGGGAATTGAGTCCATTGATGTTAAGAGATATTAAGGAGAGGGTGTTCTTGCTTCCTGTCATTTTTGCTAATAGTGGAGACATCGTTTGTGTGGTTATCTTCTTTTGGGTTTGATGGAAAAGGATTATTTTCTTGCTCTTTCTGGGGTATGATTGCCCTCCTTGTATTGGAGCTTTCCTGCTATTATCCTTTGTAAAGCTGGATTTGTGGGAAGATACTGTGTAAATTCAGTTTTGTCATGGAATATCTTAGTTTCTCCATCTATGGTAATTGAGAGTTTTGCTGGGTAAAGTAGCTTGGGCTAGCATTTATGTTCTCTTAGGGTTTGTATGATATTTGTCCAGGATCTTCTGGCTTTTATAGTATCTGGTGAGAAGTCAGGTGTAATTCTGATAGGTTTGCCTTTATATGTTATTTGGCCTTTTTCCCTTACTGCTTTTAGAATTCTGTCTTTGTTTTGTACATTTTGAGTCTTGATTATTATGTGACGGGAGGTATTTCTTTTTTGATCTAGTCTGTT
>NW_021604688.1:8970148-8988720 GCF_004785775.1 Grammomys surdaster | reverse complement strand
GTTCTGTAGGCTTCTTGTGTGATTATGGGCATCTCATTCCTTAGGTTAGGGAAGTTTTCCTCAATAATTTTGTTGAAGATATTTACTGGCCCTTTAAGTTGGGAATCTTCACTCTCATCTATACCTACTATCCTTAGGTTTGGTCTTCTCATTGCGTCCTGGATTTCCTGGATATTTTGAGATAGCAACTTTTTGCATTTTGCATTTTCTTTGATAGTTGTGTCAATATTTTCTAAGGTATCTTCTGCACCTGAGATTCTTTCTTCTATCTCTTGTATTCTGTTGGTGATGCTTGTGTCTATGACTCCTGATTTCTTTTTTAGGTTTTCTATCTCCAGGATAGTCTCCCTTTGTGATTTCTTTATTGTTTCTACTTCCATTTTTATGTCCTGGATGGTTTTGTTCAATTCCTTCATCTGTTTGTTTGTGTTTTCTTGTAATTCTTTAAAGGATTTTTGTGTTTCTTTAAGGACTTCATCCTGTTTTCCTGTGTTCTCCTCAAGTTTTTTGATAGTGTTATTTACTTCCTTCTTGTAGTCCTCTAGCATCATCATTAGAAATGATTTTAGATCTGGTTCTTGTTTTCCTGGTGATATGGGGAGTTCAGGACTTTCTAATGTGGGAGAACTAGGTTCTGATAATGGCAAGTACCTTGGGTTGCTGGTGCTTGTGTTCTTGAGCTTGCCTTTCGCCATCTGGATCACCTTTGTGTTATCAGTGCTGTCTCTGACTGGGGCCTGTCTTTCCTATTATCTAGGTTGTGTCAGAACTGTTTGGGATGGGTTTTGCTGCTTGAGTTAGAGATGAGGCCCAAGATGTGCTCGGTGCTCAGGTGGAAACCGGAAGGGGCCGGGGCTCCGGGTCAGGAGCGGATTCCTGGATCCCAATGAGTCCCAGTGGGTCCCAGTGGGTCCCAGTTGCTCCCTGATTGGGGGCGAGCACTGCCACCTCCTAGCCTAAGAAACTGCTTGAGCTAGCTTGAGCCACGGAGAGCCCCGCTCCCACTAGGTTCTGTGAGATTGGGTGCAGAGCTGACTCCCGGGATCTGCTCTGGCACAGACCGGAAGGAACCCACGCTCCGGGCCCTGGAGTGAACTCCTGGGTCCCAGTGGGTCCTAGCCACTCCCTGTTCGGGGGCAAGCACTGCCACCTCCTAGCCCAAGACCCTGCTTGGCACAGAGGTCCTGCGAGCCCCGCTTCCTCTGGAGTCTGCGAGACTGGGTGCAGAGCTGCCTCCCGGGATCCGCGAGTGCTTGGTCCCAGACCGGATGGAGCCCGCTCCAGGCCAGGAGCGAATTCCTGGGTCCCAGTGGGTCCCTGTTGCTCCCTGTTTGGGGTGAGTGCTGCTATTTCCTTACCTGGGATGCTGCATGAGTTCAAGCTCCTGGGAGTCCCTGTTTTTCTTGGTTTTCTGCAGTTGGGTACGGAGCTGCTGCCTGCGACCTGCTCTAGGCTCGGTCCCAAACCGGAAGTCGAACTAAATTCTTTCTTGTTACTTTCCATATATCACTTTATTTTATTTTTAACTATGAAAGTGACAAAGTGGTGTTTACATGAAAAACAAAATCTAAAATGATCCTTTCAATCCATATATTTTATTGTCTACCACTTCTTAAAAGAATCAATAGCATGAACCATGCTAGGATGTTTATGAGCATGCTCCAAATGCCGAACTTATTAACACAGCCTACATGCCTACACAAAAACCTATATAACCAGGCACATCAATTTTATGAAATACACTTATTATTGTGTCTTGGTGTATTGGGTTGAGTCTATTAATGAGGCTTTAGCTCCTTCAAGATATAGTTGCACTGATGATACCTAGAGAGTATATGTCAGTGATTTTCTTTTCTTCAAGTCAGCAACAAATAGTAGGTCAAGAGTGAAAGGTAATCTATAAATCATCTCAAAAGTTACTAGTTTGTGATTGGGAGACCTTCCTGAAATGATCACACAGAATTCCATCAGTGCAAAGAGTACCTTTTGACAGTTCCAAAAGAGGACAACAGATTTCCTGGCAATGATGGTTCTGTTTTTCTTGTTAATTTTTTATTAAATATAAGAACAAAATCATTTATACATAATTTCTCAGCAATGCAGATCCAAACAGCTCCGAGAAGGTCTAAAGACTTCTTTAAAAATGATACAGGAAGAACTCAAAGAAGTGCAGAAATATCTTAAAGGACTTTTCAGATCTCAACCTCAAAATGGACATTCCTTTCAATCACTGCATTGTTTCTTAAGCTATCACCAACCCTTTTCTACAAATAAAGATCCCCTCTAAAAGTATGTACTCAAAAATTGGAGAAATGTGAATAAAAGCACCACATCTTCTAATCGTAATGACTCAGTGTCTCTGTTTATTTTTCTATTGCCATGATAAAGCCCTTTGAGAAGAGTGCCTTAGATGAAAAGGGGTTGATTTTAGTTCACAGTTGCAAGATATAGCCCATCATCAGCATGAGTCAAAGCAGCAGAACCTTGAAGCAGCTGCTCATATTACATCGCTATCAGAGCAGAGAGCAATGCGTTTACCTCAGGTAGTATCCAAATGACACTCTTTACTTTATTCAGCCCCAGAACCCTTGCCTAAGGAAAGGTGCCACTCATAGTAGGTATATCAGTCCACCTTAACCAACCTACTCAGGATGATTCCCACCAACTTGCCAGAGGCCCATGTCTCAGGCGATTCCAGATTTTCACAAATTAACATCTAATACTATTACAATGAAGATCTTCATTTAGAGAATAATACTCTGAATTCCAAATTTACACTAAAACTGCCAGCTATATTCATGTTTCATGAACATTATTACCTATAGTGTATAATCTTTGAAACTCTTAGAAATGGTGGAGTGAATGATGGTATGCATTCAGCATATATGTTACTTTTCCAAGACAGAGAATTGCCAAAGTCCCTGAAGAGAGTCATAGGGTCAGTCATCTCCATGGCAGAGACTGTGGGAGAAAGATCACAGGGGTGAGGATGTACGGAAGCAGTGTCCCATGGGACACATCACTTGCCTAAATGACTTGACCTCCCAGGTGCTCTTGTATAATCTTACCAATCCTTTCTAGTAAGAATTTAATTGTCACAGCTTAGCTTTAGAAATAGAGACCCTTTGTCAAAAGTGTGTGAATATATATATTGTATATATGTTGTGAGCAAAAATGATCATATACATATATTTAGGGTGATACCATCTACATACGGTAGTAATTTCATGCTAATATCTTTACTCAATTGTGCTTATGTACAAACATGAAGAGGAGTTAAATGAAATAGTCAACCACCTAGATGGCCAGCATTCTTAGGACAACAAATGGGTTACAAAATACAAAAATATTTTAACAATTTTTGTAAATTCCAGAAAATATTCATCTGTGTTGTATTGCAACATATTTACTGTTATAATACTGTAGTCAGTGTGAAAATGGCAAGCACTGGTGACTTCTGTTCAATTACAGAGATGTCTTGCTGGCTTCCTGTACTTTGTTTTCCTGTTATCTCTGCTAGCTCTTCTGGCAAGTAGCTTACAGTAAAAAGGATTGTGGCATGTGAACCTTGCAGCTCCTTGTCTCATCACATGCTTTGTAAATCAGTAGTTTCTTTTGCTGTGGCACTTAAGATACAATCTCATTATGGAAGGTACAGGAATTTTAATGTTATGTTACAAAATTTTAATATGAGTGTATTTGTATTTTACTATTTTGATATGGTCCTGAAATAATATTTATCCATATACCCATATACCCAGATTATCAGTATCAAATTTTGTATGCGTAAGTTGAAACATATGTATACGTACAAGTATATGTGTACACACACACACACACACACACACACACGCACATATATATATATGGTTCCCACCAACTTGCCAGAGGCTTACATACATATATATATATTTTGTCTTGCCAATTCATATATATATATATGTATGTCTTGCCAATTATTCGTAGCCTTCCCCAGTAAAAGGATTCAGTCTATGGGGATACTTAAATCATATTAATGACAGGAAGTACTGGTGGTCATGTAGTCATTGAGGACCTCATGAATTATCATTGAGCTTAATAATGAATCAACTACTTTGAGATTAGTTTTACAAGTTCTTGAAAAATTAACATTTACTTTTATATAATAGAGGAAATAAAGTGTGATGAGGATTATAGATTAAAATAAGTTTCAGAAAAGACTTGCTGAGGCTTGTTTAGAAACACTTAATAAACATCTCAAATAGGAAAGAGTCTTGATAATGTCCTCCATTGGATGAACGAAAGAACAAATTGTGCTGTACTGACAGTAAAATACACCTCGTTGGCAGACATGGTCATACAATCAATCTAAAAACAGCATGCGGATTGAAAGAACTTGGGGAAAACTGACTAGCTTTGTTTCATCCCATCAGCATGAAACATAGAAAAGACAGATTCAATCTACAAAGATAAAGGACAGAGGGAAGTTGCCTGGGGCAAGAGGTGGGGGATGATTGACTGAGATGTGTATTGAAGATTTTTTGGGTGCAGCAAACAGTTTCTATCTTCAGGCTGCTTGCAGTTACAAAAAACCTCACTAAAATATAAAAATTAATTATATAAATAAATGTAATATACTTAAGTACCAAACAGGAATTTTAGTGCTGACTACAATACACAATGCTAAACAAAATTGTAGAGAAAGCAGCTCATATAAGATAAAAGACAGTTCAGATTCACAGTAGCTCTTAGTATTTGAACACTATATGAACAGGGTGAAAGCAGAGTTTTCATAAATAAATGAAAATGAATGAATGAATGAACATGAACATCTTACAAATAATAATGTCCAGATACAATCTTGGAATTAGTTTGGGAGATTCTATAGTTTGCTCAAGATAAAACAAATTAAAAGCTTGTCTTCTCTCATAAAAGGGGTCTATCACCTAGACACATATTCATAATATATATGTGCTTGCTGAGACAAGTTCGCAGTAATTAGAGATTATTTGGAGAAATAATTTGCATAGCAGATAAGAAGTATATATTTTGAAAGATTTATGTGTGTTAAAAGTTAATTTTGTGCCCCCTTTTTCTTCTTAGTGAGAGACTATATCTTTAAATCCCATCATTTGCAAGTCAGAAGCAAGTAAAACTTGAGCTGAGTCTGGTCCAGCCCAGTCAGAGATACCTGTGAGACTCTGAATCAATCTCTCTCTCTCTCTCTCTCTCTCTCTCTCTCTCTCTCTCTCTCTCTCTCTCTCTCATACACACACACACATAGACAGAGAGAGAAGACAGAGAGAAAGGTAGACAGACAGAAGAGAGAGAGAGAGACAGACAGAGAGAGAGAGAGAGAGAGAGAGAGAGAGAGACAGAGACAGAGACAGAGACAGAGACAGAGTTGGTATAGCAGTTACTGACTATTAATTGAAAAATGTGGGGCTGTGAGAGGCAGCTGGATACCTGTTCAAACTCAGGCTTTGACCCTTGGGATAGTAGGAGTTCAGCCTTGCTCCTTGGCCCCTGGCTTTTTTCACATAGCTATAGCTCCTCTCAAAGAGAGGTTTGTGGCCATTGGTCATGTAGCACAGGCAGATGGTATGACTATAGGCCACAGAGCCTCAAGACAGATCTCCATATTAATGAGATACCTAAAGCCCAAAGAGTATACCCAATTAAGTGTTCCTTTCCAGACCCTCCTCCTTACAAAAGGTATTTAACCTCAGGCCCGCCCTGAGAATGCGGGACATACCTTCATCCATTTTCTGCCATGACAATAAATATCTTAAGACCATAGCTTAAGACCAGGGACTATCTCTCTTCTTTGGGACCCGCAGTATGGAACCATGGAGAAGGTCTTCAACTACTCAGCCATCATCTAATCTCCTGCGGAAGACCTCTCTACATTCGAGCCACAGAGGCCACTAACTCAACCAGGCAAATCGAGCAGCCCTGACCCAGCAAGTCGCCACCAAGAGTCTCAGCCCGTGTTATGCAGCTAGAGCTTCTCCCCCTCTCCCCTTTGGCTATGGGCACCTCGGCCCTTCCCAGGCATCTCAGCAGTGTCTGAGCCTGAGAGCCCAAAGGCCTGAGACCAGTTGGTTCCAGCAGCTTCCTGGCCTGTGGAGCCCCAACTCAAGAGCTCTATCCCCTGCGGGACCCCAGACTGTGTTCCCTCCACCCCAAACAGAGTTCCACAGCTTCTCACAGCCAGTCTGCCCCACTCCACATGGAGTAAACACAGTCAACTTCCTGTGCCTCTGCCTGTCTGAGCCACAGGCCTAACCCTTTAAAGGAGGCAGACATGGGACTCAAATTCAAACCAACAAGAGACCCATTCATGCCACAGCCCAACAGAAAAAGATTCAGTTTTCATAGGAATAAGCTTCAAATCCAAAGTTGTCAACCCTAAATACATGCATACTTAAATAACAGTAAATGAACTCAGTAGGATCTATATATACATATACAAAACAACAATAATTATAATATAGAGAGGTTATGAATTTGAGAACTAGGATATCGTATGAGTTGAAGAGAGAGAAGATGAGTTCTAAATGGGGCAAATACAATAGTATATTCATGTATGAAAATTTCAAATGTTAGGAAAACAATGCTCAATATCAAAGTCATAAAAGATAATCATAAGGTTATATTCAAGCAATAGACTCACCTGTGTTATATGAAAAGAAAAGAACTATTAGTGAAAACAAAGAACTTGTTTTTTAGTATGGAGCCCTTAAACACTACTGGTGGTGATATGATTTGATATAACCATATTGGACATAAATATGAGAATTGTTCAAAAAATTAAAAATATGACTCAGAAATCTTTCTTCTAAGTATATATCTGAACAAAATTAATTTTATAATATTTCATATATATATAACATACTATTAATAATTATAAGAATATATATATATATCATATATGACATATATGAAATTAGTCCAGGAATCTCAATTCTTGGTGTATATCCAAAAAGAATTAAACTGACCTACATGTAGATTATTCAGAGTAGTCCAGACATATAATCACCCATAATTGTTCACAAAAAACCAATGTATAAAGTATATACTGTATCACACACACAAACCTGAACATATATATATATATAATACAGAGGATCTTATTCTTCAATATTTATTTATTCATTCATTTGCTCATATTTTTGCTAAAATCCTGATTGCTAAAGGTCTAACTTAAGAATTTTTCTTCATTAGCATTCACATTATTTCTTGAGTTAGGGTATCTTATTGAACCTAAGCCCACCAGTTCCCAGTCTTGATCACTATGTGAGCTTCCATCTATCTTTGTCACTCTTGCCATGGAGTTACAGATGCATATCCCTAAGACTGTTCCATCTCCCTAGCTCCTAAATACATGTCCTTTTTATTTGACAGTTACACCACAAAAAAGCATTGAACACCAGAAAATAAAATAAATCTCCCGGGAGACATGAGCTTCTACCTCTTGTTTAGCATAGTTTTATGTACTACATTGATGGTAAATTTTGTGTACATATTTTTAGAATTAAAAAAAATGAGGGGGGAGGAATAAACATAAATAAAAGTAGGTTATATTCTCCTAATATGGTGCATGGTGTTTTCACTACATAAATCTAGTCTAGGAAATAATTTTGACATTTTAGAACTTGTGAGACTTCATGAACCATCTTTTCAGAGGGAGTATATGCTACCTGGTATAGGGCACTCTTTCCGTCTGTTTTTATTTTTGCACATAATCTCCTCCCACACTCAAGACATTTAAGTATTTCCCACAAGAAATAAACACACTGTATTTATTTTAGAATATAAATGAAAAATGTAAATTACACATTCTTTATTTAGTGAAATATAGCGGATTGCCCTATACTAGAAGGGAAATTCAAGTTATCCAAATCATGGCTAGTTATAGTTTTTCCACTAATGACCTCTTTTTGTTCAAGAAAATTTTATACTATCTTTGACTAATAAAATGTTTATACAAATCAACCACTTACTGAGAACAAATCATATAGATGTATATTCTGTAACAGTATAAGTGCTCATTGATACATATATATATATATATACATATATATATATATATATTCAGCGTCCAAAATTTAATTACAAAATTAGAAGATTTTTAATTATCAAAGTATTTATCTACTTATGTTTATAACAAGTTAAGTCTTTGTTCCTTGTTTGGTGTGGAGCATCTTCAGTGCTCATCAAAGTTGACCTATATTTTGTTTTCATACTTGACTTCTCAATACTGAGAATATCACTTCATGGAAATATATTACAAAATGAGAGAAATATATTTGGGATCATTTCAGAAATGACCAATGATTTTTTTATAAATCCCAAGTCAAAATTTATTAATGTCTTTTAACGGATGCCAGGTCAGGAATTCCAACAGGAGCTCTACAGTCCCAATTCTGGTGCAAGAAGATCAAATTTATGCTAATTAGATGCATATGTGCTATAGAATGATCCTAAAATAATGCATTAAATCTTTGTTTTCTATGATAAAGCCATTATGTTTTTATAAGAAACAAAATTAGTATGTTTCATAAAACATCAATATTCATAACAGGATAATCTGGAATCTAAGCAGAGATACTATAAATCATTCATTGATACAATGGAAAAAGTGCATATATCCTGTATTCAGAGCCAAGGCTACAGGGAAGTTGAGTGGTTCACACAGGTGAGCACTACTAGAAGCCTCTCCGATTTGATACAAAAAATAATTGTAATTAAATTTTGGACATTGAACATTGAAAACCGCCTTATTTTCATTAATTTGTCTTTGAGATTGCATTTCAATCATGAGATAAATGCACAAGGCTATTTTTTCTCTCTAATATTAATAAATAAATCTGATATGCTGGGAAAGATAACAACTTCTATTTGCCCTAAATATAAATATAAATATAAACAAAACTTCAAATGATTTTTAAAAAATAATATAAAAATTAATTATATGCCAGGCTAAAAATATAAACATTTTGACATCTCTATTTTGAACACTTTGTTAAGTAAAAAAATAACACTTTCCTTTAAACGGTAAAAGACTATCAAAACTCTGTGTGAATCATTTTCTGTCCACTAGCTATGAATGGATTTTAAATGAGGTGTGGATTTCACATGACTTAAAAGGCCAACAACAGTAATCAGACTTTTCAAATTTCTCACAATAGTATGTTGCTTGAAATTAATCCATTTTCACAGACATGACTTAAATACATCTTTATGTTTACTGTTATCTTTGTAAGGATATGTTATGTTCCCTTCTGTACATAGGTACTTGATGGTGTCAGTTCTTATTAATACAATAATCAAATACATTCTTGCATAGTCCTGAGCTCTGTTTTTTCTAGTGTTATTTGTTAGTGACTAAATCTGTGGCTACTAGACAATAATGACGTTAAGTCACTAGTTAGCATACTGTCCTCACAGAGCCAATGTCTGATGTCTCACAGAGTCAATGAATGCCCTGATGTTGCTCCACACAAATCAGTGCTGGGCAGAGGACAGAATCTCATCTAGTGGCAATTGGACATTTGTGATTCGGTTTGTGATTGCTTATGATAACTTGAAATTGTAATTAATACCAAAAGATTGGTGAGATCAGAAATCTATCTGACAAACTGCACTCAGAGAGAAATCCTTTGTACACCAACAAATTAAATGTAAAGCAGAATGTCCGCGAATGTCATACACAAAGCTTGTGTGCATTTACCTGTCACATTGAAAGTGATCATTCATAAAAACTCAGGTTCAACCTGAACTGAATCTACAGCGGTTGAGACCATCACAGAATGTGCAGAAAGATATGCACAGGCATTGTCATTTTACAGAAGTTTATTAATATATAATGTTTTATATAAAATATATAACACATGATGCATATTACATAATGCTATATTTTACATTATATATCAATCATTACTGTGAAAAATCACATCATTCAAAGCATTAATATTTACTTCCTTATCCCCTGCTCAGTTATAAGTGTTATCATTAATTTGCATCCTAGCTATTCTTTCTTAGTAACAAACATACAAAACCCTAACATAAACCATTAGGTACAAGTATTTAGTAATAAAGTGTATCACTATGTCAGACTTTCCTGTCTTTATCCTTTCACACTCTAATTGATAATACAAATTACAACATTATCATATTACACTGCTGGATTTTTAAGTTATATGTTTAAAAACTAATGTTGTCTTTAAATTTTATTGATATAATAAATTGAATCATTTGCCTAGTGTCAATATGTTATGTATTGTAGTGAGCTGCAAGAGAAATATCTGAATTTCCAGTGTCTAATGATTTTTATTAAATGTCTCATCATATCAGTAATGAACGTTTGTCCTTTTATGTCTTCTGCCCACAAATTTTTGAATTGTCTTTTTCCACTAATTTGTTAAGTTCTTTATGTGTTCCAGAGAATACTCTTGTCATTTAGGATCATGTAAATATTTTCTTACTATTTGTTATTCACTAACTTTGTTTATTGTACCTTTCTCAAGAGAAATTTAGATTTCATTTTATTTTAATTAAATATGCTTAAAACTATTCTAAGATATTAACATAAAATTAATTTTGTCTGTGGCACTCAATTTATATTAATATATATCACAAAATTTGTACCTACTGTATAAAATAAACGTTTTTCTGAGTGTCATCATCTACTTTGTAATTTTCATCCATACGTTAGTTTGCATGAGCAGTTGGGTGTCCCTATACAGTAGCCTGCTCTCTGTCCAGCTCCTTCTTACTTCTGACTTTTATTTCTTCTTCTCTTTAGCTCCCATCCTGAGCTGCATTCTCTCTCTTCAAGGACTTCAGGACTAACCTTGTGTAGCCATGTGACTTCCTTGAGTCTTCTGTTCACATCACCTCGTCCTCATGCATAGATTTCTTGCATTAAATCTCTCATCTATCATTTCTAAAGCCAGTTTCGAAGAAGAACATTCCTATCAGCTCTGCTGGGCTCCCCTAACTGGATGCTACTGTAATTATCTGCTGGAGTCAGGAGAGTGGCTGGGCGATCATCAGAACTGCCCTCAATCTTCTCTGTAGCTCTTCTCCCTCTCTTCTATTTCTTGGTCCATGAAAATACATGTCCTGTTGTTGTTGTTGTTGTTGTTTCCTTTGGTTAGCCTGTTTGTTTCAAACAAAGTGACATATACCCTTAATTACCGTCTCATGTTTTCAAGCTTTTCTGTCATCATCATATATATTGGTCATGTGTATTTGTGTGCTGCCTCACATTACAAACTTACAAGATTCTGACAGGCATGAAAGATATATTTTGAGAGAAAGGATACGCAGATGCAGTTACATCAGGTGCTATCTATTGAAAACACACACCCAATCTGTGAACAGGAAACATTTCTCTTCAAGATGGGGAATGCACATTCCAGGGTGACTCAGTGGAACTCTATCCCCTTCCTGGAGAGAGATGGCAATTTTCTTCCCAGCAACCCAAGCTTGCATGTCGCTGAAGCTGTCACAGAGGCAAGAATACAGAGCCCAGTGGATGTGTGCACTTGTCTTACCTGTTTATTTTCTTTTATGAGTAGAGGTGAAAAGTGTTACCTTTAATTTTTCATTTTTGCTTTTTTGTTTTTTTCATAATGTTGTCAATTTAAAAAGATAATGTAACCAAGATTATAGAATGTAAAAATAAATAAATGTCCTACGAGTAATGATTCCTCTTATCTACCAACAAGCCTTTTCTGGTGAATGTAAACTTAATTGCAATGCATTTCCTTAATGGTTCTGTTAATTGGTTACTCTGATATGATATCTTTGAAGGGCTGAAATAAGGCATTAGTGCTTGCTTTTCCCTAAAAGCTTGTAATGATACAAACATATGGAAATAATGTTTTTTCAATATTAGGCGATTTAATGAAAACAGTTATAGTTCAATTTCCTTTGAGTTGAGTTCATTTGTTCAACCATATGAATGTTTAACACAGAGGATACTACTGAAAAGCAAGATCTATTTACATAAAACTTCACAACAAACAGAAACTGTTTCTTAAAATTTCAGGTTCTATTCATTTTCTTTCATTGTCATGGAGGAGTCTTTAAAATCACACAATCCTGGTATGGTGGCTTACACCTGTAGTGCCAGTGCTTGCAGGTTGAAACAGGAGGAATGCCATACGTTGAGGCATCCTAGGCTGAATGAGGAGCTCCAGGCTGTGCTACAGAATGATAACTGTCCACAGCAAACTTCCAGAGGGAAAAAGAAAGGAAAGAAGGAAGTGGGGGGGGGGGAAGGAGGCAGGGAAAGAGGGAGGGAGGGAATGAAGGAGGGGTATAAAGAGATGTAGGGAGGACCTGAGGAAGAAAACAGAGGAAATGGAGAAATAGGGAGGAGGGGAGAGAGGGAGTGGCAGGATGGCAGAAAAAGGAAGGAAGGGGAGGGAAAAGGAAGGAAGGGAAATCAGATCTTTTAAACACTTGTTATGTTTGTTTGTAGGGGCATATCTTTTTAATCATCATGTCTATTCAATCCGGAACTGTTTACAGAGGGAATAAGCTACACAGAATCGGGCCAGCACTTCTCCCTTCATCTCCCCTCTCCTTTCACTCAGTCCTTCCCTCTCATTCATTCTTTTCTCTTTTGCCTCCCTCTTTCATTTCCTTCCTTCAGTGCTAATAACTGAGTCCAGGGCCTGGCACATGCTAGGCAAATGCTTTACCTCTGAGGTACTTCTCAGCCCTGGGGCTTTTTTTTGCATCTCACAGTGGCTGAAATATGTGGTATCTTTTATGTGTATTTTTTTGGACTTCTTAAAAGATAAAGAAACACAGCTAATGAACCGCTGAGAAAAACATTCAAGTCGCTGTATTTTCTTGTCTTATCAGACTGCAGATGTTGTTTGAATATTCTCCTGCCTAGGCAATCTTTGCCCTGTCTTAGGAGAACCGCTCTCAGAGATCATCCATAACTTTGCAGAGGTTTGTGTCTTGTTCTGTAGCTTCATTCTCATTGTGTTTCTGATTCCTCTTTCACTCGGCAGTAAAATTTTAAGTATACATCACATGTGTATAGATAATTCCATTCATTCCTTAGTCGAATTAACTTTATGATTCAAACACAATATTATTATAATGGTATTCAAATGATGAGCTTTTCTCTGACTGTATATTTGTTAACTTAGGGCATTATAAAAAGATTTAATCTTCTAAAAGTTGAAATTTAACACCAAAAATGTGTGACAGCTGCTGATTTTTGTACCTAGCCTTGCCCTTTTAAGTGTCAAGGAATAGATTTAGCCCCAGACTCAAGTTGATCACAATTTGTGAGTGTTATAGCTTGCTTTCAACGTTTTTTTAAATTGTGAGTTATATTCCTGTCTTCATATTGTCCTAGATGCCATCATATATTTCATATTGATTCACTTGTTTTTCTATCTAGACAACTTTTTTGAAGTTTTGGCTAGATATGATGATATAGGATATGCCTTCAATCCCACCACAATCCCCCTAGAAGGTAAGGCAGGAGAGTCATGTATTTGGGAGCTACTTGGGACAAATGAGAAGACTGTCTTAAACAAACAAAGATAATAGTGCATTTTATTGTATTTATCATAATACCAGTGGCATAACTTACCATGAATTTAGGTTATATACATACATACATACATACATACATACATACATACATACATGCTTCTGTTCTATTATTCTAACTTAAAATGTAATTTCTCAGGTCACCGAGTTATGCTTTTATCTTTCTGCCACTTCTTTATGATGACCAACTCCAAATTCTAAGTGACCAAGCATTGCAGTCAGCTTTACTCTCTGGATGAGTGACAAAGCTACTTGAGCCTTTGGCATCATTGCTCTTTGCAGACTCTGTGATTTATTTTGTTTTTTAGAGGTTGAATGGCCAAGTGATACGTGTGGTTCAAGTCACATGTCCTAAAGTAAATGAATCAACCCAGTTATAAATGTCTTCTTTGAATTTTTCATCAAATATGCTTAATTAGATTGTGGTACAATTTGTGATATAGATACATATTTTAAATACAATGTTTTGATACACAGGGAGATATAGTAGTAGAAAATCTTCTCCTAGCTTCAAGTCTTTGACATAGATGGGTTGAGGCTTGCACTCAAATTTCTATAAAAACAAGATAAATGTGTCAAATCCTATTCATCATAAAATTTTTACAACCTTATCTGTTGTGTTTTATAAAAAGAAAAGAAAGCCAGGTATATGTTTGGTGGAGGCACCTTATAGTGTATGGGAAGGGAGTTCCTCTGTGGGCCCATGCTGAGGCATCCCTTCCTCCTGAGTTACCAGTCAGAGAGAGGGGGGGCTGGCCATGAACACGTGGAAAGATGGGGGAGGAGATTGGAGAGAGGGGGAAGAGAGTAAAGGAGCAAGAGGAGAAGAGGGCATGAGAGTGAGGAGGGGCAAGCAACCCCTTTTATAGTGAGTCAGGCACATTTGGCTGTTGCCAGGTAATCATGGGGCAGAGCTAGACTAAATGCCAATATTATCCATGTCACTCCTTTCCATGAGTGATTTTCTTTCTGTCCTAAAAGTTTAACTGATCAAATCATCTTTCTTTTCTCCTAGTGAAAGCGAAGAAAAACCATTGCCCTTATAAAAGCCATGTGCCGTCTAAATGTTCCTTTCCATTTTCTTCTGTCCCATTACAATCTACACATTGTCTCCAAAATTGTAAGATTTTCCCCCAACCTAATTCCAATGCAATGGAGTTTCTCGCATAAGTATGGTCATTCATATTCTGTAGCTATCAGCTATGGGTAAGGAATGAGAAAAGAGTTGTGTAATTCTGGATGCCCGCCACCACTGTGGCAGGAGGGAAAGTGCTGTCAAGTGGTAAATTATTCTGTCCTTTAGACCAGAACAGAAAAGCCTTATTGAGTACACTCAGGAGAACAGCAGTAAGGGCAGTAACTAGAGCATTGAGAGAGCAGAGGGCAAACCAGCTGCAGGGGCTGATTTAGTTACTTTCAGATTTCAGTGACAAGCTACTGTAAGCAAGGCAAATTTTGGTAGAAAAGGCTTGGTTTTGGCTAAGGCTCCAGGAAGTTAAAGCTTATAATGGTGGAGAAGGCATGGCACCAGGGAGAATCAACAGGAGCCAGAAGCTAGATGAACACATCTCATCCACACACATGAACCAGGGAGAGTGAACAAGAAATGGGACAAGGCTATAAATTTACGAGTCCTGCCTGAATCACATATTTCCTCCAGCAAGGCTGCACTACCCAAACATTCCAGGACCTTTCAGAAAAGCACCAACACCTGGAATGCTTGTGGAAGAAGTGTTTAATATATGAGTCTAAGGCAGATCTTTCCCATTCAAATCACTACAGTGGCATCACTCATTTGTACAAAATCCATGCATAATTACTGTGGCTTTCCTAAGTGCATAAGTGTGGGTTCCTGTCATGTAACTCATGAAGAAGACTGATTCACTGGTATCAGTAAGAGCCACAGTACATTCATTTTGGCATTGTAGTGTCTTGAAAACATAATGTAAATGAAATCAGTCCTACTTGATCAAGTTCAGTCCTGGTCAAGGGGTCAGAGCACTAAGCATGGGCCACAGCCATATGGAGCCAGGCAACAGCATTTCTAATAGTAGTTTAGGATTCATTGCTTGTGAAGATTACTGACAGGAAGGACTCCATGTTCTAATTCCTCACTGAATTCTTATTTTACTGTACGTATGTTTTCCCCAGAGTTGGTGGCCATCCTTGTTCTATGCTAACTGGTGAAGGCAGATTAATAATTTTATGGCTAGAAGATTGTGGTACAAGTTTTGTTGCCCAGCTGTGATTTTTTGTGTGGTTCACCACTTTTTTTTCCCTCTCAGGCATCAAAGCTACATACCAACCTTGAAAGATGAAACAGAGACCAGAGCAAGTGGGATTCTACAGGATCCTGATCCTTCTGGGAGTGAGTGCTGGAGGTGAAAGAGGGAGAAGTCATTCTTAGAAGATCTTCAATGAAATACCTCTCTGAGTCTTAGCTTGTGCATATGCCTTTATTCATGGTAGGCTTGCATGTATACACTTTATACAGAGTGAACCAGGGTTATGTATGGACTTTGAAGTGAGGGGAAAATTTTTCCAGGGAAAATTAAAAATCATTAGCTAGAGGTTAAAGTTCTGTAGATGCCTCCTTTGTATTTAGAGGAATTCCAAGAATCCCAGCTACTTGCTGAGAGGGAGAAAGGAAGCTAAACCTCTAATCTCACCAAGGCTAGCTATGTGACACTCAGCAGGTAGTAGGTTGGGGGTGGAGGGTTGAGATCACCAGACAATGTCAGAGAAGGAGAAGCCCTAATGTAAAAAGAGTCCTATCTTTTGTCTGAGAGTAGAAGTCTATCTGGATAATGGTAAACTTGTACATTAAGCAGCAGAGCCCAACACTAAAGGTTTATCTTTATTCATATGACTTTAAAGCCACATTAATAGAAAGTAACTGAGGCCACAGCATCTGTCGAGAGCAGGGACTCTTATCTACTAAGAGCAAGGGGTTTGAATCCCCCGCAGGGAGAGGAGCAACAGGTCCTGCTCCACTCAGGGATCGCTTACTGGATTTGACTGTGAGATCATCAGCTCCTCGAGTATGCCAAGAGACAGAGAGTTTGTGGAATTCAGTTACTTCTTTTATGATAATGCACAGCAAGCAAACACAAACACAAATGCTAAGGCTATTGCTACAACAAGATATTGTCACATTTCCTATAGATTGCCTCTAACAATATGCATAATCAACACACATAATAAGTTGTTAATTATCAAAGAAATAAGCATAGCAATAAGCACATCATTCATTTATGGATTATACGACCTGAGTCCTTCTGATGGTGTTGGGTTACAGATTCAAGTCTGTGAAGGCGGGGTCAGGCTGTGGCTTCCAGATAGTTGAATTGATAATTTGACCTTGAAGCATGCTTGACCACAAAGCTGGAGGCATTGTCTCTTGGCTTGAAGTCCAAGCAGAGCTCGACCACGAAGTTGAAGGTGTTGGTCTCTCGGTGAACTCTTTGATGACCCGGTGCTGAGGAGGCTTTGTTCGGAGGATCACGTTAGCCAGTCATGGCTACAAGTGTGATGAAGTGCTCCGGACAGGCTCCTCTTTTATGCTGAATTTGGAGTTACTGATGACGTACATGGCAGATAACCACTCGTGTCTGGTTATCTCAGCACAGCTTCATTTCCAGAGTTGCCTTTACAAGTACCAGACATGTCCACACATGTCTTACAAGTTTCCTATTACAAAATGGAGTTGGTCCTGTTTAAGGGCCTGCTCCTTACAGCACCCAAACAAATTTGAATAACTTTGGGGAGAAATCTTGGCTCCAACTCCAATTCAGCCAATACAAGCTAGCTAGTCTTCATTGTGGTTTCTGACCTAGAAAAAAAATATAAATAAATAACCCTTCTAACCGAAATGTATTTGACTGATATTGTTCCAAGCACACTGTCAAGAAATAAAACAAATAAGGAAATGATAACATAGTACTTTAGTACACATTGTTTACTACTGGATTCAGTGGAAAATATATCTTCAATAACTCCTTCATTTCTCTGATTTATTTATTTATTTGTTTATTTATTTATTTATTTTTTATTTTGAGAGCTAGTCTCTGTATTGTCGAAGTTCTCAGGATGCAATGCTGATAGGTTCTGCTTTACTTGTGACTTTTGTTATAGAAGCAGGATTGCAATTCACCAAAGGTACTTGGAGGGGTCTGAAACTAAAGGCTGCTTTTGACAAAAGAACACATTTAGCAAAATAATACAGTCTTAAATAGACTTGAACAATTTTAAGGACATTTTCATAGTTACTACATTGACTTTGCAGAAATACTTTAGTCCAAGAGCACCCAAAGCAAGGACCATGAGCCTTCAGAGTGTCAGAGAGAATCCACAGATCAATTTAGAATAAAGCTGTGAAGGGGGATTCCTAGAAAGAAGCATTGGCTGAAAGAATAAGTAACTGATAAGAGCTTCAATGATATGTAGACATAAGGATGTTTTAAGACTCTGATGAGCCTTAGCTTACGGGACCCCATGAGTGAACAATGCAGAGCTGGGGATTGATGCAAAAGCAAGAAGAATTTATTGTTCCAATGCTTTGGGGTCCTCCTGCACCAGAAAGGGAGGTGGCAACCTTGTGCAGCCCAGTGTGTGGGTTTTTATACAGTTTTCAGAGCAGCAGCCATTAGGCACAATATGATAGGCAGAACAGTGTGACTTTTAAATTGATTGGTCCTTAGGTAGGTCAGCCCTGAAGAATATGTCTACTGCTCTGGGGCTTCCCTTATCTACACATAGCCAACAGTTGCCCCCCTCCACACACACACAATGTGCTCTTCCTGAGGGATGTAATTTAGCCTCTCCCTTAGGAGGGGAGTGATGCCTACATGCTCTAAGGACTTCACCTTTCTGGGAGGAGAGGGGGACTGGTGGAATTTTTCAAAGGCTCTAAGCTGATCTTCTCAATGTTACATGTCCGGAACCACCAGATTATGCAGAGAAACTTGAGTCTGGTAGTAGCTATTTGTGTTTGAACTAAC
>NW_021604688.1:8956081-8970138 GCF_004785775.1 Grammomys surdaster | reverse complement strand
TCTCTCTCTCTCTCTCTCTCTCTCTCTCTCTCTCTCTCTCTCTCTCTGTTTCTCTGTCTCTCTCTCTCTTTCTCTCTCTCTGTCTCTCTCTCTGTCTCTCTGTCTCTCTCTGTCTCTCTCTGTCTCTCTCTGTTTCTCTGTCTCTCTCTTTCTCTCTCTCTCTTTCTCGTGTGTGAGAGAGAGAGAGAGAGTGTGTGCGTGTGTGTGTATGAGAGAGAGAGAGAGACAGAGAGAGAGAGAGAGAGAGAATTAGGTATTTTCTTCCAAATGTATGAACAGTACCCTAGTTCCAAGCAAGCAAACAGTTATGAATGCTCTCAGATAGGATCTGAAGCTAGTAGTACAGCTTTCCCCATTTTGCTGTAAACTACTATACCAACCCCCACTCTGCCAATGTATCCATCAATGCATTTGAAATTCTTTCCTTGTTCTGGTATTATTGAAAGTTTAGGAAATTGCTGCTGCATTGAAACTCTCCTGTTTAAAAACACAAGAATCTATGTTCCCAGGCCACAGTCACTCACATGAGAGCTATTTATTCCATCTACAAAGCTAAGTGTTTATGTACCAAATAGCAACTGTATCACTTATGATGACCAAATAGCAACTGTATCACTCATGATGATACAGGATGAAGTTTTCAGGATCACTTGTACAGTGACATCCTCTTTCAGCTCATTGTATTGTACCACAATGGACCACTTACCTGGTGTATCACATTTAGTAGTGTGTCAGGAAGGTAGGCATTGGGTTTAACACATGAAATAAGCTAGTGGATGAGGAAGACCAGAAACACTCCAAACCAGGGCTATATATACCAAAGGTGATCATGTGTGAGAACAAGAACAAGATATTTCATGTGGCCAGCTACTATGTAAACAACTCACAAAGCTCACTTCTGTCATAGCTACAGAATTAAGGTTTGTACTACTTCCCAGCTTACTAGCCTTTATGCACTCAATAGTAACTTTCTTTTTCTTAATAAAATCCAGTTCTCCCACTCTCCTTCTGTCCTTGGTTTAATTATTTGTTACAACACAAAAGATCCTGGAAATCTCAGCAGGTGCTTTCTGAACTTGGATCTATGTGTGTAACAGCAGGTGTGAAGCTGCCTCAGAGCCTGACTGACTTCATAAATTCTGGCAGAGCTTCCCAGTGATGCTGATGATAGAGACCTGAAGATACACTTGGCAAACCTTTGTTTCGTTGATACTCATTGCAAGTGACTATCACATGGAAAGTTATCTGAAACTTCTAAAACCTGGCATTTGGAACCTGTCCTGTAATGGTTATGCTTAATTATTGCATATAAAGAGTGGATTCTGTATGTTCCTCATGTATGTTCAAGGTTATGTACATTTTGAGAAAAGAAGTCAGTTCAAGAGCAACTCTTTTTTTACTTTGGGAAGGGTATTACTTTCATGAAAACCACCAGTAGCTTTAAGCAGAACACATCTGAAGCTGTTTCTATCTATCATGACCCTCCAGCAACAGTGCAATGAGAAAAATCAATGAAGTACATTACCCTGGATTATCTAGGTCAAAATCATATATTAAAACACCAGGTACTCTGTAGAATACAAGTTAATAAGCAACTTTCAAGTATATTGAAACTTTTCCAGCTGGGTCTCAGGTGTAAATATAGCACCATATTCACTTTTGAGAAAGACGTAAATATGAGTCATGACATAAAACTTAATCCTAGATTTGTATCTTTGACTGATGTGGGATTTGAATGTGGGCAGAGTCGTTGTGTTGGCATTCTGAAATAAATGGTAAACATTGCCTGGCATTAAAATGTTAACTTTCAAAAAGACAAGAAGCCTGGCGTGAGGTGTAGAATAAAAATATGATTTATCTTAAAGAGCTCTTCTTGCAATGATTGGAGGCTAGCAGCCTCTCTTGCTAGTCTTCTAGGCCACAAAGAGCCTGTGGTTTTTGGGATTCTCTTTGTTTATGATCTTTAGTTGTTTTTCCATTAGAATGAGTCTTTAAGATGCTCTTGTTCCATTCACTAGTCCTCAGAGTTTAAAAGCTCTTCAAATGCCACAAGTTCCCTACACCATCTCCCAGCTTCCCTAAGGAATGTGTAAGTGACAAGAAGCTTGGAACTACAGATGGCATAATTATATATTTTGTAGTTGATTAATCAGTACAAAACATTAATCACATTTTTGTATAACAATACATAATCAAATTCTTTATAGTTGAAATTAAGTTTCTTTTTGATAGGGAATGCATTCCTCTAGGGTACTGATGGCGTTTTCAGCATCTGTTAGGCTCTCATTCCACATCTGCATTTGACTTTTATCTGCTGTAGGGCTTAGTAAACTGTAGCTTAAAGGTTGCTTTATGTCTCTGCATGTACTTGGCAATAGAGGAATTTGTTGAGAGAGAAATATTTACACAAGTTATATGCTCCATATTTATATTTTCCAGGCCATAACTTGTTTATTTAAGGAAAACAATTAGATTTTGCCTTCCTTAAGTGTTAATCCACTGATATCAAATAAAAATTAGACATTAGACATTCAATCCTTCTGCAGAGTTCTTGAAATAAATACTTCATCTTGCAATTACATTTATTTAATTATGAGCCAAAATTTTAATGTATAATACATAAATATTTTATAGTAAAAATGCCTAATTTCTTGAATACTTTAAAATATTTATGCACAGATCGATATTTGAGCACACATATATATTTACAGTTAGTTAAATAATAATTAAAATGTGTATGAAAGCATACACAATCTTTATGTTGCCATTTTCTGTTACTATGGATCAGAAGCATTGTAATTCTTACTTTCAAATCATGTAACTGTTAAGTATTAACTGTTAGGTATGTTCTAATTTACATGTATTTCTGTTATGAAACGTCTAAACAGAATTTTAAAAAGTTAGGTATACACTCTGATCAAGTTTGTAACAATAGTTTAGCACTATTCACAAACAGAAATATAAATTAGGCCGAATTTTCAAAGTAACATGGGAATAATAATGTTGCTGTTTAGTATCTCCATGTGTGTGTTAACAATTGCACCATGGTTGCATAGCTGTTTGAACTCAAACAGAAATCCACATGAAGCCATGCCTCAGAACAAAAATACTGATGCTCGTATATGAATATATTTTACATGACACGTGTATCACATGTGGCATAAAAACATATATGAAAATATCCCAGATATTATTTAAGCTACATGCTTAGATTGACTTTGCATCATTCAGCCAAGGATAAGGAGGAGTCAGGTAAGTATAATGAGACTATTGAATAGACAAGGGAAGCATTCTTGATAGCTTGAGAGAAGTATCATGGGATTCATCAATTGTTTACACAGAAACTGGGAATACCTGACCCATTTATCTCTCAATGGCTCCTGTGTTTGGTTGCGGGGGAGGGGTGTGCATGACTTTTTAATAGAATATTTGTGTACTTTGCAGTTAGTGATATTTGCATCTAATTTTAAACACACCTAACTTATGTGAATCTTCTTTTTTATGTGTTGCCTCTTAGGTGGTTTGTTCTCAATGATACTTTTCATCCTGAAGATCTGTATGTTTTGCAACTGATTTCCTTACTAAAGGCTGATGGAAAATGCAGCACACCTATTTACCTGTTGCAGGCAGTCTCCCAGCAGCCTGCAGCCTGTTTGATGCCCGATGACATGAGTACCAAGCTTCCACCTTATTTCCCATTCAGTAAGTACCAGTCTGCATGAGAAAGGTAAGCAGTGCAAACTTGATAAGCCTACCCTTTGAACAAAGACTGTGTTAGTCTGAGTTAGGCACTAGGATGTGACAGGCCCCATGAAAAAACATTAAGGCTCTGAAAAGTGGTATACAAATAAAATGATTGATGCCCTGTCAATAGGGACTCAAGGAAGAGGATCAAACAGAGCTGCTTCTTTTGAAGTATAGATGCAGGTATGAGCAAAGGTGTTGTATTCTACTTTTCTATCTATCGTAAACCCCAAAGCCTTATTCCAACAAGAATGGCACCTGGTATCTGAACACAGCAGAACACTATTTCTTAGCAGTAGACACATTCCAAGGACAAACATAAAAGCTGGATTTGTGAAAATCCATTCATGAGGCATTTATTGTAAATTTTTCCATCACTGGGATGGTGTGGGCTGGAAGGCTTATAGGTTTTCCAGCTTGTCTCTTTTTGCCTTCCTTTTTCAAAGACTTCTGAACTTTCCTTTTAAATAGATTATCCATCCTAAGGACATTTGGATTGAAAACTATTAAGATAATCTAGCAAATTGCTAGATATAAATGAGCATATGCAATAAATTGCATTTATTTAGTGTGTGTATAATTGGAAAATGTAAAAAATAAATTGATATACTATAATGCTCCAAAAGTTGAACATTAATCTTTTGAAATAGAAAATCAGAAAGCATCTTATGGACAAATTTATAAATCATAAGTGGAAAATATATTTGATGAAATGAATTCATAGCTCCTACATATAGGAAAAGGCAATGTTAAAATAGGCAAACTTCAACAAAACACTCACAGGTTCAGTAACAAAATCCCATTTAGTTTTAAAATTATATTTTAAATTATTTGGTCGAAAGCAAAGTTCAATAAGAAATAAGCTCTAAGCGAAAACAAAAAAAGTGACAACACTTTCAGATATCCAGACCTTATAAAGTACAGGGAGGAAACTTTAAAGAGCCAGACATAGAATCAGTTTCCCAGAGACATACATTAGTGATCAGTTAAGCTCCTAGATAGTAGAGGAGGGAGAATATAGTATAAACAGACTGCAAGGACCATTACATTTTTATACTATAAAAACTTATTTGGATGTCTACCTCGTATTGTTCTTTGTTTAAATTTGCTTAAAATTTCATATCTCTATATTATAAAGGAAAATGAAAAAGAATCTAGAAAAGATTTGAAAGACTTTGGGAACCATGGCATAAAAATTAATCTCCTAACTGTAGCTAGACAAATGTCAGCCAAATAGATAAGAGCTACCATTCTATAGAAGACTGTTTTATTAGCATGCACATGGCCAAAAGACAATCTTAAGTACCACAGAAACACACGAACTAAAACCATAAGGATCATTGCATGAGAATATATAAAATGGGAAAAAGATACATATTCAAACTGTTATTAAGCAAACAAAAAAAAAAGATGCCACCCAAAGTGGAATAAAAATAGTGCCTTTCTCTGAAATAAAGCCCATAATAAATAAACTATATGTTTGTGTAGTCCTGGTAAGTGTGACTATTAGCACAGAGTCGTTGACAAATTCCTTTGCCTGATTTTTATTATGAAGTGATTTTTTTATACCTGAGACCACATCCTGTCACTTGTACCTATGAATTTTATAAAAAGTCCTCACATGTGTATATGATCACAGAAGGACACATTTGAGAATTTTCATACCAGTAGCATTTATATTAACAACAGCAACATATACCCATTGAGATACTGCATTTGTCTTTAAAGGAAAATGATAAAAACATTATCTTATATGCATCAAGTATAATATTCTAAAACAATGAAAGTAAATGAACCAAAGCTACATGCAATTCATCAGGATAGAGCATCACCACCCATGTCTCTCCTTATTACCATGCATGTCCTTGTGCTCATTCATCTATCATGAATATCATGTGTTTATCTCTTTGTGTGCATGGATTACTATATCTTGTGTATAGGAACTTCAGTTCGAAAGCAACCCTTGTCTATAGCTACAACATCACAAATCAAAGCAGTTTCTTGCTGATCAGTTTTATCCTCAATTTCTAGTGAGGATCTCCATAAGTAATCCTGGACTCGGCCTCTGTTTTTTTCTGTTGCTGCTCCTAGGACCTCAAAGCACATTCTTTCATAATTGTGAGTCAGCACTATTGCTAAAGAGAAGACCTAAACCCTATATTACTTCTGTTTCCCTATGTTAACCTTGTCTTCAATAAACCCTGTCTTTTAATAAGTGTCTTATGGATGTCAGATTGGCTGTTTGACCCTCCCCCAAAACATTTCAACTTTATCAAATTCTTGGAGTCCTCTCTTAAAGAAGAACTCCAAACCATTTGCTGTTTTATAAATTCCAAAAAAATGAACAAAGATAACATTTCCCAAACTTCCCAACAGGTACTTCTGGCCATCACTATTCCTTCACATAGTCAAATACTCATTCATTCACTCAGTGGTTCACACCAGAGAAATGAACTCAAAAGTGGGGCATGTGGACAATAACCCATGAGAGAAGTTTAACAGAAGCTTGTCCTAACTTAAGGATGAAAGATATTCATACTGACTTAAGTGCAAATTTTAAAAGTATGGCAGTAAACAGAGCATTCTTGTTTCTGAACAGGTAATAAGCATATTGCTTCCTGAGAAAGTCAACTGCAGGTTGCAAAAATGATCAGATATAACACAATTTATTCACAAGTAAATAAACTCTGAACTAGAAAGCTACTCACAGAACATTTACTGAAATGGCCCAAAATCGAGCTTGAACGTGAAACCCTTACAGCCAGGTCTTCATCAACATTTTGGAGAATCCTATAAAATAGATGGGAGTTTACTGAGATGGAGCAACTTTTGATACAAAGATAGGATTTTGTCCTTTTCTGTTGAACAATCGTATATATATATGTGCACACACACACAAAAGGATACTAATATAGGAGGATAAACTCCATCAGAAGTTTCCAATGAGGAAAATATTCTCGGCATTAGGGAAAATAGGGGTCATGTGGGAAAAAGAGTATCTGAGCACAATGCAGCATTCACACTGTCCAGTTTAATGATGCTATATATTTAGGAACTCATAAAGCCAAAATGTCTATCAAAGCTTTTGTATAAATATATTTTCTTATCTTTGACATATATGAATATCTTTCCTTTCTTTAGAAATGAAACTTCCATTACATCCATTTTTTCCTTTGTTTTACATTACTTCAAGAATAAAGATGACAGTGATATGAGTTTATATGTTGTCTGATGGAGGTAGGAAAGAAGATATGGTCTTAGTTTCCATCTTCTGTACGGTGAAAATAAATAACTATTATACCATCATGTTTACATATGAGAGGTAACTGTTGAATAATCCTTAAGACTATAGAAAAGTAAATAGGCATTGCATTGGCCTAATTTAGAGAAAGAAAAGGAAGAGGAGGAAGAGGAGAAGGAAGACAGGAAGAAGAAATAAAGAAAAAATGAAATTAGTCTTTCTTAGTGCCTATAAAGATGTGTCTCCAGAACCATTCACAGACAACAGGAATGAGTGAATTCTCTAAGCCCCTATGTAAACCAATGACTGCCTGCATATAGCCCGCATTAGTTCTTTCAGTATGTCAAATAATCTTAATTTATGTCTAACTAAAACTACACTAGTTCTATTAACAAAAGTTTTATTCTATGTGTTTTAGGAAATAATAACAAGAAACATGTGTGTACTTGTTCTGTGAACACAGATTTTCTCTCTGCTTTTTTTCCTTTGCTTACAAGGGTTCTTAAATCCTGAAGAATCTATGGTAAGAAATACTTAAATGAATAAACATGGAGATGGCCTGGCTGTCACTCAAGAGGTTGAGGCAAGATTTCTGTACCTTAAAAATTATCACAAAGAATGAAAAAAATAATCAAAGTAATATGCTTTCTTTTTATTAGTCTTTGTTACAATGATTTCAGCCATGAAACTAGCATTGGAATAGGGAAAGAACTAATAAAACATTTTTCTCCTGTGCTGCTATTGTAAGGGGAAAATGTTTGAATTTCTTTTTTTTTATAAAGGAATTATATTGTAGTTAGGCTACATAAAAGTCACAAAAGACTTTTATTTTGTTTATAAGCCATAAACCTAGATTGGGCAAATTATATGCTATGCTCACCTATATCCTAGCCATAAACCCTTTGTTAATTGCTGTTTGGGTCTCTCTTGGGTTGCTTTTGCTCCATCAGTCTGTCTTCAGGATGCATTTCTCTAAGTCACATGCTTCTGATTCATCCCATTTATTGGAGAACGCCTCTCTCTGTCTTCTTTATACCTCTCCTTGTGGTATCTCTTGAGAATCCTTACTTAATTTTCAGGTCGTGCCTTTCTTTCTCTACTGCTCATTCAGAGGCTCTAGCCTTTTATTAAGAAATATCTTCAAATTGGGGAGCATTATTTACACAACAAAGGCCAAACTGTGTTCATGAGAATTCACTTGTCAGGAGGCAACTAGATCTTGGAGTTCAGAATTTATCATTTGTACAGAAAGCAGCAGACTTATCCTCAACACTTTTTTTCTTATGTTGAAATATACTAAATGACAGATTTGTGTTCTTTTTAATTTGTGTTTGGAACATGCGCTATATTTTCCAGAAATAATATGGGCAATCAATGTATACTTATGGCTATGCTTCTTCCAGATGCAGGGAGGAATGTTCAGAATGGACACCGCCGCTTCATGCCACCTCTAAAGAGAAAAATTACTACACTTATTGCTTGGGTTTTGCACTTAGTATTTTAAAGTCCTCCAGGTGGAGTACAGACTGTGAAGAAAGGTGTGGAATTTCTCATTGATACAGATTAGATTCTTCACAAATTTACCATATCAAGAATCCCAGATAAAGTGTTACATTGCTATACCTGAAGATCATGAAAAAATATGCTGGGGTATCCCCCAAACCCTCATAGACTGCACACTATTACAAGAATAAGAAGTACATAAAGGTATCAACACTGGGAAAATGATACAATCAAGATACTCAGACTACAGCGGACTACAGAAGACACACAGTCCGTAAATTCTCAAGAGCCTCCCATTAGTCAAGGCAAAACTGAAACTTGATATTTATCTAGCCCCTGAAGCTGCCACAAGGACTCCTCATAGAAGAGGACATGTCCAGCCTGTGTCTCAAAAGCACTGGGGATTTGGTCCTACAGTAGCATCTGGAAGCCTGTGGGGCAGGAAACAAAGTCCTGATGCCACATATCTTCAGAATGGAAATGCAATTGCTGAGGAAACCATTCTCATTAAAGTGTATATTAACCATATATATATATATATATGAATAAATTTCAATTTTTTCTATCAAATACACAATTGATACTTCTTAGATGTTTCATAGGCATTTTGAATTCAGTCTACCCCAACTGAATTACCAGTTATTCTTTAGACCACCACTCTGACATTACCATCACTCCACACATTAAGCCATCTTTCAAAGACATGAGATCCTAAATCAGGAGCAATCCCAAATTCCCACCCTTCCCTCCTTCTCTTTCTCTCCATTGAACTTGCTGATGTGTATTTTCCCCAATTCTTCTAACACTGATTCATATTGTTCAGTCCCAGTGAAATCCCCATTATTTATTTCTTTATATAATTGATTATGTATGTGTACATGTGCTGTGTGTTTCCCATGCATTTCAGTGTACAGCTACATTTGGTCAGGTCCACACAAGTAGGCAATGGAGCAGTACTTTTCTTCTTCTATTGCTATTCACTTTAGTCCTCTGAGACAGTCTTTCTGGACTAGAAGCTTACCGGTTTCATCCACAGATTCATTTGTCTTTTGTGTTTCAAGGCCAGTGTTATATCTGGCTTTTTATACAGGGGCTTAGCCATTTAAATTTAACTTCTTGCAATTCTAGCACTATTACCAACAGAGCTATCTCCCCGGCCCAGTGTCAGTTCTGATGTATACAACTGTCTACTTCATATCTTGGTTTTCTCATTTCTCCTAAATTGTACCTTCCCACAAAGTAATCTCAGACCTTGGATGAATATGAAATTTAATTTTTACAGTATATTTCTTGGATACAGAAGATGCAGACTTTCATAATTCAGGGATGGTGGTTCAGATGTAGGGAGTTGAAGTTCAACATCATACAGTTAGAAGCATAGGAAGAACAAGGGCTACCCAAGACTGAATACATATACAATGCAGAGTGCCTGTGATGCTACCAAATAACTGTTTTAAATCTGGACTGATTTTCTGTTGGAGTCTTAGTTGATGCAACTTTTCTTTCAGAATTCTGAGCAGACATGCTTTCCTACCAATTATCCTTTAATGTACAGAGCCCCCTCCACAGCACTGAGGACTGTCTTGATGTTGTTGCTTATTTACATTTATATGTGCCTTCATTGCTAGACCAAAAGGTTTATGAGAGTAGACCTCTGGCTTTTTGCACACAAAATTCTCCAGAAAAAAAGAAAAAAGAAAAGAAAAAAAAACACCAAAATACAATAGATATTAGATGAATATTTGTTGAATAAAGAGATCAATGAAAAGGCACACAAATAAATGGGTCTAGGATTTTATATTGTGGTTTGAGATCTAATCACTGTTTGCATATGCAGATATTTAAAATACAGGGGAAAGTGATGCATATCTTAAACACTTTTGATCCTAGTGTTTCAGGTAGGAGGTATTCAACTCATGTGGATGGTAATGAGGGAATAACCATGGAGATATGATAGGCTCACAGTAGAGTGGAATCTTGTTAATTTCAGGCACAATATTGATGACAATTTCAATATAGTGTCATGGCTAACCTTATACCTGAAGAGTAACAAAGAGTTGCATTCAAAACAAACAAAAGGTCGAGGAGAAGTCCAACTACACTGTGAAGAGAGGTGGAGGATCCAACAGCCAGGGTGTTAGAGCAGGGAGCTCAAAGTCTATAATTGCTGTGTAGGATGAATAGGGGCTGGTTTTGTTGGACAGAAAAATGCTTTCTTTGCTATGGCTGGGACAATTGGTCAGCAGTGTTTTAAGAGGGAGAAGACACCTTCAACAGCATTCATTTTTGTTAACATGTTCCTTATATTGGCTTCATCTCTAGTCCCAGAGTATCCGTCTCACTGAGAAAAACTTCATAGAAGGAACACACACCTTCACACACACACGCACACACACACACACACAAACACAGTCTTTTTACTAATAATAGTATCAAATCTCTAAGGTTGTACAAGGACAAGGTACTATGGATACAGAGTACCTCCATGATCCATGAGCAAAGTAGGAGGAAGACATAGAAGAAAGGGAAATTTGGTAGTAGGTAAAGGGGCATAGGAGGCAGGGGGATTTGATCAATGAACATTATACAAAATGGTAAAATTGCTAAAGAATAAATAAAATTTATAAAATGCACATTGTCAAAGTAATCCTTCTATTTATGAATAGAAAGGGGACAGCACAGATCTTGTTCCTCTTGGGTCCTTGTGCTGCAGCTGCTGTTTCTCATTTTCTTGCTTGGGTCTTGGCCATTTGCTAGTAAATTTAGTTTGACAGATGTTGAGAACTGGGAAATTAGGAAATGAAGTAATCCAGCAGAGAGTCCATCAAACCAGCATGTGAGGTGCTGATGATTTTAATCATCATTCTAAAGATTTTATAAAAATTCCAATTTAGTCTAATGATGATAAGTTCCAGTTGCACTAAATAACAAAGAAAGTTAAGTAAACTGTTTTAAGAACTAGAGAAAAAAATCTGAAAACTAATAAATCTTCATTAAACAACCTAGAATGTAGTAATAAAGTACATAAAATGGTTTCTTAATTAGGACCTTAGCTTTTCACTTGGGTTATTTGAAATAATAATTATTACTTTCAGATCTTTTGAATTATTTTAAAAATATTTAAAGAGTTAACATTTTATTTAGATTTTATCCTCCAGCTATTCAAATAGACAATTATCTTAAGAACTATTTTTCTAAGCATTATAATCTACATTATGTTTTAATAGTGAATTAATATAGAATAAAATTCATATACATTACAATTATATTTAAATGTTCTTTAATTTGAAGGTATTAAGAACTTGGAAATTTGAAATATAAGAATGATTATATAATGTACTATTCAAGTGTAAATTTTTAAACTAATTGAATAATGTTTAATTTAGAATTAATCCTCCTTAAACATTAACTCTTACTTGGTTCAATTTTTTTTTTTTAGGAAACTGTGTGATAAAAACTATTCTCACATTATTAGCTCCTGTATTTATGATTCTCATGAAGAGACCTGGACAAGAGCTTCATGAAGCTCTAACGTACAGAGTTTTAATGATTAAGTACTGAGAAAGGGAAGAAGATAATGTATCCCCTATACAATTCATTAAAGCCACAAATTTGAAACATACTACAGCTAATCTAAAAAAAGTCAGAGAGAGGGTTACATAACTTTAAAAGCCCCAATTACTCTCATAGTGAAAAGTGTTGACAAACAAGATAGAAATAATTAAAAAAGACTAGTACAGATATCATGTTAGAATATTATGAAATTTCATGAACGAGATATTAGAAATTGTAAAGGCAGAAATGGCAACATGTTGATTGTCAGCTGTGTTGAGGGGAACTAGGAATAAGGGATGGGGCTGGGGCTGTGAACTCATTGATAAAGAAGAGAGAAAGAGAGCCACTGAGTGGAACTGGGCTTTAGAAAGAGAACTTCAGGCTCATTCGAACATGAGAAATGGTCTTTTTGTGTCATAAAGGTCATGCCTGAAACTGCTGTAACAACTGACTTGGGGTTCAGAGGAAAGCTTAATATTTTTATTTAATTACAATTTTATGTGAGTGCTAGTGGTTGGCTTGGTATGTGAAGACATCTCCTGACAAGCCTGGCAACCTAAGTTTGATGCCCAAGTTAGACTGTTAGAGGAGACAGTGGTTCTTCACCTGATGTCCCCTGATATCCTCTTTCACACTACGACATATGTGTGTTCCTCACCTGATGTCCCCTGACATCCTCTTTTACTGTGTGTCATGTGTGTGCATGAACATGTTCAATAAAAATTAAAAATTATATAAAAAATGGATGTTATCTAGAGCCTTCAGTATGAGCACTGAAAGCCCTTAGTGTGCTTAGGATCAGTACGAACTAGACAAGCAGAAGGGAATAAGCAGGCCTTTATATACTGATAATGACCTACGAGGGGAAGGCCAAAGAGTCTTTCCGTTCATGTGCCCTCCGTCTCTGTGTGGAAGGTTTCTCATGCAGCTGTATAGCTGGGCTCCTTCTGAAATGACAATTTTAAGTCTGCATTTGATCAAACATAAGCCAGACTAGAAAATATCTTCAGAGACAGGAGAATATAGTAGTGAAGTTCTTAGTATTATAACTGAGTCTGAGCACAGCTCATATTTGGCATCTGGAACATTTTGGAAAAAGAGATGATTCTAGCTTCTCTGATATAACTTAGGTCAGTCAGGAACAGAGGTTGCAGATGGGGGTGAGAGACAGAGGATGCCCATCAGTCTGGGGAAAGCAGTGGTTGTGAGTTTGAGTTGGGATGCCAAATCTTTTAAGTTCAGATTCCATTTTAGAGAACCTGACCTAAGTTTAAACTGAGGTAAACTCACAGGCTGATACCTAGCATTAGTTTCCAAATTACCCACCTCCCAACAAAATCCAAGCATAGCTCCAGTCTCTAGGCTAATCCCCAGCAAGACTAACATTTCCAGGTTACACCCTCAGCAAGACCAGTGTCTCCAGCTTATTCACCCAACAAACCTGTACGCCCAGGACACAAACTTACCCCCTGCCTAATGACCACCAGTGCAGAGGAGAGCAGAAATTCAGTTTATGATATGACTCCTAGCACCAGCCAACTGTGTTAAAGGCCATAGTAGCTTTCCAGTTAGAGGCTCGCTCACATACTCCCTGCTTGATATAAAGCCTTGCCTTGATATATATTTGAAGCTACCCCAACACCAAAACTGTCCTGCATGACAACAGTGTCTGGGGGGAGGGGATGAGCTAGCTTGAGTAGAATAAAGACCCTGTTGTGAGTTTTATAAGATTGGCTTCTGTCTGGTTTGTGGGGATCACTAACATTTACCTGGTATTACAGGAATTCAGATCAGGCCAGGGAGAAGAGAATCCAAGAAGACACTTTCTGAGGACTTCCAGTGTCATTGGGATTCAAACACTCCCCATTGTTGATGCAAAGTAAAACTATAACTTTAGTGAGACAGAGAGAGAGAGAGAGAGAGAGAGAGAGAGGAAGAATAGGAGGAGGAGGGAAGAGAGGAGAGGAGAGGAGAGGGGAGAGAGGGAAGAGAGGGGGGAGAGGAGAGGAGAGGG
>NW_021604688.1:8930909-8955981 GCF_004785775.1 Grammomys surdaster | reverse complement strand
GGAGAGAGGGGAGAGAGGGGAGAGGGGAGAGGGAAGAGGGGAGAGAGGGGAGAGGGGAGAGAGGAGGGAGGGGAGAGGGGAGAGAGGGGAGAGGGGCTAGAGGGAAGAGGGGAAAGGGGAGAGGGGAGAGAGGGGAGAGGGGAGAGGGGAGAGAGGGGAGAGAGAAGAGAGGAGAGAGTTCATTGTTGAGTCAAATAAGATCATCCATGGCCCTGGAACACCTAGAATGTTTTAACGTAAATATGGTTTCAGAAAGGCTTGTATTCCCAGAAGAAATTAAAGTCATATAACTGGGCATTTCTCAAATGAAGGATGGGAATATCAGGTAAGAAGTTTTCAGTAACGTATGGGAATGTTTGCTGTATCTCCTGGACGCTATCTGATAGCATATTTAGCTGTGGTATTAATGGAAGGTATGGGTCTATTTAGCTAGTACTTTCCAAGAGATTTTATCAGAAAGTCACAAGGCCATTATGTCTGACATTGACAAGGGCAATGAATGAGGTGGAGGGAACAGCAAGTTGTGGTGGAATGTTCCTGTTGGATATGGTGAAGATGCAGAGACAGGGGGATCACAAGATTGAGGAAACTAAGGGCAGCCAGAGCTAACTTGGCTTTATATCTTCAGCAACTCAACTATCAACAATCAGGAAGTTCTAGTCAAACAGTCTAGGAGTGACTTTTTGCCTGGAACTTCAGAACACACTAATGTGACACATATAAGAATTCTGGCTTTCATTCTTAAATAATCACTTCTCACTAGTTTCCACAGGCCAGAAAAATTACACAGACAACTCACAGCCAAAACAAGCAAAAACATAAACTAGGAATTGCTTTTTAGTTTTCTAGATAAGTGTTCCAGCTTTCTTTCTGGCTCTCTGGCTCAGACTTTCTGTCTCCATCCTTCTCTCCCTGCCTCCCTTCCTCTCTCCCTCTCTTCCCTCCCTTCTTTCTCACACACTTATTGTTAAAATGGGTTTCTACCTCTACATACCATAGTCCAAAGATATAATTTATTTATTTTTTCAACCTAGTAATCCAAGTTTCCCCTTCAAGTTAAAAAAAAAATTACAAATCCCTTGACATCTATCAAACTCTGAGGATTAGGTGAGGACAAGCAAGAGATAATGTATGAAAAGCACTCTGGCTAGCTCAGCAGGAAGGGACCATTTACAGGGAAGGCACTTTTTAAAATTTGCTGATCAAACAGCCAGGAAACGTAGAGCAGAGCATAAAAGGAAAATGAACACTTATTGCCCCTCCCTCTCCTTACAGCTTTCCAAGAACCAAAACAACAAAACATAAACAAACAAACAACATCAACAAAATCAGCAACAGCAACAGCAAAAACCCATCAGTGTCCTTAGATGATGATTTATTTCCAGTGATGAGATTTTAGGGCTGCTGTTCTTGAGTCAAATCTGAATGGTGAATGTCTCCACCCTGCAGAAGTCTATTCTGAGAGTTTTGAGTGGAATCCTTAGGAGACTATCAAGGGTATTTTCTGTTCTGCATTGCTTAAAGTCATTTGGATTAGCATCTCTTGTATCTAATCATTGTCCACTCTGATGTAGACGGACTCGATTTACATATCAAATGAGTATCATAAAAATAGCCAATAGCCTGATTCGGTCCAAGTACTTGTGGAAAATGAACTGTTGGAGAGTGGAAACTAATCCTTAATCCGTTGACGGGAGATTGTATGTAGAGGAAAGGCGAAGCTCAACCAGTTGAAAATGTAAATAAATCTCTTGCTTTAGTAAGAGTGCAACAGAAGCAGAAATGAACATAAGTGCTGTGTCCTTCATAAAAGTAATCCTCAGACCTTATCAAGGGTTCCTTCTCTTATATGTGCATGTTTTCTTTCACCTTTTAAAAAAAACATTGGGAAACACATTAATTGTTTTCTAGGGAATTATGCAGTTGCTTTGAGGTGTGGTTTTCAAGTCTGTAATTTAAACTGTGGTCAATTCAGTCATAGGATAATATAGAAAAGCTGCCTGGAGATTAGAAGCTAATACTAGAGAAATGAATTATGGCAGGAACTCAAGGAAGGCCTCTGATGGTAAAGAGAAGACCTCCAAAGCATTCTGGGTCCAATACACTGTCCACATTAACCACTAACTGTGCTTTGTGTGACTACAGGAGCACCCCATATCACTATACCTATAAAAATGTCTATCCAGCATATGTGTTTGACAACATGAGACACAGCACTGCTACATGTAAAAGCAATTAAAGGGAGTAAAAACTTCTGAGAGTTTAGCATAGGCAGAATCTTTGAGGCTTGGCATCTAAACTCCTAGATCATGCAGAAATATGATAAATGTTCATGTTATCTATTCCTGTATTTGTTATGGATAGCCAGTCAAAACCTGATTAATGCAGAAGGAAAAAGTATTAGTTCATTTTGACAGAGAGCAAAAGAACATTGGTCTCATCCCTCCTCCAGCCTTCCCTAGTTTCACTTTAATTTAGTAAGGAAGTCTCTAAAAAACTGAAGCCATGCTACTAGCAGAGACTACATTGTCTGCAATTCATACTATGTCTTCTGGTATCTGTCTTGTGATCGTGTGACTTCTTATCATATGTGTACGTCAATCTAGAAACTGCCGGAGTCATAGATAGTACTGTCATTTTTAATAGCAGCAGTGTGTGAGCTTCATGAGAATTGTGCAGAAATGCCTAGTTTACACCCAGGTGGCAAGAATCACAATGTCAAAGCTGCCTTTAACAAGTTACAACGATTCCAGAAAATCAGTAAATTAGAGATATAAAGATATTGTCTCACCAACCTCATTTCTGTGAGTATGTGCAGCATAATTCATTTATGCATGGCAGTGATATTTTATTCTTTCAATCATACAATATACAATGGGAGGTTGCATTGTAACAGTGACTTCACTCTTGGGCTACTAACCAAAAGAGAAACATATTTTTTTTCCCAGAAGTTAGAGCCATCACTACATATCAGAGCGATGATGCCATTTTTTAGCTATTCACATTTGCTTTTCTTTCTTAAACAAGGAAGAATGGCTCATAAAACATAATTCTTAATGATGGGCAGAAGGTAGTAAAGCAAACAAAATATCCATTTCAAGCCCAAAAACTGTCAAGAAAGAGATAAATACCATGTCTTGAAACCAGCAGATCCCTGTTATTCTCTAACACAGGTTCCACCTATTTTGTTTTGGCCTCCTTTCCGTATATTATTTTCACAAAATACATTGGCTTATGATTATTATACTTTCTCCACTCTCTTAATTCCACAGCTAAGTTATTCTCAGTTTAACTTTAGTTCACATCGGAGAACTCTGTGATGGGGTTTGATAATCAGAAAAGATAACAAATAGTAGAGGTGGTACTTTGCCTTTGTGAGGTATACAATAAGAACTATTTTATCCATGTTTTAGTACTTTTTCTCTCCTCCCTCCCTTCCTTCCTCCCTCCCTCCCTCCCTCTTTCTTTTTTCTTTCTTTCTTTCTTTCTTTCTTTCTTTCTTTCTTTCTTTCTTTCTTTCTTTCTTTCTTGTGTACTTTCTATATTCTACTTAGTTTAGTTTTAAGGAAATTAGCTTCCTTTGACATATAGTTGCCTTAGCATCTTGCTATTGATAGCAACTATTTTATTAACTAAGAAACAATAGCTACTCAACATTATGTGTTCTATACTCTCCCAAAAGTACAGACATGTACAGACAGTAAAATCATAAAACCATCCTCCTCTTAGACACCAGTGTACAGAATGAACTAAAAACTATTTCTGACCCAATGTCTGTATGTAGCAGTGGAAACTGAGTCTTCACATTAGTGTGCCTTCTGGGTGCTGTGGCCCTTCCTTCCTTTTCAGAAGTTACTGTAAAGCTTAAAACTCATACTTCCCTTTACATGCTAAGAAATCACTTAACACTTTAAAATGTGTGTTTGGAAACAACTCCTTTTTCAGATGCTGAAGCCTTAAATATTCCCTTTCTGATATGTTGAAGAGATCTGATAAAATGAAGAATTTTAAGGTAGCAACTATTTAGAATGAAATGTGTTATATAATGGAGGAAAAACTAAGATATTTCTTAGAACTTAAAAGAACCTCAGGCCTTGTGCTACCCTGTAGATGCGAGCACTGGGCTCTGCAGAGCTTTCATGGAGCACAGCTGGAGTGTAAGGAGGCCAGCCTCTGTGATCTGCTCAACCTTGACCCAAACAGCAGGACTGGGCTCAATCTGCTTCAGGCTTGAGGGTCTGTGAAAGAAACTCTTTTTGAAAAGAAAAATCCCATTCCTAAAAGGATAAGCTGTACGTGTATGTAGTTACAATCTCTGAACTTCAAAGCTGAGAAGGCATAGCGCCAACATTGTCTTACAAGAAAGAGTCAAAACCAACTGAAAATAAATGCCAAGATTTTCTTTTTGGACCTCAATTTCTTTATCCTGATTATTTACCCATTCTTCAATTGTGTTGCTGTATATTTCCACTGACCTCTTTATAAAGCTGGGAAACACGAGCCTGACAGGCCAAGTGGTTCTGTGAACCAGGTGGCACAACACAGCAATGGAAAGCCATCTTGACATGTCTCTAGTTTCAGAAAAGCAGAGCCAGTGATAGATGAGTTAGACTTTGGTTTCAGGTCAACGAGAGAGTTGACAGACATTTCAGAACTTCAGTTATAAGACAAACATAATAAGTACTCAGTAGACACTGTTGATTATAATAACCATTAATGGGCAGAGGAGAACCTTTGTGTTTCCAGCAAGCAGACTACTTTGAGCTCTGCCATTTTGTGCCATTTCCATGTATTCTTGGGAAATAAAGTGTTTTGCATTCGGGAGCCACCCACCTGCTTGGTTTAGTTTAATTCATATATCTCAGTGTCTTTTACTCCTGATACATAGCGCCTACTAAGACATGCTAATTTAGGTTCAGCTTCCCAAGCTAATGGGGAATTTTGTCAATTATATTCTTATTGAAAAATAACCTACTTTAACATGATTATAGGAAACAAGTACAACAGAGTTACTATGAAGATAAGTGTTATCAATTTCACAGACTCTAGAAACGACTAGGAAACAAGATTCTGCAAATATCTATGAGGGATTGTCTGTTAGTTTGACTGAGGAAGAGATCTGTGTTTAATTTGGTGACATAAAGTGGAGACATCTATGGCCAGTCTGAGGGACATACAAAGCAACATGGGGAAAAGACCACCAAAAATATTTGAAGATAGAAATTTTAGTACTTCATTTGTGTCAAAGTTTAATAAGAAATGAAGAAATAAAGTATCAATTTTCATAGTGTATTCCTAAAGGTAAGCTAAAAATATAAAAGTTAGAACTATGAGCATTAAAAACTAGAAAAATTTCCACTCAGTGAATAAACAAGGTATGAACAGCCTAAGATACAAGATGAGAGAACAGGAGGCTGGGATTGCTACTTACTTTGACACTTCCTTCATAATCTGTTCAACGTTATAGATTCAGTAGCTGCTGCTGAGATGGTAGCATGAGAGTCATCCTTCAACAGGAAGTGACGCTGGATTCTTCTTTAACCCTCTAGTCATAGAATCTCACCCACGATTGTTGCCATCTTAGCTGTGCCCTAGTAATCTGGATGAGAGGAAGAGATTTCAGCACCTGTAAAAGGAATGACATAAAGAAACAAAGCAATCATCTCAAGAGCCTTGAAGAAGCATTGTCTTTGGGAATACTAATTATTGCCCTGTTCAGAACCAGATTGGATGGACAATAGGTGTTTAACACTAAGAGCTTGTTGTCTAGACAGACAGTGCTGGACCTGGAAGTTCTAATACAATGAAACAGTAACCCTGACCATTCAGGTTTATTATATTTTCACCAATTCCTTGAGAATTCCATAGAATCTATTTTGATCACATTCACTACCCACTACTGTTGTGGTTCCCTTTTACTGTTTATTATAATGCTATTACAACAGTAATAATGCTATTGTAGTGCTCTAGATCTTGGAGGCCAGTACATATCTTTTGGGACCTGACAAGCAAGTTATTTCTTATTGGTGATTAAAGATGCCAGCAGCCAATAGCTGGGGAGAAAAGACATACGCAGGGTTTGGGTTTTTGGTCTAAAGACCATAAGGAAGGAGAGAGACAGATTGGCCATGGGAGAGACTAGTTAGAACACACCATGGCCTCTGGGCCAAGAGAACACACCCCAGAGCATTGAGTGTTTGGAGCTAAGAGCAGTCCAGATGAAGCATAGTAAGTAATAACTTGGGTAATCTATGGGAAAGTGGATTCTAACAGCATGGAGATTAGGCAGTTGCCCAGCTATTATGTTATCTAAGGCATTTTAAAAATATAATGGCTGTGTGTGTATTTCATACAGGAACAAAGGATAAAGGTGGGAAGGGACCCAGAGCCAGGAAATTTCAAGTATTTTTAACTAGACACGACTTGCCCTATCCTCAGATCCACCCCGCTCTCCTTACTCCCCAACTTCAGGTCCTTTAAAAGTGTTTTTAAAATCATTTAGACTTCAATTTGCATATCCAATATTCTCCTATTTAGAACATGCTAGTCATGCTAGAGGCTGCGCCATTGAAGAAAATTGACTTTCTCCCTACCCCAGAAGCATTAGCTGTCATACAAAAAGAGACACTAGTTTATCCTGTGTACATCCTGATGTAGATGGCAATTATTATTTTTATTATTATTATTATTATTATCTTTATATCTTTTTTTACAGTTCAGTCATTATCCTGCTCCTGTTCTCTCCTCCAACAGTTCCTCATTGCATTCCTCTTCCCCAGTCTCCAACAAGATGTCTTCACACCCTCAGACACCTTGCCAGGCCTCTTCATTCCTTGAGACCTCAGATGCATCTTCTCTCACTGTAGCCAGATCAGGCAGTCCTCTGTTGTATATGTGTCTGAGTCCTTAGACCAGCTAATGTATGCTGCCTAGCTGGCTCCTCAGTGTTTGAGAGATCCTGGGGGTCCAGATTTGTTGAGACTGCTGGTCTTCTTATGAGGTCACCATCCTCCTCAACCTCTTCCAGACTTTCCCTAATTCAACAACAAGGGTGCACAACTTCAGACCATTGGCTGAGTATAAGTATTAGCTTCTGTCTCAGTCAGCTGGTTGGTTGGACTCTTGGAGGAGATCCATGCTAGGCTATCTGTAAGTACATCATAGCATCAGTAATAGTGTTAGGCCTTGGAGCCCCCACCCCCTTGAGATGGATCCCAATTTAGCAGATCACTGGACCTCCTTTCCCTCAGAAGAATGGATATAGAAAATGTGGTTCATTTACACAATGGAATATTATTCAGCTACTAAGGATGAGGATATCATGAGTTTTTCAGGCAAATGAATGGAAATAGAAAATAGTATCCTGAGTGAGGTATCTCAGACTCAAAAGGACATGCATGGTATGTACTCACTAATAAGTCTATATTAACCAAAATAGTGCATAATACCCAGCATACAACTCACAGGACTCAAGAAAGTTAACAAGCCCAAGGACCCAAGTGAGGATGGTTCAATTCTACTTGCGGGAGAGAAGAAAGAAGAGGCAGAGGAGGAGAGAGGTCTGAGAGGGAGAAGAGGGAGTGGCAAGAAAAAGGGGAACATGATTAGGTATTGGGGGGGGCAAGAGTGAAGTCCCAAGGATCAGCAGAATGAATGGAAATATACAACCATGAGAGATGGGAGGTGGTGGAACCATCTAGAATGTATCAGAAACTTGAGAGATCAGAGAATCTCAAGACTCAAAGGGAGGGACTTTAGATAAAATTTCCAATGGTGAGGAGAGGAACTTGCAGAATCCATTTCCAGTAGAAATACAAGGCATCAAATGGAGGGATGGGGTTGCCATCCCACAGTCAGAAACTCTGACCCAGAGTTGTTCCTGTCTAAAAGATGGCATTTCTTTAGTGTACTCAAGTTCATCACTTGACAACGAACCTGAGGAAAGTGATATGATTTACATGTATCCTCCCAGGCATGTTCACTATTCTAATAATCACATGGTTGCTTGAAGAATGTAAGGAAAAGTCTTGTTGAATTAACTTTACTGTTAGTGAAATTAAAGGTTGGCAATTTAGGCAAGGTTGTACATGTTCAGAATTTGGAACCAGACATGTAGGCTTTGCAGAGTTAGTGGCTTGTAAAGCCAGTTAGATCTGTAAGAAAACGCAGCCAGTTGTTGAAAAAGTACAGGGAGAGGACCTGTCCATTTTGCCACTGACTGCTCCTATAGGCTCCCCCTGCTCTAGTGAGCACTTCAGCTTTCAGCAGGCTTGTAACATTACATTCATAACAACCTGCCATAGTCATGCCTTTTCTCCAGTCTCCAGACTTCTGACACTGCCATTAAAGAGATTCAGTGTGCTTAGGAGCTCTTTAAAAAATAAATAATTGAAAGCTAAATTATATTAAACTGGGCCAGTGCTGACCCCTTCACCCCAGTCCATTGCTATCTCCTTAAATGTATTCCTTCTTAAATCATATAGTAATTTGAAGATGCTGAAGTCTAAGTTTTCTTACTCAAATGCAGTCACTTCTGATGTATAATTCATTTTTGCTTTGTGACTGGTCTTGCACATGCAATCGCTTTTCTGGCAGCTAAGTGCAAGATGAAATCAACAACTCTGTAAAGGGTGAGGAATCAGAGTGGACATCTTGGCGGAAGAAATATTAAGCATGTCACAATGCTTTGTACTCTGTCTGGTGAAATGGAGACAACCCCAACCCCCCTCCCCCTCCCCACAACGACCCTTACATTAATGGAAAAGAATGGCATTTTATGGCTGGAAATTGTCGACGAATGCTGTCATGCAGATGCTGCATTTAATTAATCTCCACATCACAGGAGACAATGCCTTCTGGATGATTTCAGGCCTTTCCATTCTTTGATGAGCATCTCCTTGAGGTGGCACAGTTTTGTAAAAGGAGCCAGGTTTGTACAGTTTCTCAGTCTTATACTCCCCAAGGGAGCAGAGTGCCTGCTGAAAACATGATCTTAAAATGAAGAGAAGGTAGGCAGGAACTCCTGCAGAGCTGTAGGATTATCAACATAAACAAGAACCTACAGGTTTAGAAAATTAGGTAAATCTTGACTTTTAACTGAACATTAGGTGACCTTCTAATACACTTCACATTCAGAGAAATGCCATTGTATTGGACCTTCAAAGGGCCATATATTGCTATTTCTTCAAAGCATTGATGAAAACAGAAAGTTTACTTATGATACTGGTTAGGCAAGTTGTTAGGTACAAGATACCTCAGGAACACTGTAGCTGTGTCTCCTGACAGGCAGAATGACACTTTTTGGTTAAACATCCTTGAAGCTGAAGTTAAGTTGTCCTGGCTATATCAGAAATTAGACATTGGGGCCTTTTCTCACAGAGTGCACCAAGGAAGAGTCTGTTTTCCCAGAAGATATGATAACATGGTAACATCATGTGCATCACGGTTTTGACACTACTGTTTTGTGAAATGCATCATGGTGAAAAATACCCTAAAATGGAGGGTGAAGCCACCATGCTTAAGAGGGAAAAGGGGGTTACCTTACTCCATACATCTGCTGAACTCCTCAAAACATTTACTAAAACGTATTTGAAAATATGAGACACAGAACACAGTAAGCCTCTTCCTCACATTTGAGGTGGCCCTTCTTGTCTCTTTTTGGAGGGTACACTTAGCATATCTTTGATAAACAAATTTCTAATGAAACTGTGTCTTTTAACTGAATTCTTTCCTTTAGGAATATGAGGACCTAAAACAATGGAAAACCTGAAGCATCCGTTTGCCTTGGGTAACATTTATTCTAAATTATCTGACACATGCAATTTAACAACAATCATGTTAGATAAACACCCTCCCAAAATTTATAGTATTTTGATAGCTGAAATTCAGGAGTTGAAATAAAAGATAGTATTTTTAGTATAAGTTTAACCATAGAGGATAGAAGGTGAGAATTTTCTCCCACCATTTTAATTCTGTGCACTCACTTCATGACCAATCTCTGTAGTTATTCTGATGTCAGTTTCTATTTCTATGACAACGATTCTCTTAGGAATGAAGTGACTAGGACTTGATTGTGGGCACTGAAGTTTACAGTTCTATTCTGTCACATGGAAGGCAGTGTATGATGTGTCTATTTGCACTATTACAGGTTTTATGGTGTTGTGAAAAGGGGTGGTCATGCCACACCTCCCCACCCCTAGCAATGAACTAATTTTGTGCACTAAAATTTTCTTCATTGTCCCTTCAGCTCTCTAATCAGCTGTGGTAGAAGACAGCAAAAGACAATTTTTCTGTTTTAAAATTAAAAAGAAAAGCAAAATGAAACAAAACAAACAAACAAACAAACAAAAGAAGGAAAATAAAAACCAAACCAAAACCCAACCAACCAACCAAAACAATCTGAAAGTGTAACTGGATAGAGTAACCCTTTGTAATTTAGTGTAAAGACAGTGATTGGGCAACAAGACCCATATCTTCACACAACTTTGCTTGTTTATTTATTCAGAAAGACAAGTTTGAGAGGAAAGTGAAAAATGGAGTTCAAGTGTAGTTTGAGACAAAATGTAATCAGCTGGTCAACATGTTTTTCCTCAGTCCCCTAATTTGAAAGCCCCATGATCAACTTGAATAAAATGCTAGAGAACAAAGAGCACTTTGGCTTTTTAAAGTGATTACAACCAGCCCTCCAATTCTGATGAAGCAGTGGAGGCACAGGATCAGAAACCTAGAATGAGCTTTGGTTTCAGATGACCCACTCCACAATGGAACTGGACATTCTGGGTATGTGGCATATCTGTATTCTTTTTCTAGCTTGTTTACATGGTTAAAGTAGAAAGAAAAAATGCTCTTAGCAGACCATTTACTCATATATGTGTGTACCTCTTATATGCAAACATGTATAGGTAGAGTTTGTAGGTGTACATATATGCATGTATGTGGAGGTCAGAGGTTGACACAAGGTATTTTCTGTAATCAGTCTCCACTTACTTATTTGAGGCAGAGTCTCTCTCTGACCCTGGAGCTTACCTTTTAACTATCTGATAAGCAAGCCCCAGAGATCCTGCCATCTCAGCCTCCCTAACACTGAGATCACAGGTATATACAACAATACCCTGATTTTAACTTGAGTGGTGAGATTTGTGTTTGCCTTCATGCTTTCAGAGCAAATGTTTGACTATGTAAGCTACCTTTCATAATCTCATCCCTAATGCTGTTGTTGTTTTGTTTTTGTTTGTTTGTTTCACTTTTTGTTTTTTCAATCTTTCTGATTTTACTACTAGACAGCAGGAGAATCCTGGTGAGTAGAGCAATCGTTGTCCTGTCTACTCCAGTTGCTATCAAACAGAGACTGCCTCTCAAGTATTTCAGCAACTCTGGCCTTGACCTCTCTGAATTCAGGAGACAACAACTGTAAGCAATATGGTTCCTTAGAAAATCTAGTTAAGTTATCAAAAGCAAGATATATTTTGTTGTTGAGAATCTTTCTCAAGTCTGGTTTGACATCTCTGATGCCTCTGCTTGTTTGATTGTTACTTGATGGTCTAGGCCACTGAAATCCTCTCTACACTATACAATGAAACAAAAGTCACCTGACTTCATATGAGAAAGACATCACTATTTCAATATGAGTGAGTTCCAAATAAAGCCCAAGAGTCATATGAGCATCAGAAGGCAGGAACGTGAAAGGGAGTTTAAAGGATCGCTTGTTTTGCTCAATTTAGAAGAATACTTAAATACCTAAGGAAGCTATGTCCAATCTTAAATTAATACAAACTGGTTTTATTCTTGATAGAGGAATGAAAATCACACTCTTAATACCTATGAAAGAAAATAAAAGACATTAGGTGGTTCTAATTAAAGTGTTTACATAATGGCAGACACACGTTATTTTGCTATAGTGTAAGTAACATTTGCAAAACAGAATAGTTTTGAAGTGAGTATGCCCAGAAAAGCAGTAGTCAACTGAAACTGGACAGTTCCTAGATCAACAACTAGAAAGGTTCTAGATCATCCTAAAGCTGAAGTGGCTCAGCAGTTAAAAGTACCTTCTGCTCCTACAGAGGACCTGGCCTTAGTTCCCAGCAAGCATGTGGCAGTCCACAACTCCAGTTCTAGGACGATTCTTGTCTCCTCTGGATGTTGTGGATATCAAGCACTGGTTTGGTGCACAGACACATATGCAGAAACACATATACAAAACAATCGTATACATGGATTAAAAAATAATCAAGTGCATTTAGAAAAAATGCATATACATGTTTCTCTTTCTCTTCCTCTCCCTCATGTGTGTGTATGTGTGTGTGTGTGTGTGTGTGTGTGTGTGTACATGAATATGAGAGTCACCAAAGATGAAAATAGGACATAGAATAAAAGGTGGTTGTGATATGCCCAAATAGGTGCTGTGAATAGAAATAATTAAACTACAGGAACAATGTTTACTAATGAGCCATTTCTCCAGTCCAACAAAGAATCCATATGATCATTAGCACCAAAAGGTTCATTATATATCTTCCACTGTAGTATCTCTACAGAACAAGTTGAGATTTTCATGCTACCATTTGCAACAGTGGTGAGCAGAGTGTTTATAAACCATAAGCTGAACATAAGTATTTCAGCTGTTTAAATGATATAATCATAAGTTACTGAAAATAAATAAGGTGGCAAAAAATCACTCATAAATCATAAAATTCTAAGTTTTTATTATCCAGGTATTTCTAGGCCATATTAGCCAATACTGTTCCTAATAAGTGTGGCTATTTCTGTAAGCATTGATTTTTGAAGGGTAAAGCAGTCGTCAAAGCTCCAGAGGCTGGTGGATCCTACTTGAAAGGATACTGCCATTTAGCCCAAACTGAACTTAGACAAAGCAGTGAGGATAATACGGAAAAACTCCTGACAATCAAAGTCACTCAATGTGAAGAAGCTACAGGAGGATGACTGTAATATGTATGCCTCTTAAAAATGGCCAAGAACAATGGGAAGGGTAAAGTCAATGAAGCAAAATGGAAGGTAAATGCAGGAGTAGAGAAAGGAAGTATCCCTGAGAGGAGGAGGAGTCTTCCCTGCAGAGGACACATGGCAGATACTGCATTCCTACTGGTTGTACCAGTGGGGACTGTCAACTGGACTTGCTATCTTATAGACTTCATGGTTCCACATCCTTGCAATAGATGATGTGCCTCATCTGAGCCAATCACTCACCTTTACCCTTCACCTCATCAGACACTAGGTGTGCTTTTTCCTTAAAGATGTGGCTGATGCTGTCTGGAGATGGGGCCTTCGATGACCAAAGCAGTGTAGTATAAGGAACGTTCTCAAATTTGTGATCCTGCCATGTTTATATGCACAGACTCATACAAGAGTATAAAATCTGCTATTTATTTTCACCTTAAAAACTACGACAGGTTTGATGGGGCTGGAGAGTTCATTTGAAATGAGCAAGACCACATTCACTCCTCGAGACTGTCATTACATGTGTGCTCTGGATTTTGCTCTGAAAAGCTGTTGCTTTCTGTTGTGCTTTGCCCCTTCCACTGGCTATCCTTGCTAGAACTCAAATATCTAAGCCCTATATACAAATAAAATGTGTATTCCTTAATAAGAGTGATTTCATTAGATTGGTTCTTCTTTGTGGGTGAAATATTTGGCCTGAGAGTACTGCTTATTTGTAAGTGAGAAAGAAAGATTCAAGTAAAGGAGGACACAGATTTTGAAGAGAAGGAGAAATATACAGACTTCAGTGCCCCATGATTCTAGAATAGTTTTTTTTTTGTTATTGTTGTTATTCTTTTTTTTCCTGCTTCCCAGAGGTTAAGCCTGACTAATTTTCTTCTCCTTTTAAGAAATCATTCAAAAACATTGCACATGTGCTGAGTTTAAAAAGAGAAGAATGCTATTTGCTCTCAAAGGAGTGGTGGAAATTATAGGTAGCAAAACGTAATTATCCACTTGGAGTTTTTCCAGGCCGGATCCACCTGATCAGAGACATTAGAGCCAATGCATTACACTTTTTAAAAGTCTCCTGCTGGGCTCTCTGAATGAGAGTAATATCATATCGCCTATGGTTCTGGTAAATAAAAGGCATCATTAACAACAACACAATCTGAAGGGCCTGCTGAAATGATGGACTGCGTTTAGCCACGATGGGACATCAGAATCACCAGCCTGGCTTCGGAGATGGGCGGATGCACTAGAGAAACACAGAGCGATGATTAAAAAATGAAGTCAGAATGTGAGCAAAGCTTTCCCAGCTTCCTATTACAGACCTTTCTCTTTAGCAGAGATCATAATTGGGAATATCTTACACTTCAGAACTGGAAAGACTATCCTGCTGATTGTTACATTACAATATCTGTGCCATTCTGCACAGGGTGAATACCAAAAGTTTGTCAGGGATGTCTGTGAATATGAGTTCTTGCCTTCAATCACATGGGTTTCAGAGCTTCAGCTCAGATTGTCAGGCTTGGCAGCAAGTGGCTTTAACCACTGAGGCACCTCTCCTGGCCTTTCCCTAATTTACAATGCTTAAGAGTATAGTTATAAAAATTTATTGTGCTTGGAAACACTGCACAGGTGCCAACAACTATCACAGAATTTAAGAATTCCCCCATTAAAAACAACTGTTCTATTAGAAATACATTTAAAATATGAAAATCTGAATTCACCATAGAATGGATGTGAGAATTGGCATCCATGTATTGGGGGAGGGGTAGAAAACAGAGGACGTGGACTCTAAACTGACTATTCTGGGGAGAAACAGACATCGCTGAACACTTATGGTTCAATCTCTTATTCTTTCTGCTATGCTTATTAAATCACCAAATCCTACATGGAAAAAGACAGAGTACCCTTCTGATCATGAGAAACACTGATGGCTTTGAGGAATAAACCATATGGATTGAAAATGATCTGATAAAGGTTGATCATTCATACAGAATTCAATCCAGGAGACAGAAATTCTGACTATTATAAAGAACTATTAATCACAGTCCTGTCTTTAATTGTCTTCAAAAACAGAATCAATACTTCGGTTTTTAATTTAAAGTTGAGGCTTCCTACTGCTTTTGTTCATATATTTCTTATCTAGAGGTGTTACCATGCAGTAAGTTGTACTTGAGATGGAATTCAAATATTTATTAATTCATTTAAAAATAAATATGTATGGCATATTTAAATAAATGATCATTATTTCTCTAAGTAACCAACTGCATTGAGAATTGCATTATTTACATTTTTGCAAATCTCTTTGATACCTGAATAAACAGAAGTCTGCTGAATCCTTCCATGAGCTTCTGCTCTCGCTCTGTTGTAATAATTTGAATCATTCTGCCTTGAAGAATTACAAATCACACATACCAAAGAATGAGAACAAAACAAAAGCCTATGAATTCCTTTTTGAATGAAAATACTTTTGATATGGCTGTGCGCCTTACATGCTCTTGCAAACCCTATGAACCCCCAGGTCATAATGGGAAATACTTAGAATGAAGTATTCATGGTTCTGGAAAGAATATCTGTTTCCACAATCTGTATCTGTACAAATGTAACTTCTGCTTGTCAAAATTTCCCTTCAAGGAAAACCCAAGGCTATTGTACCTACAGGGAATACAAGCTTAAAACAGGATTTACCTTAAGGCTGCAGAATAGAGAGTTGAAGCTAATTTGCAGTGTCCCAGTGACGGAAAAAACAAACAGATTTCCAGGTGAAGATCAACAGAAGAATGTATCTGCACAATACGGCAAGCTGCAAAGAATAAATTAGAGACTAGGGGCCTGGTCAGATGGGTGAGCTAGAAACGAGGAACAACATCCTTGCTAATTGTCAGACAGGAGAAAGAAGAAAACCTCCAGAGCTGATGGTTTACAGAGGCAGACTTTTGTAAACATTTGTAGCACAGATATGATTGACAAGAAAGGTGATTTATAGACAGTTACATGTCACCAGTATGGAGCCTTAATAAATTTAAGGAAGAAAATACTAATATCTCAAAGACCAGTAAAAGTAAGACAAAACTCACAACCACAGAACCTAAGAACAAAAGGAAAAAGGCGTGGATGAGAAACTAATGTAAAAACAAAATATGCCTTCCAATGCACTGAGAAACATACTGAGAGATGAAATACTAGCGGCTTTCCACATCATGCTGGCAAACCTCTGATATTTGGAAAGGCAGAGAAATGAAGACTGAACATTTTCATACAACAGCAGCATGGAACCAAGTTTTGCATTTTGGAAAGCAGCACAACTGAATTTTACCCCTCAACTTCATCCTATCCCCCCACCAAATGTTTATCCAAAGGATGTCTAAAAAATATTATCCGAAAGAATCTATCACTGAGTCAAATCCCATCCCTACTTACTAGGCAAGGAACTGGAAAACAAACAAGTAAATACATAATGGGCTGAAAGGGAATGATTTTTTTTTTTTTATGATGGAAGAGTTGTAAAGGAAATAACTTTCCCCCATGGACTTGAATATTCACAAAAGTATAGTCAAGAACTTCAAGCTTGAAAGCTGAATGGACATCATCTTCTACAAAACCTTTTACACAAAGGGATGCCTTGTAACAGCAAAATTTAAAGGTAAGTCTGGACTCAAGTTCTGCTTCTTCTGGCTTCCATGTTTTTGATAAGGAATCCTTCCATGTATATAAATTACTGAATTTTCCATTTTGATTGGACCCTTTCCAGATTGTTAATTACTTTTTTAATGTATGGAATATATATAGCCTTTTATTGGGATGACAGTTAACTTTCAAAATTTTCTTTTCTTTTTAAAATTAAACTCTACCCCAGATTCTTCAATTCCTTTTTATCTTCTCATTTTTTTGTTTTTTATGTCAATTTCCATTCTGATTTGTAATTTAATGCACTGTGATTATTCCAGCCATTTGATGATACCTCTGTTTTATTAACTACAAGTTATTGGTATTTCAAGATGGCCTATAATATAACTAATTTACTCAAACCCTTCAATGTAAGGCTGAGGATGTGATTGAGTGGCAGAATACCTGACTAGTATACAAATAGCTCTGAGTTATAAACCCAGATACAAAAGCATCCCCTGTGTATTTGAACCATTTAGAAATAATCTGTATAATAAAAGTTTGTGTAGAGTCAATAACCAAATCACATATAAATATTAAACTCTCTTCCACAGCCTGTTTCCTGTTTGGAAATCCAATCACTTATCTACAATAACCATTTTGTTGGGACTATTGGAAAGAATGAAAACATGTCTGCTAATCCTGTTCATTGCCTGACAGGGAACCAATGGCCTACTCAAGTCCCCCATGTGGAGTCAACAAATTTAGTGGAGCTGCTTGCACTCAAAGATAGTGTCCTCACTGATAAGCACACCCAGCAGATGATGACACAAGAAAGCTCCAATTCTAGAGTTCCTCCAAAGACTTGCCTTTGGTTTGATGTAGGAATATCCTTTCCTTCAGCAATCATTTCTTGTTTAACCCTTAGAAGGGATCCTATGAAAAAAAAAATGATGAGCTTCCTGAAAGCTTTGTAGCTGCCTGAGTCTATTGAGTCTTTTATGATTACTTTTACATGGTCAAGATTATTCTTGGAAAACTCCCTGACTTCTTAATCACTGTTTTCAACAGAAATCCAAGTGTAGACTTGCAAGCAACTATCATGGATGCTTACTTCTGGATTACAGTTTAAGTGTGTTTTTTCCAAGAGATTCCATCAAAGACCGTCATGAGTCCCCTGTTGTCTACAAAAACAAAACAAGCAACAAAAACAAAACAGACCAATCAACCAACTAAACAAACAAACAAAAATTATTGCACCCTTGTGTACGGTGACAAGTTGATACTTAAGTCTGGTTCCCTAACTGGTTCTTGATTTGGTCAGTAAAGGAGGCCTGGAGCCAGTTGCTAGACAGAATGGACAGCTGGAAGTTCCAGGTCCCAGTAATAAGAGAAGACACAGGGAAAGAGAAGGGGCATTTAGCGAGGTTTTGGAAGGAGGAACATGAAACAATAGTGTAAGATCTGGGGAAAGCTAGAACCAGTGGCCTTTGCCATGAGAGGATTGCAAAGGAGGTCTAAGGAGTCTACCTGATACAGGATAGCTGATACAGGATAGTTCATAAGTTTAGGACAAGAGATTCTGTGTCCAGCAATTATGCTATCTGGAAAGTACTAAAGTAAAGTAATAAAGCTGTCTGAGTGTCTTCCATCTGCTTATGAGATCAAGAGAGAGAGGGAGACAGAGACAGAGAGACAGAGAGACAGACAGAGAGAGAGAGAGACAGAGAGAGAGAGAGAGAGAGACAGAGAGACAGAGAGACAGAGAGACACAGAGACAGAGACAGAGACAGAGAGAGGCAGACCAGGTCAGTGTTGCAGCTTGGCTAAGCTGAGAGGAACAAGAGGAAGGGAAGCCGGAGGAGCCAGAGCCTAGGCTGCAGCTCGAGGATTGCAGGCCATGGGCAAAGGAAATAGTGTGTTTTTAAAATTACACACAACACCCTTGTAGTTAATGTTTGGAAAACAGGAATTACTGGGGCAAACTAGCACCCCGATGATAGCCAGTTGCAAATAAACAGCTTTTTGTTTACTCATTTGTACGTGTTCCATGTATTTGGACAATGTCTTCCTTGGACTTTCAGGTGTATTGCCTCACCTAATGTAAGAATAGTTGTGCATGAACACAAACATAGAAGTATAAACACATACATAAACTTATACAGTAGAAAGCAGAAATATATTTTCGGAAAAGAGGAAGATGTTTTCATAAACCACAAAAGATATACATAATGAATAGTCAAATATTTGCATTAAAATTGTGATCTAAAACTGAGAAAAAAAAGAAATCCTTCCAAAAAAATGAACAATGTATTTGTTAGTTTTCCTAAGACTTCATTTATTGTGTTGACAGTGTGTGTAATAGGTTATGTATCTATGTGAGTGTATGTGTAGGTGCTCTCAGTGGCTAAAGCAAAGCACCAGTTCCCCAAAGCTGGAGTCAGAGGTAATTTTGAGCTACCTGATGTGGGTACTAGGAAGTAAACCCAGATCTTCTTCCAGGAAAGCAAACATTTTGAATTAATGACATGTGTCTCTACTCTTATATATTTTTAAAAGAGCATGTAGATATGTAATTAAAACCTACAATACAAAGTTATATAGCATCAAAGCGTATTTTCCAAAAACAGAAATAGTAAGTTATCTTATGAAATAAAAGACCAAAGAAATACAAACATAGTCAACATGAATTTTTTTAGCAGTGATAAACCATTGCTCTTATCTTCATATGTTAAAACTACACTTCTTATCCTATTTTATTCTATTTATATATGAAGTTTTTGTATATATAAAATGTTTCTTTTAATTTGTATTAGATTTTGTTTAATGAAATCTCAGTCATGTCTTTATGGAGATGAAGAGGGTAAATAGTAAAGCTGTATGTAATATAACAGCAAAATCACTTCATTGTGAACATTCAGTTCACTTATTCAAGTATGTTAACTATTTTGATCAAATAAGGCATCTTAACTGATGAGGAGCATAAGATGAAAGGCTGAATCCTTTTAGATGACACTGAACGACATATATTACAAGCACAAACACTGGATACTAAACACCTCACTGCACTGAGAGTGGTGGGCAGAGCAGGCTGCTGTAGAAAAGAAATCATTCTGTGTGTGAGAGTGTGCGTGCGTGTGAATATATCAATGTATACATAGGGATAGATGTCTATTCCACATCTGTTCTGTTAGCAAAAGCAGCAATACAATTTTGAAAATCCCATTTGAATCCCTTACTATCTCAAAGCTCAAGACTCAAGTTCCCTATGGTGAATTCCTTGTCATTTGTTTACTGAGTTTTTAAATAACAATGCAAGCAATAATCCTCCCCTGGGATGCCCCTGCCTCCAGCCTCCACCAAGGACAAATCCTGGGATTATAATGGAGAACATTTAAACATTGTGGAGCACCATACAGGGATATGCCAGCCTCAAAATCTGGAGAGTGCAATGCAAATGTTAACTCTCTCTGCTCTGAATAATTTACAGACTTCCTCAGCTTTCTCTTCCAGCCTTCATGTTTATATTATCACAGCACCTCAACTGAGACCAAATAACCCCAGAGGAAGCAGTGAGCCTCCAGGTGCCCATCTCCTCAAAGTTCAGTTTCATATCAAACATGTTATTCCCAAGATATTTTTTAACATGCAATGCTGCTATAGGAAACTTCATTCCTCTCAAAACTTAGATACTGAATGCTATTAAGTTGTTAACGTGAAATTGAAGTGGATTTTGTTAGATTTTAAAAGAATTCTTCCTTTTCCGTTTTCTTTAATTGTGATAAAATTTGTATTATGTGTGGTAACCTGTTTTAAACAGCACAGCTACGCCATACAGACACAACCCACCCACTCACCAAAAACAAAACAAAAGCAAGAAACAAAAAACAAAAAAAACAAACCCACTCAATCTACCCCACCTTTTATCCTAAAACTATTACTGTTCTGCTTTGTGGCTATAATTCTGTACACTCCAAACAGTCCGGACTTATAACGATTCAAATGATAGTGACAGACATATTTCATTTTGTTCCATCCTCTCTCTCTCTGGATGTTTTGAACATGGCAACATTGCCTGCTATTTTTTAAGGCTTGATAATATTGTAGTGCCTTTATATTTATGTTAGTAGACTCATGAGTGGTTCATTTTCATAGTGTCAAGATGTTATGAATAAAACCAAAGGCTAATGACTTCCAATTTTATGCAGATGTGAACTTCAGAAACTAATGACAATTCTGGTTATATGTAGAAAATGGTGCTGTAATGACCAAAATGTAAAGAAAGTAACCAACCACTTTCTGATTAAATTCAAGATCTATTCCAGAACAATAGTCATAGTCAGTTTTCTTTGAAGATCTTGAAGTTAATACAGCTATCAAAATTGATGAATATCTCTTCAGGATCTCATATTCTTATCTTGGGATATATCCAGAAAATTTACAAGATCATATGAAATTTAACTTTATTCTTTGGGAGGCGGTGTGAAAAACAATCAATTTTACATATGTACATTTTTTTAGTGGTGAAATGCATTTTACGTGTCTACTAAACATAGATGGTTTTATTATATTATTTTGTTCTTTAATACCGCACTCTACATTAAAGTGAAGTGTTGAGTTTCTCACTCTCTCTGGAACGCTACTGATACCTTTAGTTCCATCAGGTTCTGGCAATATTTTTTCAGTTTCTTACAGTGGATGTTTCTAGTTGGGCCTTCTTCCAACAGTGAATGGTTCATTAACTTGGAACTTCTTTCTGGCTCCTGTAAATTTTTGGCCTTGTTATTTGATAAAAAAGTAACTTCTGGCTTCCTCACTGCATGTACTCTCTATTTCTATCATTTCAGTTTGTAACAGTTTGGGTCTTTCGGTGTCAATATGTTCACTTGTTGACAACATACAATAATATTTTTTTCTTAATAAATCTATTCTAGTAATTCTTCTGATTTAAAAACTTAGTGCACTCATTTGAATAGGACTTATTTGATTTATATACTTGATTTCTGTATGTCCTACAGTCTTTTTTCTTTCTTTCCTGTATTGTATTTATTTCTTTTCAATAATCATTTTTAAATATTATTACATACTTCATTAATTGATCAATTAAGGCAAGGTTTCACTATGTACCCTTAGTTGGCCTGCAACTTGCAAAGATATATTTACCTTTGTCTCCTCAGTGTTGGGATTAAGGGTATGTGCCACCACAACCCTTCCACCCTTTGTTTCCTTCTTCTTTCCTTCCTTCCTTCTTTTCCTGCCTTCTTTCTTTCTAGTGAAAAGTTCATTTATAGTGAAAAGTTTACTGTCTTTTCTGGGTTTCCTTTTATGAAAGCCTACATTTCCTTTTGGATGTCCATATGCCTCTTGGAACTAAAGTCCCATGGAGTAGGCAATGGAACATAGTGAAATGGATATCTCATGGCTAGTTCTTCAAGCCACAGAGGGAGCCTCAATTGTGCTTACACACAGCCTTAAGATAACACTAGTTTTTGAATTTGTTCTTGTATTTGCAGTGCTATACATACCTAGCATCACCATGCTACTACCAAATGACCTTTCCTTTCTTGTGGTGGGATATCCTTTGACATTTACACTGAAGGTTTATGATCATGAACTTTACTTTTATCTGAGTGTGTCTTAATGCCCACTTTATGACTAAAGGATATTGTCCCTCAGTGTGGGTTCTTGATTACCAGACTTGTTTTGCTTTGAATTTTGGGATTCACTTTTAGAATGCAACAGGCTTATGGACTCCAGCTTTCTGAAGGAACTCTCTAAAAGGTATGCTAACAATCTCTTATAAATGAATAGTCTTTGTTCTACAAATTTTGAAATTCTCTCTTTGTCCTTGACCTTTAAAATTTGACTGTCATGTATCTGTGTGGTTCTCTGAATTCACTTTTCTTTCATTTTGTTGATATCTTTACCGTATCATGAAAATCCATTCACCATTCTTTTCTATATTCTGTCTGCATGATCTCTTTTGGGTTCTGTGATGCTCATGCTGGTCTCCTTTTTGGTGACATGTAATTTAGACTGTTCATTTCTCTTCAATCCTTTTCCTATCTGTTTTCCAGATTTGGTAGAAATGAACTAATTAGTTTATATCTTTTATCTATTCAATTCTGATTCTAAATTCAAAACATACATTTATTGTCTCTATTACAAAACCCTCCGTCTCTAGAACTCTTTTTCAGTTTTCTTACATGTATAAAGATTATTTTCATATGATTTCCATTACTTATTCTATGTTCTTCACACAGATTTTATTTATTTTACTAACTTTAAGTTCATAGTTTAAAAGTCTTTGTCTAATAGATCCATCACATATTGATGAGAAGAAGTGCTTCTACATTTCCACCCACGTCCTCATGAATTTGTAATTACCATGGTGATACATTATCATAGCACAAGTCACTACCACCTCCTATTGCCATAGATTCTGAGGGATGCTCTTGGAGAATAGGAGATGAACATTTTATTTTTTATTGTAGTGTCCTTGTTTGCTTCCTGTGTTATGACAAATAACAATGCAAACAACAACTTGAGAAGGAAAATTTTATTTGGCTTACACTTTACTGCCACAGTCAATCACTGAGGGATATCAGGACATGAATTTAGGGCAGTAATGTACTGGCAATAATTGAAGTAAAACTGTAGATGAATATGACTTGCTGGCATTTCCTCTAATGGCTTGTTCAGATTCCATTAGCATACAACTCTGAACATGGATGCTGTAACCCACTGTGGGCTATGACCTTTTTACATCAATCAATGATCAAGAAAATGCCCATAGTTATACCTAAAATCCAACTTCATGTAGGCAAGTCATCAGTTGAGATTCAAATGACTTCATTTTTATCAAGTTGGTAAAACCTAACCAACACTTGTGTAAGATCTAAGATTGGCAGAAAGTAATGGAAATTAAAATACAAGAATGCAGATGGAGTTTCACAACCTGCACTATTCCAGATGGTGAAGGGAGCCATTTTAAGTGGATAGGTAAGGACAATAACAGTATAAGTAGGAGAAAACCTTATTATTCTTCCCTTTCTTGATAATATATTTTTAATCATTAAGTTCATAAACAATAAAATAACATGGGAAATTTGAAAATATATGGAATACACTTATTTGTGTTATTTAGGAATATTTCTGTGATAATGACATATTTATGATATATAGAGAATATTAAAAAGAACAAAAAATTCTACTATATATTATTTATTCTGTATAGAAGCATATGTCCCTGGAAATTTGATATTTCCCTATCACTTTCAGATGTTATTATTCTTTTGTTTGGTTTATGTGGTTTTTGAACTACGGGCTTTACATTATTAAATAGTTCTCTGTCATTGAGTTACATCCTCAGCCATATTTCACCTGTTTTGAGATTAAAACATGTATACAAAATATGGTTAGATGTATATAGATATGTGTACAAATGTGAACAAGAACAGCAAAAATATTTGAAATGCTCAGAACTTAAGATTTCTGTTTTATCTTGCATATAAAATGCTTACATATTTACTTCTTCTAAGTATAATACCATACATTAGAGGTGTAACCTAGGAGCAGAAGATTTAGAGATGAAGTGATTGACAAAGACATATCAACAAAATGTTTGGTACAGAAAACTTTAGGGATAAAATACAGAGGACGGTATTGAAAGAGGAGTAGAGGACATACCTAAAAATTCACATTTCTTTGGGGGAAATCTAGACTAGTCCATTTATAACTAATGAGTTTGAAAGAACACAGAGATGCAAGGGGACCAGGATGTCTGAGAGTGATGGAATGCAGAAACCTATCTACCGCCTATCAGGAGCCTCAACTTGCCTCTTCTCTCCTATAGAGATGACAAGAAGTCAGCTCCCCTGATGAAGGAACTCGAACAGTGTCAAAGCTGAGAATTAGTATTATAACATCCTTATGTCAGCCTTAGTATGAATTATAAAACATGTCACATTTGGAAGTATACTGAATATATGTTAAAAATTAAAGTAAATTGCTAGTTTAATTGACCTGCAATTTAAAACATGTCTGGAGAGGGAAAATTGCTTGTTTCTAGAAGACAATTGAATCAAAGACATCAACAAAATATGAGGACTAAGTTTGTATTTTTGCTTGTACAACATGCAATCAGAAAGATAAAAAGTGACTTGATTGAGATGCTAGGCTCACTCAGTATTGAATTTGAGTGCTATGATGATAACACCCATAGATCAAGGCAGGAGGAATTGGAGAAACCATTCCTGCTTAATAACTGCTCATCTCTGGTGGTTATAGAATAGTAATTCAGAGGAAAGCTTTCACCCAGAGTCATGTGCTCAGATGAAAATGTCTCTATTCCACAGCCCCATTGATTTAGATGAGAAAACTAGAAAGAACCTTAGATATCACTTTAGGCCAGCATCATACCAAATGGAGAAGCTATTTATAAAATACTCCTGATGGCTTATCTTTCAGGGTATACTTGGTCATTTTGAGTATCTGCTGTATAAAATGTCAACACCTAATTTTGTAT
>NW_021604688.1:8928618-8930809 GCF_004785775.1 Grammomys surdaster | reverse complement strand
ATGTGTGTGTGTGTGTGTGTGTGTTTGTGTGTGTGTGTGTGTAAACAATGTATATCCTGATTAGCAACTACATTGTCATTCCCTCTCAGTAGTTTTGGTTCTATACTAAGAATCTATTTAAAACAATTGTATCAAATTTGTAGCCAAGATGTGGCACTTTTTCTCAGACTTGGACTTAAATGTTCAAACATGATGAGTTATCACATAGCAGAATGTTAATCTTAAACCTACTATCGTTTTCCAACTTCCCTGAATTGAATTAATCTTCCCTTACAAAAGTCCATGTCCCTACACAGAAACAAACAAACAAACAAACAAACAAGCAAACAAGCTGTCCAAATGATCAAACTAATGTCAGTCCCTCCAAAGTTTGAACACTAAACTTTACATTCAAATTTCTGATTAGCTATTTTGAAAGTCAAACCACAAAACAGCCTCTTGTAAACTTGGAGTCATGGAACATTTCAAAATTTCTAGAAATACCTCTTAATATAAGGTCAATATTCAGGATTACACATATGGTCATTAACTTACCTGTCAGTGTGGGACATCATCCAAGACTTCTTTACTTTCCAGATATCTCTGACATAATGATCAAGCTTATCATCTGACTACCAAAAATATCTTTTAAACAATCAATGATAATTTATTCCTCACCAATTTTTATAATAAACTTTGTGATACAGGAAAGCTCTGTTCTAATTCTGATTTGTTGCCAGTTTACGTTCCCAACTAGGGACAATACAGAAGCATCTGATACCTGTGTAAAGATACAATACAGCCTTAGGCTCCCTCTAGGTTCTCAGAATCATGATTTAATAAGCATGTATCCAATAGCCATAACACTCTTGAAATGTCCAGCTTGTGCTTTTCCTTTCACCTTCAATGGATTTTATTGAAGATCTTGTATGCAGTGCAGTGATATTGTAAGTAAAAATTAGAGGATTTTTAGTGAATTTTTAGAATTGTTTAATAAATTAGTTTGTAGCATTGCCTTTTTCATATCTATCCTGTCGTCTTTCTTTGACTATCTTCAAAGGGATTACTTAATAATTAATTTCCAATTTTAATGGTAATCAGGGCTAAACACTGGAGTCATAGTTTTCAGCATATAATGTTCTCTCTGTGAATGCATGTTTCATTAGTTTCACTTGTCAAATTGACACATTTAAAAGAAGTAACTACAAGTCAGGAATTGCCTCCATCTGACTGGCCTGTGGTAATGTCAATGGGACTTTTAAACATTTTTAATTTTTTCAGATTATAGTGTGAGTTTTTCATTCCTCTCTGTTTTCTCTCTCCAAAGGTTTCCAAAGCCCACCCCAAACTTCTTTAAAATATATGATCTCTATCTTCTTAGTGCACATATTCTAATACCTACAGATCACCAAGCCATACCCATCATTGAAGAAAATTTTCTTTGTTACACACAGAGATCATTAAAGAAAATTGCCACCAATCAAAATGCAGAGTTGTGGAGCCCAGTCAAAGTGAACAAATCTACAACAGACTCTAAGGTTCAGGGATCATTGTAGAGAGGCAGTAGGAAGATTGTAAGAGTCAATGGGGCATTAGATTTATTGCTAATTAAATTGGGAAGGCTCACTCTACAGTGGATGGTGCCACTGCTTAAGAATTTGTCCTGGATTATATAAGGAAGGTATCTGAGAAAGTCAGAGTAACCAAACCAGTAAGTAGCATTCATCCATATCATCTGCTTCATTGCTATTGCTTTCTTCAGGTTTCTAATTTGGCTTCTCCTGATGATAGACTGTAATCCTGTAAACCACATAAACCCTTTCCTCCAAGGTTTGCTTGACTCAACCGATTCTTGAGTAAATCACTCACATACAGTATATAAAAACTCAAAATTAGGGACAGAAACCAAGCAAGAATAACATGGTAATCTTTCTTAGCACCTTAATCCTTTTCAGCTACAGTTTCACTGATTATTTATAGTTGCTACATGATTCTGAAATGATATTTTTAAGAACATTGAAAACAAACTAACTAACTAACAAAAAAGCAAAGGACAAAGCAAAACTTAAAAATCCAAAGAAACAGAAACCAAAATCTTTTCCTTTCTAACACAACTTGGCCTTTATTACCCTGTAATTTTCTATCTTATTCTCTCTCTCTCTCTCTCTCTCTCTCTCTCTCTCTCTCTCTCTCTCCCTCCCTCCTTCCCTCC
>NW_021604688.1:8921435-8928218 GCF_004785775.1 Grammomys surdaster | reverse complement strand
AAAACCCAGAATTTAAAGAATTAAAATCCAAGAAACACACAAATGCACTCACTCACACACAATCCATAAAGATACAAAATTAGAAGACATAATATACATGTAAAACATAAATAAGAAAAAAAGTGCTCAAACAGAGCAATAAGATGCAAAGCAAGTCTACATAAGTGCCATTGGGTTCATTTTCTATTGGCCATCTCTTGCTGGGCATGGGACTTATCCTTAAGTAGAAAATCCACTGAAGAAAATTAACTTTTCCTTTGCAATTGAACACCAGTTGCAGATAGATTCTTCGTTAGGGGTAGGAGGCTATGTCCATTTCCACACTGGCCTCTATCTTGTTGGAGATTGTACAGGCATTATACATGTTGTAACAGTTTCTGTGGGTTCATGTGTGCATCTGTTCCATTGTATCTGGAAGGCCTTATTCCTTTGGAGTCATTCATTATTTCTGGCTCTTCCTATCTTTCCTCCTTCTTTCTCATATATTTTTGAACCCAAGGGGAGAGGTTTGGTGAAGACATCCCATTTAGTATCTCTCTCTCAGTATATTTTCTAGTTATGTGTTGAATATCTTTTGAGTTGTATTTTAGCTATAAATTTCATAAAATCTGTTTATGTCAAAATTTTCAGTGCAATTTACTATTTACATTAAGATGAAGTATGAAATGTGTGATAGTATAAATATATAAATTAAATCATTTTTGCATTATAAAAATTAAAATTATGTTTGGATTAGTTTTGAGTTAACAAATATTATCTGTAATATTTTTGCATTTCATTTTGCTTTTGTAAATGTCCTACCAAAAATGTTGAAATTATGCATGGGGCTTATATTATATTTCTATTAGATAGTTATTTCAAAAAGAATTTCCACTAAATAGATTAGACAGACGAATATTTCTTTAGACCTCACTAGGCTCATTTGTACACAACCTATCATTAATAAGTTTTTCTGTAAGACCTCAGAGAGTTCCCAGGTGTCAGGATTCCAAGAGAAAAGAATATGGTCCAACACATCCACTGACCTTCATCAGCACCACCATATCTATCTATCATTTTGGCAGCTTCGAATATGTTCATACAGACCATATATGAATCTGAAAAATACTGAACCATAAGTATATCAGAAGGTCCCCATTTTTCCTAATTTCTCTTCTCATTACAAAGAAGTATAGAATTCTAAATCAGCAAATAAATGTAATTTCAATCTCATCAAAATAATCATATTTCATTCCCTTTACATTTGAAAAAAGGAAATATTAATTTTGCTTTTTATGTACTAATTAACAACAATAATTAAATAACCAAGGAGTGCAATACAACTTTTTTAATATGGTTATAAAATGAAATATTATTCACCAAGTAACAAACTTCCAAGGAAAAATGATGATAGAAGTGCCTGGGAAATTGAACTCTTACTAGTACAAGCCCTTTGGATGAGCATTCTTATCATTGAATTCTAATGATCTGAGATAGGTAATAATCTTTATAGATGCATAAACTGGCTTAAAATGTCTAATGCTACCTTCAAAATCATATAGAAATAATTGGAGCTGAGATAGGAACCTGTCTCTTCAACACATAATCTGAGGTTTTAGCCATATTCAAGGAGAACCAAAATAAACCTCCAAGTATTCTTGTTCTTTTGTTATCAATCAGTGCTATCATACCCTGACAGCCAAATGGTCTTTCAAAGTATAAATGTATTAACTTCATCCTAGCTCATATAGAATGCAGAATACTATTATTATATTATTACATTGATTTTTTTAGACATTTGATTAATATCAAGAATATCATATTTTATGTTACTCTTTTATTCAGGTTTTCTATTGCAGTGATAAAGCACCATGACCAAAGCAACTTGGGGAGGAAAGGGCCTATTTCAGCTCACAGCTCTCAGTTCCCAATCCACCACTGAAAGATGGAACAGCAGAAATATAATTCAGAAATCTACAGACAGGGACTGAGGGAGAGGCCAAGGAGGAGTACGTTTACTGGCTTGCTCTCCATGGGTTGCTTACCTTGTTTTCTTACATCATCTGGGACACAATCCCACAACAGTCATTAAAGAACAAACTGCCTCACAGTCAATCTGATGGAGCTATTTTCTTAACTGAGGTTCCCCTTCTTAGATAACTCTAATTTGTGTCAAATTTATCAAAAATCTAGACAGTTACCAAATATGTGATGAGTGATGAACTGTGTGGACAGACCTCCTTTCTAATATGACATCTTTCCCAAAGCCACATCATTCTCCACCCTGGGCAGAGATAGAGAAGGCAAAGGGATTGAAATCACACCTAATGGCCATACTTAAAGTTTAGTACCTTTGAAGCTTAGACAGGCCCATCTCTTTTAATAATACCTACTTATATGTGTATATTTAAAACAAAATCCTAGCTTACACCATTGAGTCACAAAGCAAAATAAAAGACATAAATGTGGGAGTGGGGAAAGACTTTTAGGAAGGAGAGGGACTTCACAGGGGTAACTGTATGTTCAGTCATTACTCTTGTCCTACCATAGCTTCTGCAGTGCTAGAAGTCTGGGCAGCTGAGAGATTGCCCCCTTGATCACACATCAGCTGTTTTTCTTGGCTCTTAAGTCTTCATGGAGCATAGAAGGTGATGACATTCTGGGTCCCAGAATGTTTTGATAAGATACCTGTTTTCCCATCTCTGGTTTGACTGAACCCTCTGGACACACGGCCTGAGTTTCTGGGTGCTGCCATGCTGCCTGATGACCTGGAAGAATCCTATTTACATTCACAGCATCCATGTGCATTTCACAGGCAGACAAGTTTGATCTATCCTTGGCTTTGCAGTCACATTATGTGAGATGTCCCTGTAAGCTAATTACTTTTGTGACAAACGATGCCCCAGCAATTCTGCCAGGCACATCCATAGAGGCACCTTAGTAGTGTTTTAAACATGTGTACAGAAGGGGTTAAAAGCTGCACCAAGAGGAGCAGAGCCTGGGGAGAAAGACACTGCAGGTGTGTGGTTAACAAGGAGCTAATTGCGGAACCAGGCAGGAGGAGAGGCAAGCACAAAGCTGGTCAGCAGGCTTGTATGGAATTCCAGCAGTTAGCTGATGCCAGCCCTGGAGGAGTTGAAATAAAGACAAGTTGATCTGGAATCTGGTTTTGCTGTGATCTTTGCTAGAAACTGCAAATTGGGACTTGACAGCTTTTCTCACCGCCTGTTGCTTTATTTCAGGTGGTATTGTTTTGAAGGAGCTCAGAGCTGACATTCTGGATGCGATGCAGAGCTTTGGAGCCTTGCATCCAGACAGCGGTATGTGTCAACTTTTCAAGGCATGTTGCTCTTTCTTCTCCTGCTAATGATCTACTGTGACTGAGGCAGTAAAAGGTAAAACAAATTTAGGCCCACTTTTCCGGAGACTGAATTTTAATCCCAAATGTGTACCCCGAAACACCAGCATTCTGAAGCTACCTTAACAACTGTGCCTACTGCTTTCCTATCCATAAATAAAATGAGGCAGTCTGCTTCTTCCCTAAATCACTTTAAGCCTGAATGATTTGTTTCATTTTGTTTTGTTTTAATTGTGAAGACTGACCAGAAGTCTTTATTGAAGCACTATGGATACATGCTTAAAACTAACCTAGGTGATATGGCGAATATCAGACAGTAGATAAATGGTGAAATCTACAATCATGTGAATGTAGGTGCAGATGCCAATTTCACAGGGGTACTTTGTGGTCAGAATCCTTTTGCTCTCTTGTTGTGTGTGAGAGAGACTATTCTTGAAGAACCACAACACAACATCTTTGTACCCTGAAAGAGATCCCATAACAGATCAAAGTAGAAAAATTTCAACTTGGCAAACCACTGAAGTTACCATGAGGAATACTGGTGAGGGATTATCCACTTGAGAATGTCTCAGAAGCAGCTGCATCACCCAAAAGCCCACCCCAGTGTGGGTGGCTCATGAAAGTTGCAGCTCTGGGGCTCTCTTTACAACTTAGGCAGAGGGACAAATTTGAGAATCTCTCTACAGCTCTTCAAATCAGTCTCTCCTCCAGGAATTGTTTACTGGTTTTATATAAAATTGCGGAGGGGTCTTCAAGATTATTATAAAATTTTAGCTTTCCTACACATGCAATCTTTGTTTACTTCCCATATTTTTGAGCCTCTCCCTTCGTTTTTGAATGGATGTTCTGATTTGAATGAAAATATCATGCAGTACCACTTCAAGTTCCTTGGTTAACATTCTATCCACTCCACATGATGGTCTTTAGGGTGATGGATAAGTGTTGAGTAGACTCTCATGAGTAAATCCGGGGAGCCCCAAGAAGAAGGTGCCATGTATGACCAGAAATTAGGTCTTTACTAGATAACAAATCAGCCTTGCTATTAGATTTCCCAGCCCTCAGAAGTAATTGACTTCTGTTGATAAAATACATAATTGAGGGTGCTTTGTTATAGCAGCCCATAGAGACCAAGTATGGACAGTCCTGCTATGCATAATCCTTGACAAGAAGTTGGCTGTGAAGTTGGCTTAGAGAAATATCTTCGTTGACGGCTCAGAATTGACTATGCTCCTTTTGAGGACAGAATGTATACAAGAAGCTGATCAAAATAAGATGCATACCAGATAAAGGAAAACAAAACCAGATCCTTAGATTCAGCCTTCTTGCTCACCTCTCCCTCTCTCTCTCTCTCTCTCTCTCTCCACTCTTGGTTCAGTCTTTAATTTTTGTGCAGTGTATGCTGGCCTTAAATTCCTCCTTTTTCTACATTCAATGCGTTCAACTACCAAGTGCTAGGATTGCAGATGTGTGCCTCTGTAGCAGTGCTTGAGGCTTAACTTGAACCCTGAGCTTCATATGTGGTAAATGAGCACTGTCCCAATGAGCTGTATCCTTGAATAAACATTTCCTTAAAGATATCTTGTAAGTATCTTGGGAAAACAGATAGAAAACTTCTAATGAATTTGAAGTTATTTTTTAAATCTGTCCTTGTTGTCTAACATATATATTATCATGGATTGTACATGAGCCCCGAAAGTTATGTTTTAAAATCTTGGGTCTCTCCTGGAAGATTCCATCACTGAAAGGTGTTTTGTCCTGAGCATCTTGATCTAAACACCAATCTAACACTCAGAGGAATGCAAAATTTGCATGGAATACTGAGAAGCTGTGGTACTGTCAATAGCCACAGTGTAGCGAAAGGAGATCTTCAAGGACATGTCTTTAAAGAATGTTTTCTCTCAGCTCTGCCTGTCCTGTACTCAACCCTACTGTCATGATGTAAAGAGCTCTGTCCCACTGTGGCCATAATTCCATGAAGTCTAGTCTGATCTCAGTTTCCAGGAGATAGGACCAAGTTACTGTGAACTGAATTCTCTGAAGTTGTGAACCAAATCTATCTTTCTTTTAAAATTTGTTTCTAAGTTATTCATCACAATGAGAAGAAAAAAAGATTGCTACATATATGATCACTTTCCCTGTAACTGTCTCTTGCTTCTAAATGATAATAAAGTACACAATTAGAAGAGGGGAAAGCCTAGAGAAAACATATTTGGAGACAAATGGGAAATTTGTGGTTCTCAGTTCTTTTAGTCGAGGATGCACACTACATCTTCTCTGAACTAAAATGATTGGCTTAAAAGGAAAATAAAACAACCATCCATTTGATGTTGCAACAATGTGAATCCTCTTCAGGTTACTTTCCGTCATCACTTCCACAGGAGCTGACACATACCTGATAATTGGCAAATTATGATCCTCCTCAAGTTGGAACTCTATGAAGCAGAGCCCATTCATTTACAGATTTCATTTGATTTTTTTTCCAAACAGCTCAAAGATATGGACATATGATAATCATAGACTGTGATACTAGGAATGCATAATGCACACTCCATAGGAGGGGTTAGTGCAGTCTTATGGCCCCTGGCCCATTACCAGAGGAGCAGAAGAGACATTGCTGACATGCAATAAGGAACTGACAACCATGGAACCTCCGAAGATGGTGCACTCACATACGGAAAGTATCTGAAGAGCTGTAATTTTCCTTCCATTACTAGAGTTCTGAAGTGCTTAATAAGAAATAACATTTTTCTAACATGGTGATATGATATGACAGTTTGGAAAGAGGAGAAAAGTAACTTTTAAAGCTGGATTAATAGAATGCAAATTGCTGCCGTATGACTTTTCTTTTAAAGACCTTGCCTCACTTGTACTGATATTTCTGAAGCACCAAATCACAATTCTTCAATAATTGGCTGAATCAGAATCTTAATGCCTGGTGTGTCTTTCTCCACCTTCCTCCATTCAAATTTTAAGGCAGGAGAAAAAATGAACATTTTAATGAAGCTTAAAATTAGACTCAAACATCAGGTTCTATAGTTTGAAGATGTTTTACCCATTTTGACAACAGCTTTAAGAGTACTTAAGTAATTCATTGAGGTTGCTGACTTCTTTAGATTTTGCTTGGAAAAATTCAGCTTCTGAGAGAGAGCACACCCTGGGAAAAGTGTGGGCTTCTTCAATCTCATCAAGGCCTTCAGCAAGATCACACCTCCTTCAACAATGCCACACTTCCTTCAACAAGGCCATATCTCCTCCAACAAAACCATACCTCCTAATCTTTCCCCAACAGTTCCACCAGCTGTGGACCAATATATAACATATGAGCTTAAAGATAAATTAATTTTTGTTCAAACCATCACAAACAAATACATTTATACACACAGGAGAGACAGCATCACTGAGAGAGAGAGAGAGAGAGAGAGAGAGAGAGAGAGAGAGAGAGAGAG
>NW_021604688.1:8912589-8921425 GCF_004785775.1 Grammomys surdaster | reverse complement strand
GAGAGAGAGAGAGAGAGAGAGAGAGAGAGAGAGAGAGAGAGAGAGAGAGAATGAATCTGCTCTCTGACAAAATGATAGCTTTTACTAAAATGAAACAAAATGCATTCATTTAGTTAATCAAGCCAGTTGTTGAATTTCAAAAACAATGAGCAGCAGATATTTGTACAGGTAGAAGGGGAAGAAAAAGGAATGGAGGAAAGCCCATTCAGCACTTCAGGATGCTTGAATGACACAGAATAGACAGTCATTCCAACACACCATGATCATGAATAAAATCAGAAGGCTGGACGTAAAGGCAACTATGAGCAGACTCAGGGCAATAAGCTCATTATACTGTATCCATGACTACATCTCATTATGCTGCATCAGTCAGCCTACTCTTTTTCTCTCCCCCTTCCCTGTTTATACTTCTCTCCTCCATGTTGCTGCTGTTTCAACATGTAAGCTCTCACTCCTCTTCCTGTGCATTGCCTGTCTGCCTCCTAACATGCTATCTGCAAGGATGCTAATGGGCTCACCCTTTGAAACTCTTAAATACCTTCTTTTACAAGTTTCTTGGACATGGCGACTCTGCACAACAATAGAAAAGCAACTAAGATAGATTCAAGACATATACGAAACTAAGGTCTTCTGAATTTTCTGTCAGAGCATATTTTAAGCATGAATATAGGTGGTGAACCACTGATGGTGCTACATTCATGACACCTCATGAATTAACAGTTTCTCACTTTGAATGACACCCTTATTCTCAGGTTCACCTATATACCTGAGTAGAAAAGACTGTAGAAAGCAGAAACCTCAAAAATAGTGGGAGGACTACATAAGCCAGAGCAGGATGCTTCTACTGCATTGAACTGAGAAAATAAGATGTGATTCCCAAAGTTCGCTGGCATACTGTGCTGCTGACTGATGGGACAGCAGAAGGAATGGGAGGGGGGCAGTGAGTGCTGAATCAAGAGGGCTGACAATCTAAGAACGGTAAGGCTTTTACACACAGTTCACTTCCAATCAATCCCTGCTGTACTCCTCCAAATAAAGAGAACACTAAAACAGCCCTTGATGTATTTTATTTCAGAACTTAGTAGAATTTTCTAAACCTTTAAGCTGTGTGAATGGCTTTTTTCCTCCTTTTCTCTGTGTTTTCTTCTTTTCTTTCTTCCTTTATTTCTTTCTTCCTTCCTTCTCTCCTCCCCTTTTTCCTCCTGCCCCTCTTTTTCTTCCTTCTTTCTTTCCTTCTTTTCTTCCTTCCTGTCTTCCTTTCTTCTTTCCTTCCTTCCTTCCTTCCTTCCTTCCTTCCTTCCTTCCTTCCTTCCTTTCTTCCTTCCTTCTTTCCTTTCTCTTTCTTTCTTTCTTTCTTTCTTTCTTTCTTTCTTTCTTTCTTTCTTTCTTTCTTTCTGCTTTCTTCTTCCTTGCTTCCCCCCCCCCACCTCTCTCTCTTTTGTAGGCCACACTTACCATTCACTTAACACATGCTTTCTATTTCCAAGTTTCTCTTTCTGGTGAAGTCTTGCCTTTGTAAATAAAACCTTTTGTTCTGTGAGATCAAACTGCATGATTTTCTAAAATTCCATTTTCATTTCTTACGGTGTGCTATGGCTCTCCCTCTCTAGGTCTCACTCCTTTTCTCTGTATCTGAGTGGTAGATCTTTGAACTCCAAATATTTCAAAAGGTTTCTGCTTTAATTTTCTAGTTGTTCATGATGCTAGGTATGCCATCTTTTTCTACATATACTTTGATTAGGAGTAACTTAGAGAACAGAAATGTTAGCAGTCTGGGTTTACATTGCATGTTCCCCCACTCCCAATGTATCCACTCTAACTTTCCCTTTTACATAGTAGAGTGCTTGTGAGTGTTAATTCTAACTAGTTTCTCTTGACTTTCACGTTGGTTCAGACAACTTATGATCAAGTCATTGAAATGGGATTCTGGGAATATTTCAAAATCTTTTACCTCTTGAACTAGAAATCATAGAGGGAAGGTTGGAGAAAGAATCTTCTCATGTAACCCAGTTAAATTTTTGCCAATAGTTAAATTTTAGCCATTTCCCAACACCAGTAAAACATAAAGACAAGTGTGTGCCAAAACTGTTAATTCCTCAGCGCAAAATGGTGGAGACTAAGATTTTGCTCACAGACTACTTTAAAGGTCATGCTACTCTTATAAATTGTTTATTTTTGGACATGATAATACAATGACATCATTTCTTTCTTTATTTTCTCCCTACAAACACTCTTACATATGTATACTTGCTCTCATTCAAATTGATGATTGATAGCTTCCTTTTCATGAATTCTTGTTGGATATATATGTTTTAATATTAGTTTATTTGTGTATACACACATAGACACATGCATGTACATGCACACACACACACAGAGACACACACACACAAACACACACACACATGTTTAAGTGATCAGCCCTGAAGATATATGTACAAGGACACTTAAATTTTAATCAATGTAAGCAAAATAAAATGCATTCATATAAGGGAAGTTCCATAGAATAATCATCATAAACAATAAATAATCTCACAGATTTGTGGGCTGAGTTATAAAAGACTGTGTCTGGTGACAGCTTTTTCTCTGAGTCATACATGCCTCTTTGAGATCCAGAGACAGTTCACTGATAAAGAGTACACATCAAAGACCCAAGTTCAGTTCCTAGAAACTCATACAGCTTACAATCATCTGTAACTCCAGCCCCATGAGATCTGATATTGTTTTCTGAATTCTGGTGGTATCTGTACTCATGGGTATATAGCACCACCACCTTATTAATACATACACATAATTATAATAAATTAATTATAAATCTTTTATAAATAAATAAAATGTCAGTCTTCTCTTTGTGTCCACACATCATAAGAGAGAATAGCATTATCTTAGATCTCTGGTATAGGTGCACTTATTTGTTGCGTGTAGTTTTAAAAACACATTTTTTTCTTGGAAGCTCTCCCTGAGTTCTAGGCTTTGTTCCTAGACCAGGCCACTGTCTTACTCAGCCCAGCCAGCTGCCACTTGGTGTTTCCCCAGAATGCCTCCCACCTGCCCGGTTCCTCAGGCTGGCTTTGCCAAGTTGCCAACAACCACCCTTCCCAAAAACTATTGGAGCTGCTGTTCGCATGCTACTGGCTAACCACCCCAGCTGCCTACACTCTTCTCCTGTCCCCTTTAGCCCCAAGGAAGAACACTAGAGACTTTTATTATATTAAATGTAACCAGATAATGGCTGGGCAAAGAATTTTTTGTTGTAATCTAACAATAAACTTTTCCATCTTCTTTGGCCTCTGCTGGTGGTGGAGTCTACATAATATAGGTGCCTGAGACCTACATGCCTGCCGCTTTGTCTCTGCTCCACAGCCCGGTCAGAATTCCCAATCTTCTGTGTCCCCTTTTCTTCTTGGGATTCAGAAATCCCACCTTTTTCTCTTCACCTAATGATTGGCTCTTGCCATCTTTTTTGACATAATCAAGAAATCAGGGGACCAGATTTCAATATCAGCTTTCTCCCCCTACACTTATTTGATCCAGGAAGAAGGGAGTTGATCATCTCACAGTGCTTCTTCTCCTTATGTACCTCTACTATTCTCATGATCTCAACAGAATTATTTGAAGAGAATAGCAATTGTTAGTTTGTAATAGACACCAAACAGTTAGTACTGTTAGTTTGCCATGAAGACAGTGACCACACAAGTCAGATAGTTCATCAATTCTGTCTTTAACTACGAACCTTCAGACTTACAGAACTAACTCTTGCCAAGAGAAATCTTCAACAGATCTGAAACTAGAACTAATTTGCTCCAGCTAGAATTGATATCTTCTGGTCAGATAACCATTGGGATTACCTTGAAAATGAATCAGTTGCCAGAAACAAAACGTACTCTGAAACAAACAGACTTAGAGCCTGTAACCAACATGTCTGTTTTGTTCAAATCTCTAACCTATTGCTTAAACCTATTGCTTATGAGTGTGCAGCTCACAAGAAGAATTGGTGTTCAACAGAACATATTCACAAAGCAAGTGTCAAGTCACAGGAGAAAGAGCCTAGTCAAAGGTGGCAGAGGGAAGTCAGTACTGCTTTCCACAGAGTAGCAGTGCATACTGTGTATCAAATGGAGGAAGAATAATGTCAGAAAATAGTAGCAAGGAAGCCATTGTATGATCATACTTGGGACTCTGTTCTTCTTGACTTTAAATGTGTTTATGCTTATACTTGGAAAATGATTCAAACTAAGTATGTTTATACAGTAAATCTGCCAAGAAACAAAGGAAGATCTCTGAAAAATTAGAACTAAGTATCCATTTATATGAATGATGTGTGTGTGTGTGTATGTGTGTGTGTGTGTGTGTGTGTGTGTGTGTGAGAGAGAGAGAGAGAGAGAGAGAGAGAGAGAGAGAGAGAGAGAGAGAGAGAGATTGGCAAAGCTCCACTTCTATTTGCAAATTCTGTTATCGTTTTTAAATTAAAACAAAGTTTTGAGTCTATTTCTCATCAAATTGAGTACTGTTCTTTTGTTTTTTTTCTAGAAGTGCCTTTTTTCTGTACTCTTAAACCAAACACAGTCAATTGATGATACATCCTTGGAAAACATTGAGAGAAAGTCTTCTAAAATTAATAGTGTAAGCCAAGTTTATAAACTGTCAAGCTTTGAAGTAGAAATTAGTGTGTCATTCTTTCTGGAGAGAGCAGACACACATATTACTACCATATTATAGCAATCTCTCAAGGCAAAATACATTTTTGATGTGTGAGGACAAAAACAACAAACATTGTCTTCTAATTTCCCAAGTTCAAACAAATATATCTGCGTACTCACCCTCACAAAATTGGAAGACTATTCTATCAACAAATAGCGTAATATTCTAAGAAATCAATGGCTATGGCGATTATAGGATGGTAAGATGTTAAGTCCTAGTAGTCCCGGGGGAAGAGATCTGAGTCAGTGTGTGTACTTCCTTGCATTCTGAAATTCAAAAACTATAATACAGCCAAGAATTTGATGGTGAGTTCTGAGAAAGGACTGCAGAAAATCTAGCTATGATTATAAATTCAGTTGTGTATTGACTTTACTTTCTAGCTAAAATTTCAATAGCTCTAAAACACTGAGGGCTAAAAAATGATCAGGTGTTAAGAATGCTTGCTGTTCTTACAGAATACCTAAGTTCAGTGATGAGTGTCCATGTTAGGTGGCTAACATGTGACTTCAGATCTGGGGGATATGTCACTCTATTCTGGTCTCTGTAATCAGCTGCACTCATATGCACAGAGTCACACAGATATCCACAGACAGAGCACATACTTTTTAATGATAATAACATTTTTTAAATAAAAATATTTGATCACTATGAGCTTTGAATCTTGTACCATTATAGCTATAAACTGTTCAGAACTGTTTAAAGTACCACAGGACTTTGGATACTTGATGACTTTGGTTTCATTACAGGTTTGCCCTCTTAAAAACTAAACTTCTGCAGTCTCGGTTTTCATAATAGCAATTAAGGAAGAAAGTTTTGTTCAGTAGTTTTGGATGGTGTCCCACTTGACTAGAGCTGTATAAATGGAGACATACACATATGATGTTACTTATACCTATGTTTTCAGGGTTGACTATATAGTACTGGAAAACCAATTGGTATCATCTTCACTGTAGATATTTCAATTATATATGTGTCTGTGCTATCTATTATGATCAACTGTAACATGATAGCTTCCCCTCCTTTAATAAAGTTCAGAAATGTGAGGTAGAAGAATCAAGGACCGCTTTCATACATATTTAAAAACAAATTTATATTTTTTCACACACAAAAAAATGAATGCTTGCTTTATGATGCTAATGCTTCTTGTCATACAAATGAAAGTACCACTCTTCTCATTAGGTTATGTATCACTCAGACACCTTTAAATGGGTAACAAGAGAACATATTGACAGTACATCAGTGTTTCATAGAAATGGTAATGAGATTCATCTGTGAATCTATAACTAAAATAGGAGAGTCCATCTATGCTAGGAAGCAGCATACAATGAGCCTTTGCAGTTTCTAGTTAGTATCACTTAATAAAAGACTTTAGGTGGCCCAGTCTTGTATCTCCTACACCTAGAAATAGTCTCATGTAACTTAAATTGGATATCACCTTGACCAAGAATGACCTTAAACATCCATCTTGGTACCTCTATCTCCTTAACACTGAGCCTGAAGAAGTGTACTATGACAATCAGCTTGTGTGGTGTTGGGGACTGATCCCAGGGCTTAGTACTTGATAACCAAGCACTCTGCCCATTAAGCCACATTCTCAACATTTATTCTAAATTGGATCCATTGTTATTGACAATTATAATTACATAAGGGCTATTTCAGTTATGTATGATAATCTTAATTTTTTAAAAACTTCATAAATGTACAATGTGTTTTTTATTATATTCTTCTTCTAACTTCATTCAGAACTCCCAACCTAGCCAATTCCTCTCCTGATGTCATACTAAACAGACATTTTTATTATATTGTTACATAGTAAGAGCAATCAAAAATATTAAGTTATATTTCACATGATGCTTTTTGCAGAGTCATAAGCACCTGATCAGTGGGTCATAAAAAATAGAATTCCACAGTAATGTAGAATGTTAACTAAAGTTATAGAAACTAGAAAAATAAATTATTAAGGAAATTCATGTACTCTTTTCCAGTAATGATGGCAGTTTTCAAATCAAAGCATTTAGATTCTACTAGATGTACCTAATGTAATGAGTCAAAAATTATATTTAAATGTCAACATTTATAATGCATTGACTTTGTATCTTTGTACCATTAGTATAAATTTATGACAGAAACTTTTAGATGTCAACTTAAAAGTATGTCAGCATATCAGCTTTTCAAAAGCCTTTTGGTGGTAATTGGGGAAAGATGATTACAGACACTAGCTGATAGTTGTCTCTCGGAATTCTGAACACTCAGACAGTTCTCAGTTGTATTTCCTACTCTTTTTGGTGGGACAAAACATGGTCGACGTGTCTCTTTAAACACGGTCTATGGATCTCTTTAAACATGGTCTATGGATCTCTTTATACATATTCTACTCATTATTTCACAACTGAAAAATGCAAGCTGATAGATTTTCTGTAGCAAAGAAAACTACAGGATTCTTACTCTTTGAAACTTTAATCTGGTAAACTAAGAAGAACCACAAACTCTAATCCACCTCTGTATTCCGATATAGCTTCCCTGGTTAGGAATTTGTGCCTGTGCATGTTCATAGAAGGAGAAGACTCCATAGTATATCAAATATGAGTCAAGCATTAAGGATTTGGAAAAAGAGTCCAAGACTGATTTTTTTCTCTGTGATGCACTGCAAACTCATGTTAGTATTGCCAACTCTCAGCTTTTCCAGGCTTCTTGGGAACCTGTAATGTGTCTAGTTGTGTCTCAGGTTTGGTGCTCACAGATGCATTGCCACTGAGGGTGCTATTTGTTGGCCAGTATGCAATCTTCAGAAAATTCTAGTATCGCATACATACCACTATTCCAAGCTTCAAAATAGGACAATTTCCCTTTTTATGTTCCTTTTAACATAGTCTATAATTTGGTGACTTTGCTCAGATCATAACTATTCACATTTGTGTCTTTATCTCATTCTTTGGAAGTCTATTATACTAAGTTGTAACAATTTTTATAAAAGATCATACATGTGCCTTTCTCTATGAAAAGGGCTGTAGAATGTGGAACCTATGAGACATATGCTCCTTCATGTGCTTTAATATTCATAACCTTGAGGGCATTAGATATCTCCTAAATCCTAATGAAGGACTGATCTCACTGATTCTCACTAATCTCCTCTTAAGTGATTGTATAGGTTTCTCATCACTTCCTATCAAAATATTTCTTAAAATGTTGCATTTTGAAATTAAAAATTTTTTTGACAATTTTTTGTCTACCACACATTGAAGGTCTGTCTTACAGAAAGCTACTTTAAGTAATAGAGAGTAGAACTGCTTCAAATTAAAAACGACATTGTGAAAAATGAATTTGAAGACTTTGTTTTATAAGGAAGTGGGATGTTCTCCCTAATATCACATAGCGAGTTGGTTAGATGAGATTCAGGGGCCCTGATTTGTGATCAAATGTCAGAATATTAGAAACGAGAGTAGCTTACTTTTTGTATGGATACTATATGACATTCACATTTGCTATAGCTTATACCTTGCTAACTGTAGTTTCTTTTTTGGTAACATAAAAGGGATAAAGGATTGAAAGTTAAAATATCAGTATTGTGCATTTATTAAAAATGCAGACCTTTTAAGTACTTATATCTCCCAGAAGATATCCTAGTGAATTCATTTGTGTTTGCTAAATCACATTCTTACATCATAAAAAATAGTCTTCCTTACTATAAGAATCTTAATATTTTAGATATACAATCTCATGTCAACCATGTGGACAATCAGATGTTTTAGTGATTATGAGAATAAAATTAGTTGATAGTTACAGGAGTAGATTTTGTTGTTGATGGTATTATTCAGAGTGAGAAGAAAGTAAGAATGATGATTAAACACAGGACAAGGTAGAGCAATCACAGCAGGACAAGAAGTGAAAAGAATCTATCTTCAGAAAACGGAAGCATGGTAGGTGCAGTGCAGAGAGCCGAGGACAAGGGTTTGACTCAATCTAAAGCAATCTTGCTGGGTTCATGCTAGTTTCTGAGGTCAGCTTTCACCTCTTTCCTTCCTTTCTTCTTTCCTTTCTTCCTTCCTTCCTCCCTCCCTCCCTCCTCCCACCTTCTTCTTCTTCTTCTTCTTCTTCTTCTTCTTCTTCTTCTTCTTCTTCTTCTTCTTCTTCTTCT
>NW_021604688.1:8818763-8912489 GCF_004785775.1 Grammomys surdaster | reverse complement strand
CCCTTCTCCTTCTCCTTCTCCTTCTCCTTCTCCTTCTCCTTCTCCTTCTCCTCCTTCTTCTCTCTCTCTCTCTCTCTTTCTTTCTCTCTTCCTTCCTTTCTTTCTTTCTTTCTTTCTTTCTTTCTTTCTTTCTTTCTTTCTTTCTTTCTTCAGGTAAGTTCTCATTTGACAGTTTAGCCTGGATTTCAATTGTGACAGCCCTCCCAACTAGGTCTCGTGAGGACTGGTCTTGAATCCATGGGTTACTATTCATTGCCCTTGCTGAAATCAACACCATACTTACTTTCCATATCTCTGTTTCCAGAAGCCTCAGATAAACTCGTTGTAAGAAACAGAAGTTTTCTTCTGGGAGTTGGTTTGAACACAAGTGAAAATCACCCATGCACAGGTGCAGAAGTCACTGCTGTGTGTCTTCTGAAAATGATGCCTTGTTCATAAATATCAGAGTGCTATGGTTCACATGATATTTGTGTGTATATGAAAGTTATACGCAAATAAAGGAAAGATCAAGACACAATGGGAAGGTAAGCAGAACACAGTGCCTCCTTTTCCCTCTTTCTCCTGTGAAGTGATAACCCAGGATCTGTGCATGCGCCTGTGCCTGCATTTCTCCTTTGTCACTATCTTTTGAAAATGTTGAAACCCAGCTACATAACTGTAGAGGGTGAGAAGAAAGCCAGAGCAGCTTCCAAGTCTTCATGTTCTGCTCAGTGTTGTACTGTGTGGATTCTCTATCCCGTGCCTGGATACCTGACATGCCCCAAAGAAAGAGGAAATGCAGTTTTCTTAACTGTTTACCAGTTTCATGAAAGCAAATGAATGTGAAATAAAGAGAGGAATAGAGACAGAAAAGGTTACACAGTCTCAGAGCTGAGCAAATAAGCAAAAAAATTAAAGCTTTAATTTAATAAGGAGAAGAATCTTTTTTCATGCATGCCGCTGACATAGTGGTTTAATGTCAGGGAAAAAAATATACACTTGGTGGATTCTCTTAGTGGTAACTTGGCACTTGCTTTATTTTTCCCTTCTTCAAAGGGTATCTTTTCAGCATTATTGCTAGTATGGACAGTTTTGATGTTTAAAATAGAGGTTGGGGAAGGAAGTACATTCTATGAAAACATACTTTCAATATTTTGAGATATAAAAAGACTGAGGTTAAAAATCTAAACCTAGGTGCAGAGGCAAAGATTTACAAATAGAATGCACATTTCATGAACAAGAAACTAATTTAATAAACATCCTTTTCCTGTTAGCTTGTGATTAAACTAAATTGCCAGCCTAAACTTTCCTGTACAGAATTTCAAATGTCAACACATTATATTGTGATTCCTCTTAATTTCTCACAAAGAAAATGCAAAATGAATTCATTATGCTGGAGTAAGTGGAAAAAATGATGAGTTTCTCCAGAGAGTATGCAACAGGGAGAGATTGGGCACGATGATTATATTGAGATATTTGAATAGCTGGCCATTAGCGAGAGCTTCTCCATTACTCTGCTGATAATTATGTCTCTTCCGCTATGACTTCCCAGTGGACTAATAGAATGTTCCCAGTGCAGGAGATAATGAAAAATACCATTCAGGTGGTATGTTCATGCCAGCAGTGGAATGCAGTATTTCTGTCTTTTCTGGCTTTTGCTTTACCTCAAGCCCATCACCACAGACTACCTAGATCTTGTCACTGTGAGCACCCACAGCTTTCCAGTACATGTTAATCGCTGTTTGCCTGTTCTGCACTGCGTACAAGAAGAAAAAATGTATCTCAAAAATGAAGAAGGCAACGGAATATCATTCTTCCAATGTAATTATCTTCTGTGTTTAGAAAGCCCGGTGTTTCGCCAACTACATTTTTGTTAGCTATTATGAAAATGACTTTCAAAACCCATTTTAGTTCACAGTGAAGGCAATGGATGGGGTCTGGTAAAAATAATTGTTTTACTGTAAAAGGCAAAAAAGGACTACATTTTTGTAATTAATACTTCACTTTACAAACACATTTCACAGTAAAAATAAAGTGAAATTAAGCAAACAATAAGTGAGGGAAAGGGGAAATAATAAAAATAACAATAACTGAGGGAAAGATGTTTTCACTAACATCTCTCTCCTCTTTCCAATCAATATTATTTTTTCTGATCTGATTCTTTCATAAAACTCCCCATATGATGCTGCCGTCTTAACATTCGGTGGCATTTTTATTGTTCTTTTATTTTCAGTTTGGGGCAATCTTGCTATGTTGAATGTGTCATTGAAAATTTCTTAGTTTTACAAAAACTTAAACCATCATCATTCACTGTATTAAGGTGTCTTAAGTTCTTTATCTTTATTTGAGATGTGCACTTAAACATTGTAAACAAGAAGGAAAATCTGTACATAAAGAACCTATATCTATGTCTTGCACAGTGCACTGGAATACTATTATGACATTAACTTGCCCAGGAGTAAAACTGGGGTGTGCTCACTGGAGAACAGAACCAAAGAACTGGACTAAAGAACAGCCAACTCAGTGACCTTGGACACCATGTTTTTGTAATGAGGTAGTATTTACCTCTAGAGTCATGGAGTTATGCTTCATATTATTAGTGTGTTCTAGTTAAAATATTTCTTGAGAACCTGTGAAGTTACAATGTGTCCTGATAACTGTCTATGACTCAGACCATGGAGTGGATTTAAATGTTGGCAGGACAGAGTGAAGAGTGTCACTAATTTCAATCAATGACACCACAGACAAAGGACTGATTCTTACAGTCAATGGTTCTCAAAATCAACAAGAAAATGAACCACTTTTGGGGCCTGAGCATAGAGCAGATCTCAGGCGGCAGCTCTGTACCCAACCTCAGAAAACCCAGATGAAGAGGGTCTCCCAGGAGCTTCAACTTGGGCAGCATATCAGGTAAAAATGAATCACCCATGATGTCTGCTGTTAGAAGTTCTAACCCACATGCTGGCCTCCGAACTTATACTACTGAGACCGTTGAAGGGTCATTGACAAGAACATCAAGCAGCTAGAGATTGACATCACTAATCTGAAGAAATCCCTCATTTTGCTATCTGAAGAAACCTCCAAAAATCACAAAGATCCTTATTGGACTTGTTTTACTCTACTACAGTAGAAAAGGCTGCGTACAGCTCTTGACTGTGTACAACCCTTAAAGAAGAATGTTGCCTTTACATAGACAAGACAGGGAGGGTTAAAGAGAGCATGAAATAAATCAGAGAAGGTCCTGAGAAAAGTCAGAGAGAGAAAGAGAAAGATGAGTGCTGGTACAAGAATTGGTTTTCAGCCTCTCCAAGGTTGTCAACCCTATTTCCTCCCATCTTAGGACCATTATTTGGGTTATTTTTGCCTATTTCTGCTGGTCCCTGGGTCTCAAATAGGGACTCAAGATGAGGTTGTTACTTTATACAGGATGTTCCCAAAACCCATCTCCTCCCAACCTAAAAGAGGGGACTCCTGCCCCTAGACCAAGCAGAGAAGGGCCACCCAGAAACTCCTCTGACTGGTGATAAGAATTATTGCTTAGGCTGGGAAGCTAAGCACTGCAAGAGAATATAAATAAAAGTTAAAAATATCTCTCTGGGTTCCCTGAGGTACAAGCCTGACTGCATAGGGGTTGATCTCAAAAATGTCCCCTCTCCAGGAAAAAGACATCGGGAAGGGTATGGCCCTCATGCCTCACTGGACAACGAGGGGGACCAGATCCATTACAAGGTCTCCTTCAATTCCTGGATGTCAGGCCTCTATCCCCACCTTCGCAAGAGTAGAATTGCCACAGCCCTTCTATACTTAGAGAAGGGAGGAGATGTCAGGGACATCCCTGCTTACACACTGAAGGCCTAAAATCAGCAATAGGCCTGTCATACATGTATACTAACACCAAGTCTTGGGTCTCTGTGGAAACACATTGAAACAGATGGCTATAAGCTATTGCAAACAGGCAACTTTTGTGGAAATTTACCAGCCTGAATAGTCATAGACCTTGTAAATAGGTAGCCTTGGCAGACAATTCCAACTTAGACAAGGACAAGTGAATCATAGGCAGAGTCATAGTGATCTGTCCCCTGAACCTTCACCCAGCCAATACCCTGTTTTGAAAGATATCTCTATCCCCCCTGAACACCCACACTCCAGTGTCATCCCCTTCCCCACGTCCTGCCTTTCTATGTTTATAACCCCTGCATGAATGAATTACGATTTGAAAAAAATAAATAAAATATTAAAAAAAGAAAATGAACTACTTTTGCTTAAAATTTTAATTGATAATTGCCTTCTTACAAAGCCAGTTACATACAAAAACAGAGATCCATTTTATTTAATAAGTGGCTTGCTTTATCAATATATAACAGTAGCCCAATATAATATGAGCATTGCCTCTTGGAAATTATTAATTGATTGCATATAAAATGTCTACCCTTAAATATAATTTAATAATTATTAATACATCACTTAAAGGTCATCTTACTTGTCACTAAAGTAACATACATTTAAATTTAGTATACACATACAGTGTGTATTTTAAATGGAGTAAGTACTTACTTTATAGCAGACATAAAATACTTTTATTCTCAGTATACAATAAAATGGTGTGGAGTGTCTGGCTGTTTCTCCATGTCTACTGCTAGGTACATACCAAGGTGTTTAATCAGGCACAATATTGCTTAGCTTCATCTAGAACTGACTCTTCTACTGCCCAGCACTCTACACTCTCCTTCTCTTTCCTAATATTTTTCTTACTTAAATCCTCAAACTTACTTATTTTTTATTGCAATTTGAAACCCCTGAAAACCATGGTGTCATCTACTTGAACATACTTACAGTTTTTAGAAATTTTTCCATGCATTTCAACTTTTCTTGTTTTTCTTTCATTGCATTCTATTCTATCCTAATTTAAAATTTATCATTTCATTTGACTTGGTTTCCTTATTCATACTATCTTTCTCCAGATTTTTATCAGCCCAGTGTTCTGATGCTTGTCCACAGTATGCCTGGTCCTAGACAGTTTCTCTGTTAGACAGGTGAAGACTTTGCCTTGGCTGTCCTCACCTCCTCTCAGAGAGGTTTTCTCTCTTATTCTAACCCCAGTTTTATAGAGAAATCCTAAGCTTATTAGAGTATTACTAATGGCATATATATATATATATATATATATATATATCTCACACACATATATATACATATATGTATATATATATTACACACACACATATATATACACATATGTACACACACACACTGTGTGCATGCATTTGCACAGACATTGTTCTAACATTTTCGATAAAATTTTCACTTTAGTTACATGAGTTTTCTTAACTAGATTTCTTGTCCTATTTCTAGTATCAGTCCTAATTGGGCCATTTATTTTTTGAGTCAGGATATAGCAGCTCTGGTTAGAGTTTAATTCTCTGTCTAGCCAAGGATTACCCTGCACTGCCAGTCTTCTTCATTCTACTTCACAATTGCCGTGTGTCATCATACTCTGTTTATGTAGTGTTAGAGATTGAATTCAGGCTTTGTAAGAGCTGGACAATATTCTGTCAACTAAGCTCCCTGCCCAGAGTTGCATATGTTCTAAATGTTTATGTCCAAGGCCTCTGTTCCACCTCAGATTCTATCTATGCTATGTGCATCTTGATAGTTTGTACCATGACTGAATGTATAAAAGTAAGAGTCCACTTTCTGAATAGATGTCTAGAGTGTTTAGAAAAGCTCCAGTTTCCCATTTAAGAAACTGGAGGTAGTTGGCAATGCGTTGTGCATATGAGACCTGTGTCTTCAATCCTTTGTTCCAAATCACCCCAATAGAAGCTTACCCCATTCTCCAGTTCTCATCACATTTCTTACTCCCTGAGTACCCTTTAAATGACCATTTGGCACAGCATCCTCAATACAAATTCTGTTTTGTACAGAGAACAAACTAAGACTGTCTCCTTAAAGTGATGGCCAAATAGAAGATGATACTCATATTCAACAGGGTGGCATGTATACACAACTCGAAGAAGTGTCTGAGGTTCAGTGAAGTTTCACTTATGAGGTAACTTAAGTTAAAAACAGCAAGCACCTGATATGGTTCTCTTGTCAACTTTTTTAACTTACAAGTAGGCTCAATAGTTGTCATCAAAAGAAATTCTAAAATTATGGCTTGTAGAAATATTTCTTTTAACCTAAACCTACAGTTGAAAATATAAAAGTGAGTTTCAGAATACCAAAGCCTTTAAAAACAGTATGTATGCTTCAAATTTAAAGCAGGTATCAAATATTAGGAAAGACAATTACAGTCTTTAGTTCTGTCTAATAATACAGCTTAGCATTGTCTAATAAGGTTTTTATGATATATTATTTATTAGCATAATTCTGGTGACATGGAAGTATTAGGGAAATGATTCAAGACATGTTTAATATAAAAAGTGAAGGACAAATAGTCACTTTGTGAGAGGTAATATCCATAGAAGAGCCATCCAGCTTTTATATCTTATATAAAGTGAACATTTTTCTCTTTAGATATGGCACCTGTAACATTGATTTTATGCCAAAATTTCTACAATGTTGATAAAAATACTTTAATATTTTAAAGTCATAAATAAAACAAAGAAAACTTGAATGTTCTTTAATTTGTAAAAAAAATACACCTTGTAGATTACATTTATACACACATACACACACACGCCTCCCCAAAGCAAGCAAACAAGTAAACAAAAATTATGGCATTTTATGTCTTGTCTGTTGAATTCTAAGATATTCATGTGGAAGAAAAACTATTCAAATTATTATTATTATTATTATTCAAATTAGTTATTTCAGAAAAAAGGCAGGAAATAGTCACCCCTTCATTTGTTGATGTTAACCCAACCTTACATCTGCCATTAAACAATTACATATATATATATGTATATGTATATGTATGTATATGTATATATATATGTGTGTGTGTACATATGTATCACCTATATTAACATGTTTTACATAAACATGAGAGTATTTAGGCATATAGATGAATATTCATTATAACTAAATTAAATTTGTTGTACAAATGCAATGTTGTCTTAACCACTCAAATGTTGAATGGTATAATAAACCATGAACAAAATAACTATAAGAACATCAATGTGCCAATATGTGAAGAAATCTTACTTGGCCCAGTTTACCACACATTGCAGGGCAGTTTCTGAACAAAGAATAGAAAGTTACTCAGCAATCTGACCAAGCACTTCCAAATAACTTATACGTAGCATCATACTTAATGTTGAAAAATATTTTTCTCCAAACTTGGGGATAAAAAGGTTAGCTCCAGTCAGATCTCTATAATTGTAGTGGAGCACACAAGGAGTAAGATGAGGAATGATGTACACAGGAAATGAGGGAAAAGGATCCTTTCAACAGAAGAGGGATATTTATGTTTAACAGTGTAAGGATTTCACCACTCTAATGTGGTTTCAGATAAACAGATAATGTTAAAAGAACAATCGCCTTCCTTACATTAACCCAAAACACTTAGAAATTGTTTAAAACCTACCTAATCAAAAAGGAGAGTTGTGTCTTGTCAGTTTTTTGGAACATCTGACATATTCAGCTATGTTTTGTTTGTTGTGTTTGTTTTTGTTTGTTGTTTTGTTTTTCTGTTTTTATTGCTTTTTATTTTATAGAACTGAATGTTATATTCAGAAATCCTAACCAAAGCTCTGGCATAACTTTAGTAAAAATGAACCAAGAAACCTGAAAGCAAGACATTGACATGTAAATAAACCACAAGGGGTAAGAATGAGCAGTAGAAAAGTTAGAGGTGAAGAAATTGTGGAACTGACATAAAGATTTTTGACAAAGTGCCACTTGGAACAACAAAACTGGTCTCTGATTATAGAGTGGATATATAAATATTTATGCAAACCCATGCTAAAATCCTGCTTTGGCATACAGTAAAGAAAAAAAAATAGCATGTACCCAAAATAGTGGAGGAATCTCAAGCTATTAGTCTGAAATGAGACAAGAGTAATCCAGGAGTAGAGATTTCATACCAACTACATCTGTCGGATGATCAAGGTCAACAACAACGGTAACTCAGATTGTTTGCACTCATTGATGCTATAAGATAGTATGGCATTTTAGAGCCTTGTTAAGGGCATATTCTAAATCTACAATTCTGGACTAATTATAAGAAACTAATAAAAACTATAAATCTTGATTGAGCTATGCTCTAACAGATATCTACATAGAAGTCTTCACAATCATCAAGGTCATAAAAGGAAAGAAAACCATCAGGAGTAAGTGCAGTCTATTCAGGCTGGTGACATCATGTCTTCGTGTTATGTGGTATCTTGGATGTGCTCCCAGAATAGCTAAAGGATATTTATTACATACTAAGGTATTTTCAGTCTTATTGTTTATATCTCAATGGGTTTCATGCTGATGGAGGTGTTGATGAATGTGTAAATTCTAAATTTTACTTAAAAAAATGAAATAAAATAAAAATGAAGTTAGGTGAAAAAGCCATAAACATGTGCACATTGTACACCGTAAATTTATACTAAGCTTCAAAGCAGACTACACTAATTTATAACTGTCATTGAAAATAGACATTTTATATAACATATTCCAATTACTGTTTTTCCTTCCACTCACCCAAATTCACACCCATTCTTATTAATGTATAATGAAAGGAAAAATCCAGTTACCTATCGCCTCGTGAGAAGAGCACAGCTTAACCCCAGGCAGGAAGTTCCTGGAATGAGAACAATGTTCTCTATCTTGATAGCATGAGGGTGCAGGGATGGGATCGTTTTAACAAAGCTCATTGAACTGTGCACCTCAATTCTTTGAATTTAAATAGTATGTAAAGAAAAGTTACAGAGATGAAATAATGAAGTATTCAGAAGCCTACCTCTATTCTGCCTCCGTTGTTCTGATTTAGTTGTCCTCCATCCGCAATGAGAACAGGCATTCTTTGCAGCTCTTTGCCTTGTGAGATCTTTGAACAAAAGCCATTCGTGAAGTACAAAGGCTCATTGTGACTGTGCCAGTGACTCACGCCAATTGAACTTTTAAATAGGGAACTGCTCTACAAAATCTCACCTGCCTTTGTTTCTTGATCTGAATACATGCAGACATTCTTTCTTTTCTATTTTAAATTCCAGTGAAAGGACATATCTCTTCTTTTAGTCAAGATGAAAGTTTCGTTTTTCTCCAGTTCTTCAACTCATGTCTTCCCCATGTTGTCTTCTTTGTCTGATATTATTTATGTTCTCATATGTTCCACTTGTTACTCAAATGTTCTCAGAGTTCACTTTTTTTGTTCATAAGAAACCCCTGTTCTTCTCTGCTTCATACTCTTACCACTTCACATACTGGGTGAATGGTCATAATATTTATGGTCCTTTCTTCTGTAAATATAAAGCTATGCATATATACTTAAAAATATTTAAAAGATGAGAAATAAGAGAAGAAGAAAACATGAAAACTATGAGGAAACATGAGGAATTAGGATTTGGCAAGACACCCCTGGAGGGTCAAAAGGACAGGACTGCGAATCACAAGAAATGTACATTAAACCATTAGTCTGGCAAATATGTCACTCTCACTAGTAACCATTCTTTTATTTCTGCTTATGTAAACCCTATTTTGAGACATTAATGGCCTTTTCACATAGGTTCATGGTAAGAGAATAGAGACACATCCTGTTAGAAAATGAATCCCACTATTCCTTTGCATTCTTCTTTTTATCTGCTTTAATTTCTAAATGCATTTTTAACAGTAGGATAAATAATTCTGACATACAAAATATCTTGTAGCATCTGTAAGTGTAATCCTCAGATGCATGCTATGAATTCTGAAATATGAGCAATTTGTTCACAGTGCATACTAGTTTTACACTCTTCATATTTAGGATGTTTTTCATATACCTGAGTTGAATATCCTCTCATTAAGGGTCAGTATATAATTACTGGACAAAACATCCTGAAAATAATGCTTTGCCTTTATTTATTCCAAATGTATACATAAAATCTCAATAACAAGATATCACTAAGGACTGTATACATAATTTTCTGGGCAGTGCAGAAGCCCATTTAATAAACAGGTTTAGCTAATGCAATGTCAAGCAACTGAAAAACTGGTCTATTCATTCTCTTAAAAACACTTAATGAGCATTCAAAGTATTCACTGTCTTGTGCTAAATGATATTGGCTCCCTGAGTAGACCAGACCACCTTCGACACTATAGTGATGACCACTCAGGAATGGGAATGGTGAAAAGGAGAAAAGAATATAAAGAAGCTAGAGTCGTTTCCAGGGACCAGAGGAGAGGAAAGTCACTCAACATGAAAGGAGGAAAATTAATCAACCTAGAAATACAAATAGGATTGGAGCAAATAAATTCAGGCCCCTTCAGAAAATGATTAGTACAGATACTAAGATCAAAAATTAATAAATAGGACTTCATAAAACTCGAAAGCTTTCATAAGGCAAATGGTGTCAAAAGTACAAAACAGTAACATACAGAATAGGAAAAGTTTTTCACCAACTGCACATCTGACAGAGGGCTAATTTCCAAACTATATAAAGAACGTAAGAAACTAGACATCAGCAAACCAAATAATGTAATTAAAAATAGGGTACAGTCCTTAACAGAGAATTCTCAACAAAGGAATTTCAAATGGTTGAGAAGCATTTAAAGAAATGTTCCATACCCAGTGCTTCCACAGATTCTTCCCATCAATACAAGGAGGCTCATAGATACTGAACCACCAACCAAAGAACATGCAAGGGCTGGACCTAGGCTTCCTACACATTTGTAGAAGATGTACAGCTTGGTCTTCATGTGGTTCCCTTAGCAATTAGAGTGGAGGCTGTATCTGACTCTGTTGCCTGCCATTACATCCCCTTGCCCTTACTGAACTGCTTGGATGGGCTTCAGTGGGAGACAATATACCTAGTCCTACTGTCAATATACCTAGTAATACTGCGACTGGATGTCGCAGGATGGGACAATAACCAAGGGGGGGTTCCCATTTCTGAGGAGTAGAGGGAGGTAAAGAGAAAGGGACTTATAAGGGTGAGACTAGTAGGAGGGGGGTGCAGAAATCTGGACTTAAAGTGAATAAATCAATCAATCACTCACTCAATCATTCAATAAAATATAAAGAAATGTACAACATCCTTAGCCATCAGGGAAATGTAATCAAAATACTCTGAGATTGCATCTTAAACCTGTCAGAATGTCTAAGATCAAAAGCATACATCACAGCTTTTGCTCACAAGGATGTAGAGCAAGAACAACACTCTTCTATTGCTGGCTTGAGTGCAAACTTGTACAGCTAATTTGAAAATCAATATGACGGTTTCTCCAAAATGAAGAATTGATCTACCTCAAGATTCAACTGTATAATTCCTGAAGATATATCCAAAGTACTCTCTGCTATACCACAGGAATATTTGTTTGACTAGTTCATAAGAATACTTGTTCAACTTAGCACCTTTGTTTGTAATAGCCAGAAACTAGAAACAACCTACATGTCCCTGAAACAAAGAACTGTTCAATAAAATGTGATACATGTACAAGATGGAGTATTACTCAGCTGATAAAAACAACACCATCATGAAATTTGTATGCAAATAGATGGAATTAGAAAAATCATCTTCTGAGGTAAACCAGATCCAGAAAGACAAATATGGTGAGTATCCACTTATTATTATTTTTTTTTTGGGGGGGGGGTGAGACAGGGTTTCTCTGTATAGCCTTGGCTGTCCTGGAACTCACTCTGTAGTCCAAGCTGGCCTCGAACTCAGAAATCCACCTGCCTCTGCCTCCCAAGTGCTGGGAATAAAGGCGTGCGCCACCACTGCCCTGCGTGTATTCACGTATAAGTGAATATTAGCTGTAAAGTGAAGGTTGACAGTTCTACAGCCCACAGACCCAGAGAGTCTAAGTAGCAAGGTAGCCTTAATGGGGCATGGATGGATGTCCCTGTGAAGGGGAATAGAATAAATATCATGAGTGGACTGGTAACAGGAGTAGGAGAGATCAGATGCAGGGAAGATAGAGGAAAAGAGACCTGGGAGAGACACCTGGCATTGTGCAGCATTTCAAAGGTGAGATTGAAATCCTGTTGAGTGGAAACTTTCTGGGATCATGAGCATGACCCAGTGAAGACTCCTTGTAAGTAGACATATGAACCCTGAACCACATATCTTTTGTAACCAGGTGGATAGACTAGTGTGGCCACCAGACAGAAAACTTGTAAAGTCAAGCAGATTCAAGAGCCCTGGCAGTTCTCATAATTGAGAACATTAGGGATCTAAACCTACTCCCGATCAGGGTCTTGTCCTGGAACATGTGACTACAACACTCCATTGGAAGGACTGTGACAATCAGTCATGTAAGGACAACACCTGAAGTCCTTTCTCATGCAGACGAGGGCGTCACTAACATTTCAGACTGAGCTAATGGAAAGCATCAGCCTCTAGTGCTCACACTCAGGAATGGGCAGGTGGGGAGGGAGCAGGCTATTAATTGACAGTACTTATCTTGAATCCATTTGACTGTGGGACAGGCTCCTGGATGGTAAAAAGATGCCTAGTGGGTTGAGAGGTTCCATCAAGGTAAAGTCCTGAGGCTGCCTGGTGTAGAACAGAGGAAGGAGCTCCATAGAAGGTACAGAGGTTTCTCAAGAATGAGAGTTGAACCTCTAAAAATGGAACTCACCCAGAGATGACTGGCGCTGGCTGTGACTCTGCCACCCTATAGAGTTTGGGTAGGTGGGTGCCCATCTTCTTGATGAGCTTCACCTTCTCATTCATGAAGTGTTTTTTTCAAGAAGTCACAGAGACAAGGGTCAATAAGGGAAGAACCAAGGGAATGAAGACCCAAGAGAGTCTGGTTCAAGTCCTTTTCCAGGAACAAACTAGCTTTGCTGCCATCCTGGGTTTATCCCATTCATCTTCTGATGGCTTCTGATTAATAACTGGGTTCAAAGCCCTCAGCAACCATTGAAGGATATATCTAAATGCTCTATGTGTCAATTAAAATGACAGACTTACAATTACCATTGCTTAGACAGTCACCCAACTCAGTTCTTGTAATCTCCATGGCTTTTTTGGAGACACAGATCTCCAGGCAGGATCAATCTTTGGCTTCCAGGTCCAGCATATCTTTAAGGCCTTCCAGTGGAGAAGGAACTTGGGAGACTGACCTTGCTTTGACTAGACCTCAGCAATAGGTAAGTCAATGGAGTTGTCTTTTTCAGTAGTTGTCATATCACAGACTGAGATACAAAAACAGTATCTTTGACAGGCACTTTGTTCTGCCTATGAGATATGCTGTGGTAAAGTTGACACAAAATTAGAGTGGAGTTGCCAACCAATGACCTGTCTAGCTTGAGAACCATGCCAAGAGAAGGAGCCCATTCCTGACACTACCGGGACTCTGAGGAACCAGATGCCAGATAGGACAGAAACTTAGGATAGAAGGAAGCACAACTCACTGTGACAATAGTCAATGAAATGATTTCTAATGATATTCTGCTAAACTCATAGATTGGTGTTTAGCATAACTGTCTTCTGAGAGGCATTATCCAACAACTGATGGAAGCAGATGCAGAGACCCACAGGCAAATATTAGTTGGAGCTCAGGAAATCCTGTGGGGAATATAGGGAAAGAATTTTGGGGACCAGAGGGTAAAAGGGAATCACAGGAAAACCACAAAGTTAACTAACCTGGGATAACATGGGCTCACAGAGACTGAAGCAGCAATCAGGGGACCTGCATAGATCTGAGCTATGCCTTTTACATATATGTTACAGTTTTGTAGATTGGTGTGATTCCTAACAGTGGGAGAGATGCTGTTTCGGTCTCTTTTGGCTGTTTTTGGGTTATTTTCCCCTTCACATGGGCTGCCTTGCCCATCGTTATTAAAAGTAGAGGTTCTTATTGCAAATTGATATGCCATGTTTTTTTGTTTTATGGGTTTTTTTTTAATATCCCTGGTAGGTCTTCCCTTTTCTGAAGGAAAATGGAGGAGGAGTAGATAAAGGGAATAGCAGGACAGACTGGTAGGAGAAGAGGGAATGGAAACTGATTAGAATTTAATATTTGTAAGATAAAAATAAAAAGAATGAAAAAATATAGCATTGAGAGTAAGCTTGGGACCTTTGTGCAGCATGTGTTGGACCAGGCGGACCATGTATTAGTGATAATGCTTTAGTCTAAGGTCTTCAGCCCATCACTGATGAGAAAGAGATGGAGCCAATATGCAAGGTTACAGATGGTGTTAGAGCAGAAAGAGACCTAGTATTGAGACAAGGAGGAGATTGTTATAAGTGATACACTATACTCAGGGGAAAACGAGGTGGGATTCTCATACTTCAACTAAATATGGATACGAACAAGAATTTCACATCCTCAGCTCATTTCTGTGACCACTAAAATGATATTAAAATTCTTTCTTATGATGTATTTTATTTTTAATATTGTTTATCTGTGTGCATATGCACGTGTTTCTATGGAGGCTAGATATGTAGGATCCCCATGGAACCTGGATTATCATTAGATTTACTGAGAGCTTTAACTTGGTCTCTGCAGGAGTAGTATAGACTTTTAACTGCTGAACCATATTTCTACTCCACACATCATTTCTTAAGAACTAAACTATGTTACTGCTTCTTTTTTGTGCATTAAATGTCAAGTACACAGTCTACCTTTAAAGAATTTTGCATACCAATATGGAATACAGATAAATTATATATGAACAAAAGAATATATATTCTTCCTGTACAAAGCTTTGTTTTACTGCTAGCCAGTCTTGTATACTGTGAGATGAAGCTCTGAAAAGACTGGACCCACTGACAAAGTAACAGGTAAACCCACATATTTACCAGGTATAATATTCAACCCATCTCCTTGTGATTGTTAATTGTCCATACCAAGACATTCTCCTGAAAACAAGAATGATCAGTAAATAACCAACACCAAATGGTCAGCATGAAACATATACATACATACATACATACATACATGCATACATACATACAGAATTAGCAAATTTTAGTTACACGTATACATAGACATGTGCATGTGTACATACACACATACACAATTAAAAAAAGAGAGGTAATAAATTTGATATGTAATCAAAAAGTGGATGATGGGAGAGTTTGGCAGGAGGATATGATATAAAAATGATGTAATTGTATATTCATATATATATATGTATATATACATGTATACATATATGTATATATGTATATACACACCCACACACATACAAACACACACACACACACACACACAAATCTAGGCATGGTGGTCTACACCTCTAATCCTAACACTCAAGAGGCAGAAATAGGTAAAATACTCTAAGGTCAAATTCAGCCTATCTATATATAGAGTTCCAGATGTGCCAGGAATACAGCGTTAGACACTCTCAGAAAATAAAACAAGACCAACCAAACAAAAGAATGACCAGTGTGAGTCTGCACTTTATATAACTGTTTATTGAGTAGAGGGGAAATTCTAAATGAAGAAAATATAAAATTACATTATTACAGTCACAATGAGTTGCCTCCAAGAACTGTGGCATTAATGCCCATAAAACCTCTCATTCTTCTCAAAGATTACACCATGGGATTTGTCAACCAGGGAAGTCACACACAAAGAACAGTTGTTAGATCAACTCCAGCTGCCAGAGAGAGCTTTAAGTGCAATTTCTCTCAGCCTCTATTGGGGTATTTAGCTTGCCTTGGGAAAATGTCATTCTTGCTTACTTCTTCAGTCTTTCTTTCCAAAGAACATACAGAAAACGTCCCAGCAGGGACTATGCCATGAGCCCCATTTTTTAAGGGCTTTCTAACTCAGTCATAGAAATTGGATCTGGGCACAAGCTTGTCCCAGTTGTGGTGCACTTTTTAGCTTGTTTGTTATAACCAGATATATTTAAATTTTGTTCAGCTGCTTTTGAAGGTGGTAAGAAAATGATATTTCCTGCTTCTCAGATGAATTTTGGCAATAGTAGGAATCTAAAGGGAGTTTGATTTTAAAATTAAACATGAACTTTTAGATTCTGTTAGGTCACACATTTGATCTCAGGCCACTGCCAATGGGCATTTCTATTAACAAGCAAACAGAAAATAAAACCCAGTGGAAATCAGTATGTTAAGAAAAAAAAAGAGATGCTGATTCAGTTCCATCCCAAGCTTTATGCTAATAGCTAGCCATTGTGGATGCAAAAACCTTAGGGGGAGGAGCCAAATCACTATGAGAAATTTTGGGCTGGGAATTTGCCCAGACAAAATTTTGGTAAGAGATTGAGAGACAGGTACACTAAACATGAACTTTTTATCGATCACAAAATTATATAGATGGAAAAAACCACATTATTTTCAACCAACCTATTTTTAAGAGCCAGGAAATAAAGTTCTTCTGCAAAGGGTAGGCATAATTGATAGAAAAGTGCCACAAAGGTGTAAACCTGTAGATAGGCAAAACCAAACCAACAACAACAGAGCAGAACAATACAAAACATAGCACTTATAATCCTACTTATCCACTCATTTAATGAGTGTGATTAATTTCATCTTTTTTTTTAACATGTCAAATATTTTTTTATTTTTTCTTTTTTTTATTTATTTATTTCTTTTTTTCTTTTTTTTAATTTCTTTTTTTTTTGAACATGAAATGCTTTTTTATAGCATGTTTTACAAGGGGAGGGGGGTAAGAGGGTCCAGGTGGTGGAAAAGTACAAAATCTTCTTGGCCTGTGCCTTGAAACATGTCATGGTCTATATGGTACACTGCCTTGAATTATGATCTACCTGCAGTTCTTCAGAAGATATGGTACACTGCTTGAGTTATGGTCTCCCTGCTATTCTTAAGAAGACATGGTACTCTGCTTTGAGTCTATCTGCAGTTGCTAAGCAGGATCTTGCAGCTGCCAAGCTTCAGAGGACATTGTGCAGGTGGGGAAAGGTAGGGGGTAAGGGTAAGGGCGAGGGTCCTGGCTTCTGGCATCTCCCCCTTCTCTGTTTAGTTAGAGAAGGCTTCTTATGTTCAATCCCAACTATGTGAGTTTTGAATTTGGATGTCTAATTATGGGGGGTCTTAGACAAGTTCACAACCCCAAAACACTGATGTGAGACGAGTCACATCGATGGTCGAAGGCTTTAGGCTGTCGACGATGGGCAACGTCAAGGGACTCTGATGTGGGTGAAAGGAGGGTGAGAGCCCTGTCTTAGGCCATGTAGGCTGCACCCACTCCCAGCACCACGCACTCCTTTTCGGCTGCATTGGGTGGGCCCCTGGGAAGTGGACCTACAATAATCCCGTCATTGGGCTAACTCACAGCCATCCTAGTCTCTTGTAAATGTTCAAGTTACCAACCATTTGTCAGTTTGGGGTGTAATATTGTCATAAAGGAAGGCTCCCCAATGTTAGCGGCCATATCAAGGGTGGCCTTGGTTTAGGAAAAAGCCAATTTTTGTTGTGGTGATCAAGAGGCCAAGCTCTCTAGCGAGAGAAATGAGGGCAAAGCCAGGCATACCAGGAACCCTTCTGGAGGGCGTGGAAGTCTAGGGGTCGACCGTAGGGGGAGGCAGGGGAGCTGACAGCTGTGTCAGTCTCCTGCGGAGTCACTTCTGGATCCTCTGCAATTTTCAGCTGATGGTAATGAACTTCAACTGCCTTCTTGATGGCAGCATCAACCTGGTTCTGTGGACAACAGGTCACGGGCGGTGATCTCTGTCTTGCTCAATCTTGATGTCGTGCGCACATCCTCTCAATGAGGGTCCGTCTGGATGGGTCCGTGCCTCGAGCCCCACATCTGGGTGCCACTTGACCCGACCGGCGGGTCCTGGTTATTCGTGGGGGCGAGGAGGACTGCAACCTGCTATTCTTCAGAAGATATGGTACACTGCTTGAGTTATGGTCTCCCTGCTATTCTTCAGATGATATGGTACACTGCTTTGAGTCTATCTGCAGTTGCCAAGCAGGATCTTGCAGTTGCCCAGCTTCAGGGGACCTTGTGCAGGTGGGAAAAGGTAGGGGGTGAGGGTAAGGGCGAGGCTCCTGGCTTCTGGTCCATCTGGGTTAGAACTTCTAATAGCAGGCATCACGGGTGATTCAATTTTACCTGGAAAGAAAAAAGAAGGGGATTCTCAGGGAGATTTCTCTTCCCGGGATGTAAATTGTTATTCATCGTATTTATGATTGGGCCTGGCTTTGTGAGGGTATCTATTTTTTTCATTAATATTTGTGGTAGCCGGTTAGCTGTGCCTTCTGTGGTATTGGGCAGGCATATCAGTCCTCGGCTCCATAAGGGAACTGGGACTGGGGCATTCCCTTTATGGGTATGAGGGTCCTTCCCCATATCTGTGGCAAAGTTTTGTTGGTCTTGGTGGTGCCCGAGGTCACCAACATGGTCAGCAAGAGATTTGCCATGAGCTTTCAGCTTTAGAGAGAGAAAAGTGAACAAGGCATGATGGAGAGTATTTCAGGGGGACTCCTTCTGAGGGGGTACCGTTCCCCCTCTTTTGTTTTTAAAGCCAATTTTTCAGAGTTCTTGTAAAATCAGGGCAGAAGCGCCAACAGTTGCTCCTTCCACACTCAGAGAGTCATGAAGGCCTTATTTAAGGATATATAAATCTATATTAATAATCTTTTGTCAAAGGACTTTTATAGCTCCACTGACAATTAATCGGACTATATGATATATCGATTAGAAATAGCTTTTTCTACTTTTTGTGAGATTACCTCTCTTTTGTCAATTAACTGTTGAGGAAGTTAGGGTTTACCTCTCTCTTGAGAATATTGAACAGAGATTTAAATCCTTTTGTGGAGAGCTTAAAATAGTATCTTAGCCAATTTGCATCTCCTAGAAACTTTGAAATTAATTTAAAATAAATAGACTCCCTTTTTTTTAAATCCTTTATCTGTGTGGGGTTTTTATTGGGTATTATACGTATTTACCTTTCACTGTTGTCTCCTTTCTCATTCTCCCCCCAAATCCCTTATCCCCTACCCCTTCCCCCTAATTTTTGTGATGGTGTGCTCCAAACATCCTCCCAGTCCCATCTCCCTGCTCTCGAATTCCAACACAGTAGGGGATCCAAACTTTTGGGGACCTTGGCCCTCCACTTTCACTGGAGTCTAACAAGGTCACCCTCAATTCCCTATACAGGTGCGTGAGTCCCTCCCTTTGTGCTCTCTGGTTGGTGGTTTAGACTTTGGGAGTTCTGGTTGAAACTTTTGATGCTCCTTCTAAAAAGGACCAATGCATTCATACTTTGGTCTTCCTTCTTCTCTGTGAGTTTTATGTGGTCTATATGAAGATTCTTAGAAATTGTGAGCTTTTGGGCTAATATCCACTTATCAGTGAGTGCATACCATGTATGTTCCTTTGAGATTGGGTCATCTCACTCAAGATGATTTTTTCCAGCTCCATCCATTTGCCTAGGAATTTTGTGAGCTGATTGTTTTTAATAGCTGAGTAGTACTCCATTGTATAAATGTACCACATTTTCTGCATCCATTCTTCTGTTGAAGGGCATCTGGGTTCTTTCCAACTTCTGGCTATTATAAATAAGGCTGAAATGAACATGGTGGAGCATGTGTCCCTGTTGTATGTTGAAACTTCTTTTGGGTATATGCCCAGGAGTGGTATAGCTGGGTCCCTAGGTAACGCTATGTTCAATTTTCTGAGATACCGCCAGACTGCCTTCCATAGTGGTTGTACCAGTTTACAATCCCACCAACAGTGGAGGAGTGTTCCTCTTTCTCCACATCCTCGCCAACATGTACTGTCACCTGTGTTTTTGATCTTAGCCATTCTGACTGGTGTGAGGTGGAATCTCAGTGTTGTTTTCATTTGCATTTCCCTGATGACTAGGGATGCTGAACACTTCTTTAGGTGCTTCTCAACCATTCGAGCTTCCTCAGTTGAGAATTCTTTGTTCAGGTCTGTGCTCCATTTTTTAATAGGGTTCTTTGATTTTCTAGAGTCTAATTTCTTCAGTTCTTTGTATACCTTGGATATTAGCCCTTTATCAGATGTAGGGTTGGTGAATATCTTTTCCCAATCTGTTGGTTGCCGCTCTGTCCTATTGACTGTGTCCTTTGCTTTACAGAAGCTTTGCAGCTTTATGAGGTCCCATTTGTCAATTTTTGGTCTTAGAGCACAAGCCATTGGCGTTCTGTTCAGGAACTTTTTCCCTGTGCCTATGTATTCCAGGCTTTTTCCCAGTTTCTCTTCTATTAGTTTCAGTGTGGCTGGTTTTAGGTGGAGGTCCTTAATCCACTTGGAATTGAGCTTTGTACAAGGAGATAAGTATGGATCAATTTTCATTTTTCTACATGCTGACCACCAGTTGGACCAGCACCATTTGTTGAAAATGCTATCTTTTTTCCATTCGATGGTTTTAGCCCCTTTGTCAAAGATTAAGTTACCATAGGTATGGGGGTTCATTTCTGGGTCTTCTATTCTATTCCACTGATCATCCTGCCTGTCTCTGTTCCAATACCATGCAGTTTTTATCACTATTGCTTTGTAGTACAGCTTGAAGTCGGGGATGGTGATTCCTCCAGAAGTTCTTTTATTGCTGAGAGTAGTTTTCGCAATCCTGGGTTTTTTGTTATTCCAAATAAATTTTAAGATTGCTCTTTCTATCTCTGAGAAGAATTGAGTGGGAATTTTGATGGGGATTGCATTAAATCTGTAGATGGCTTTTGGCAAAATAGCCATTTTTACTATATTAATCCTTCCAATCCATGAGCATGGGAGATCTTTCCATCTTCTGAGATCGGCTTCGATTTCTTTCTTCAGGGGAATGAAGTTCTTGTCATACAGGTCTTTTACTTGCTTGGTTAGGTTCACACCAAGGTATTTTATATTATCTGTGACTATTTTGAAGGATGTCATTTCCATAATTTCTTTCTCAGCTAGTTTATCTTTTGAGTAGAGGAAGGCTACTGATTTGCTTGAGTTAATTTTATATCCAGCCACTTTGCTAAAGTTGTTTATCAGGTTTAGGAGTTCTCTGGTGGAAGTTTTGGGGTCACTTAAGTATACTATCATATCATCTGCAAATAGTGAGATTTTGACTTCTTCCTTTCCAATTTGTATCCCTTTGACCTCCTTGTGTTGCCTAATTGCTCTGGCTAGGACTTCCAATACTATATTAAATAAGTAGGGGGAGAGTGGGCAGCCTTGCCTAGTCCCCGATTTTAGTGGATTGCTTCAAGTTTCTCTCCATTTAGTTTAATGCTGGCTACTGGTTTGCTGTAAATTGCTTTTACTATGTTTAAGTATGGACCTTGAATTCCTGACCTTTCCAAGACTTTTATCATGAAGGGGAGTTGAATTTTGTCAAATGCTTTCTCAGCATCTAGTGAGATGATCATGTGGTTTTTTTCTTTGAGTTTGTTTATATAATGGATTACATTGATGGATTTCCGAATATTGAACCAACCCTGCATTCCTGGGATGAAGCCAACTTGATCGTGATGGATAATTGTTTTGATGTGTTCTTGAATTCGGTTCGCTAGAATTTTATTGAGTAATTTTGCATCAATGTTCATAAGGGAGATTGGCCTGAAGTTCTCTTTCTTTGTTGGGTCTTTGTGTGGCTTAGGTATGAGTGTAATTGTGGCTTCAAAGAATGAGTTGGGTAGTGTACCTTCTGTTTCTATTTTGTGGAATAGTTTGAAAAGAATTGGGATTAGGTCTTCCTTGAAGTTCTGATAGAATTCTGCACTAAAACCGTCTGGTCCCGGGCTTTTCTTTGTAGGGAGACTTTTAATGACTGCTTCTATTTCTTTTGGGGTTATGGGACTGTTTAGATGGTTTATCTGGTCCTGATTTAACATTGGCAACTGGTATTTGTCTAGGAAATTGTCCATTTCATCCAAATTTTCCAATTTTGTTGAATATAGGCTTTTGTAGTAGGATCTGATGATTTTTTAAATTTCCTCAGTTTCTGTTGTTATGTCCCCCTTTTGAGTTCTGATTTTATTAATTTGGATACTGTCTCTCTGCCCTCTGATTAGTCTAGCTAAGGGTTTATCTATCTTGTTGATTTTCTCAAAGAACCAGCTCCTGGTTTTATTGATTCTTTGGATAGTTCTTTTTGTTTCAATTTGGTCGATTTCAGCCCTGAGTTTAATTATTTCCTGCCTTCTACTCCTCTTGGGTGTATTAGCTTCTTTTTGTTCTAGGTCTTTCAGGTGCTCTGTCAAGCTGTTAGTGTATGCTCCCTCCAGTTTCTTTTTGTAGGCACTTAGAGCTATGAATTTTCCTCTTAGCACTGCTTTCATTGTATCCCATAAATTTTGGTATGATGTGTCATCATTTTCATTAAATTCTAAAAAGTTTTTAATTTCTTTCTTTATTTCTTCCCTTACCTGATTATCAAGGAGTAGGGTGTTGTTCAGTTTCCATGTAAATGTGGGCTTTCCATTCTCTTTGTCATTTTTGAAGACCAGCCTTAGACCATGGTGATCTGATAGGATGCAGGGAATTATTTCAATTTTCTTATATCTGTTGAGGCCTGTCTTGTGCCCAATTATATGGTCTATTTTGGAGAAGGTACCATGAGGTGCTGAGAAAAAGGTATATTCTTTTGCTTTAGGGTGAAATGTTCTATAGATATCTGTTAAGTCCATTTGGTTCATAACTTCTGTTAGTTTTACTGTATCTCTATTTAGTTTCTGTTTCCATGATTTATCCATTGCTGAGAGTGGGGTGTTGAAGTCTCCCAATATTATTATGTGAGGTGCAATGTGTGTTTTGAGCTTTAGTATGGTTTCTTTTATGAAATTCAATGCTCTTGTATTTGGCACATAGATATTCAGAATTGAGAGTTCATGTTGGTTGACTTTTCCTTTGACAAGTATCAAATGCCCTTCCTTATCCTTTTTGATAGTTTTAAGTTGAAAGTTGATTTTATTCGATATTAGAATGGCTACTCCTGCTTGTTTCTTAGTGCCATTTGCTTGAAAAATTGTTTTCCAACCTTTTACTCTAAGGTAGTGTCTGTCTTTGTCACTGAGGTGGGTTTCCTGTAAGCAGCAAAAAGCTGGGTCCTGTTTGCATATCCAGTCCGTTAGCCTATGCCTTTTTATTGGGGAATTGAGTCCATTGATGTTAAGAGATATTAAGGAGAGGGTGTTCTTGCTTCCTGTCATTTTTGCTAATAGTGGAGACATCGTTTGTGTGGTTATCTTCTTTTGGGTTTGATGGAAAAGGATTATTTTCTTGCTCTTTCTGGGGTATGATTGCCCTCCTTGTATTGGAGCTTTCCTGCTATTATCCTTTGTAAAGCTGGATTTGTGGGAAGATACTGTGTAAATTCAGTTTTGTCATGGAATATCTTAGTTTCTCCATCTATGGTAATTGAGAGTTTTGCTGGGTAAAGTAGCTTGGGCTGGCATTTATGTTCTCTTAGGGTTTGTATGATATTTGTCCAGGATCTTCTGGCTTTTATAGTATCTGGTGAGAAGTCAGGTGTAATTCTGATAGGTTTGCCTTTATATGTTATTTGGCCTTTTTCCCTTACTGCTTTTAAAATTCTGTCTTTGTGTGGTGCGCTGCTGCGCATGCGTAGTCTCCCTCCTGAAATCGCCATTAAACACCAGTAAGGCGAATGCCTGAGCAGCCGGTAACTGTCAAAAACTGACGCAGCCCGACGTGTCATATCTGCCGAGACACATCAGCCAATAGAGTAGGGACACGCCGACCCGATGGGTATATAAGGAGAGCTCCTCTTCCCCTCGGGGTCTTTCCTCATTTTCATTGGAATAAAGCTTGCTGCAGAAGGATCCTGGTGTCTGAGTCCGTTCTTGCTGGCGAGAAGGTGACGCGGGTCACATCTTTGTTTTGTACATTTTGAGTCTTGATTATTATGTGACGGGAGGTATTTCTTTTTTGATCTAGTCTGTTTGGCGTTCTGTAGGCTTCTTGTGTGATTATGGGCATCTCATTCCTTAGGTTAGGGAAGTTTTCCTCAATAATTTTGTTGAAGATATTTACTGGCCCTTTAAGTTGGGAATCTTCACTCTCATCTATACCTATTATCCTTAGGTTTGGTCTTCTCATTGCGTCCTGGATTTCCTGGATATTTTGAGATAGCAACTTTTTGCATTTTGCATTTTCTTTGATAGTTGTGTCAATATTTTCTAAGGTATCTTCTGCACCTGAGATTCTTTCTTCTATCTCTTGTATTCTGTTGGTGATGCTTGTGTCTATGACTCCTGATTTCTTTCTTAGGTTTTCTATCTCCAGGGTAGTCTCCCTTTGTGATTTCTTTATTGTTTCCACTTTCATTTTTATGTCCTGGATGGTTTTGTTCAATTCCTTCATCTGTTTGTTTGTGTTTTCTTGTAATTCTTTAAAGGATTTTTGTGTTTCTTTAAGGACTTCATCCTGTTTTCCTGTGTTCTCCTCAAGTTTTTTGATAGTGTTATTTACTTCCTTCTTGTAGTCCTCTAGCATCATCATTAGAAATGATTTTAGATCTGGTTCTTGTTTTCCTGGTGATATGGGGAGTTCAGGACTTTCTAATGTGGGAGAACTAGGTTCTGATAATGGCAAGTACCTTGGGTTGCTGGTGCTTGTGTTCTTGTGCTTGCCTTTCGCCACCTGGATCACCTTTGTGCTATCAGTGCTGTCTCTGACTGGGGCCTGTCTTTCCTATTATCTAGGTTGTGTCAGAACTGTTTGGGATGGGTTTTGCTGCTTGAGTTAGAGATGAGGCCCAAGATGTGCTTGGTGCTCAGGTGGAAACCGGGAGGGGCCGGGGCTCCGGGTCAGGAGCGGATTCCTGGATCCCAATGAGTCCCAGTGGGTCCCAGTGGGTCCCAGTTGCTCCCTGATTGGGGGCGAGCACTGCCACCTCCTAGCCTAAGAAACTGCTTGAGCTAGCTTGAGCCACGGAGAGCCCCGCTCCCTCTAGGTTCTGTGAGATTGGGTGCAGAGCTGACTCCCGGGATCTGCTCTGGCACATACTGGAAGGAACCCATGCTCCGGGCCCTGGAGTGAACTCCTGGGTCCCAGTGGGTCCTAGCCACTCCCTGTTCGGGGGCAAGCACTGCCACCTCCTAGCCCAAGACCCTGCTTGGCACAGAGGTCCTGCGAGCCCTGCTTCCTCTGGAGTCTGCGAGATTGGGTGCAGAGCTGCCTCCCGGGATCCGCGAGTGCTCGGGCCCAGACCGGATGGAGCCCGCTCCAGGCCAGGAGCGAATTCCTGGGTCCCAGTGGGTCCCTGTTGCTCCCTGTTTGGGGTGAGTGCTGCTTTTTCCTTACCTGGGATGCTGCGTGAGTTCAAGCTCCTGGGAGTCCCTGTTTTTCTTGGTTTTCTGCGGTTGGGTACGGAGCTGCTGCCTGCGACCTGCTCTAGGCTCGGTCCCAAACCGGAAGATTAATTTCATCTTTAGTTTCCCAAACGTTTGACTATGTAATCTCTGACTTTTTTGCCATCAAGGTAATTTATAGTAAAGAAAGATACATACTTCTCAACTGGTTCATTTGACTTTTTGACTATTTGATCTTTGATATCTTTTTAGTCGGAGAGTCAATGTGCTGATATTTAGAAAATATATATATATATGCTCAAATATAAACACACACAAATGTATACAATCTAACATATATGTATCTAACAGGCTAAAGGAAGACTGCTTGGCAATCCCTTAAAAATTCATAGAGAAATGTTTTATAACAGACACTGAACAAATTAGAAAGGTAAGTTAACAGAAAAATAACATTAAACATTTACAAATGTATTCTGACTCTGGAACTCTTAAACACAAGCAGGAGAGACATAAAACCCTCAAATGTATTCTAATCAGAGCTTCTGCAGTCACAAAGGTCATCTGGTGGTAGAGACTCCTGAACATTTTTCACTCTCATTGGTGGGTACACAAGTTACAAACCCTTGGCTAAAGAAGATGGAGACATTTTTAGGACAGAAAAAAAAAACGTGAATACTGATTTAGCGATTCACTCAGAAATTAGTCACAGAGGTGGGACTGTAGTGATGCCCAAGAATATATATGTAATGCTCGTTGTCAATGGCTACAGATGTGAATGTGACTTTATTTCTATTGAGTTTGCCACATTTATGGGCTACACATAATGCAAATACTTCCTTTACATTGTGAAATACTATGTGGGCTAAAAGTGTATGAGTTTTCCACATTGAATTGGCAGAATTCATAACAAATATTGAGTATTGGGAATGATGGACTGTGTTTATAGGTACATCTTATTTCATAGACAAACTTTTTACTATGCAAAATAATCACATTGGTTTCTGTTATTTTAGTCTCTCATATAATTTAGTCAATTTTCTTAAATGAAAAATTATTTTTACACTGATTCAATATAATTTACCCTCCCCACACACATCTGGATAAGAGCATTAACATTATCTTTTATGGTAGATTATTCTACTACCTTAGTGTTCAGCTCACTGCAAAGCAATGCTGAATGCATGAGCTAGGGTTGTACGCTGAAGATATATCCTGGTAATAGGAGAAGATGAGCCATGCTAAGAATGATGAATCATTATGAAAATATTGGAATCTACTTACTCTTGAACTTATTGACAAAATCTATGAGATACTGGACATTTTCAGACCAAACACTAGCATGATCATTGGCCATTAAATTGGCCCCACTATTGTTTAACCTTAGTATTTGATTTAAAGGGATTGTACAGTAGTGATTCCCAAAGACCTATTAAGTATATTAATTATTTCAGATTTGCCAGTGCTCTTATGCAGCATCAAGTTGTCCTCTGTTGAAGCAAAGTAACTGGAAAGGAGCACATGTATTTTTTTCTTCCTTCAGTGTCAGTTTGCCAGCGTTACCATGTTGCTGATGGTTTTAGCTGGAGTCCTCCCTCACCTTGTCTTAAGTTCATTCACTTTAGTCTCAGATATCTATTTTTGAAAATTGCTTTACATTTCAGTGCTGGAATCTTCTCTAGGTTAAATAGTTCACCACAATGACAAATATCTACAAAGAAGGGTAACCTTGAAAATGACTGACATTTTAATTTTACTTGGATGAAGTCCAAAATACCAAAAGGTACAAATATGATCTAGAATTTTCACAAAAATCTCATAGTAGTCTTGCCATTTTTCCCATAGATATATATCTTATAAAATAACAGGATGTATACAGTAAACAAAAGAATGGGGAAAAAAGTAAATGTTAGTACTTTTTAAATTTAAGAACCCCCGACTATTCCATCCTCATTTATGAAAGCTTTAGCCTGAGTCCCACACCTGTTATATCTTTTGTTTGACCAATACCCATGTGTGGCAGTATAATTCTAGGCCTTCTCTAATACCCACCCTATTTGTAGCCAACATTCTAGACCACTTTTGTCACTGTACTAGGTACTCAAACTTCTTACATCCTCCTCCAGGGTCTTACCTCATGAAGTTGGTGACTGACCCTCCATTTGTTTTCCACAAACCAGATTTAATGTGAGTCCCACAACCAGTGTACCAGCCTGGTTTGCCCTGCCTATTTTCAGTGAAAATGGGTTTTAAGCCTGGGACAGCATCCTACCTGCTTATTCCACATATCACAAGCCTATGTCATGTCATATCCAGTCTGTACCTAGACAGATCTACCACCACACTCTAGGCTTGAAACAGTAAATATCCTGAATATCAGCCCAGTTCCTTAATTCCACCCAAGCCATTTCCAACTTTTAGACCAAAGGTAACCAAAAATTTTCTCCCTATCCTCAGCCTGCTCTGTGCATAACAAACCCAGAAGGATCATTAAAAATCCACATGCACATATCTCATGGCAAGAATAAAAACACTATAAAAGATCATGCTAGTATCTTCTCTTCAAATCCTACTAAGACTGTATAAATGCTTGTCATTGGGAATTACTTAGATGAATCCTAAGACAATTACTTTAGCAGAACAATAATAAACTTCATCAACAATTAAAGGATCTTAATGAATAAAAATCAATCAATCAATCAATCAAACAAAAGCCCATAAGACTTCAGTGACATAAAGGAGAAAGAACTTGAGAATAAACACTTGAATGATGCCCAAGAAGACAGAAAAGAAAAGCTCATGGAAATGATCAAATGATCAAAAGTTTAGGGCAGAATTCTGTCATCTAGAAACACTGAAGAGGGATCAACTGAAGTGAAGGTGGTTTTGAAAACCCTAGTAGCCTAATAAGGAAACATAAATGAGAACATTACAAGTGCAACAAATCAAGAAGACACAATATCAGGACTAGAAGACAATGGAGAGGCTCTAGATGAGATAAATGGGTTTGAGAGTGTTCTTTATGGAGGGAGATGGATGTAAATACAGAAGAAAGAAGGAACAGAGTTAAGGAGTATAGCAGGATACAAACTACTTGGTAGAGGGCATGATAAAATAAGTGGGAAGTGGGGATAAATACAGAATAAGGGAGGAGGAGAGAAAAGTAATAACATAAATGTCTGAGAAAGCCATTAGAAATGAAACTATGAACTATTACCTAAAATATACCACAACACATTTTATTTTGTATATAAATATAAAAACACAGTTTTAATGAACTTATTCCATCTGGACAGATGACATTCCCTCTGTGAAGCAAAAACCACTTCAAAAATAACCCAATACCAGACATGAGAAGCTCTCTTTTGAATTCCTTGGCATTGTTATACAAAAACTACCAAAATTTAAGTCTATTTCTGTTACTCTTGATTGCTTCTCAAGATAGGAAAGTAAATTTCTATTGGGAAAGGTATCATATACTTCAGTCACATGGCACCAGGAGCCCCTGAGCTCGAATTCAGGTATATGTCTCTCCTCAAGGATTCTTTTTTGTGGTACAAGAAGGCACCATGATAGCTTCCATAGAATGGAGGCCACCAACATCTCTACATAGCTAAGCTAGCTAAGATTTTATAAAGCATATGAAAGGCTAGGATGGTACAGTAGTGGTATGCATACTTGGGATCAATCAACAGCTTTCTAATTGGAATTAAGACCCACTTAACAAGAGAAAACCATGGTTGGTACCAGAAATCAGTTAAATACTCAGGATGTGTGAAGTCATGGTCATTAAAGGAGAACCTAAAACCATTAGTAAATCAGCATAATCCCTAACAATAATATAATCACATTTGTCCTTGTACACACAGATAAGTGTAGTCTTCACAACTCATTAAGAAAATTACTCCTTGCAATAGATAGAGACCACTATAGAATACTATCACCAATCAAAACACAGAGTTGTAGAGCCCAGTCAAAATGGATATATCTACAAAACCCTTTTGCACCAAAGGCTCAGGAAAAATTGCAGACAAGGAGGCAAAAAAATTTGAACAGACAGAAGATCAGAGAGTTTAATGTGATATTATTTCTCCAAGAATTGTTAGAAGTTCCATCCATTCCATCCAGTGGAACCGTTCTTAGGTCTAAATTATAATTAATTTATTGCAAAGCTAAAAGGTAGAATTACACAAGAGTTTTTCATCAACAAAGTAGAAACAGTTATAAGCACCACCATGAGTAACAGAAGAGAATTTTGATTGTTTTCAATCCTCTATAAATTGTCAGAAAAATGCTTATAATTAGGACCATTGCCAAGACGACCAAGTTCTGAGTGATAAATTATTTATTAGAAATGTCTAATTCTGAGGGCATTGCCTCACCTGTTATGAAAAACTATGCACAGGTACAGATGGGCATTTGGAAGAACAAACACAGTCCATAAAACATTCAAGCTCTTCCTGTCAGATCTAACAGCAAGAATAAAATTAACATATAATTTGCATGTCAGTAGTAAAGTAGTGTTGGTCTGAAGTAAATCAAAGGAATAATACCGGTATTATCATAAAAGTTGGTCTGGGCAAACATCTAAGTAGCTGCAATCTTGGTTTGATAAAATTGATAATATATTAAAGTGGTCTTACAAATAAAACTGAGGCATATGCTAGTGTTTTGATGCTTTCTAAGGAAAAAAAAAACACACACTTGTACGGTCACAGAAGTCACAAAGAATGATATTCTTGTAAGAAAAACAAAGTTGGTGAGGTACCAGCCACTCAGCTAGAAACTCATAATTGGTGTATAGGCTACTAAGAAGTATAATTTTCAATTTATGAAACAAAGAATATCAATATTGGATTATCTGAAAGTACAGTACAGCTACATTTTTAAATGGTCACAATTACATGATTCTTTTTTAATCCTAAATTTTAATTGACGGAGAGCTTGTGTTTCAAGGAACCTAGGTATGTGTTATGATTTTAGCTGTTCCTAATTCAAATGGGTCTATGGGAGTTTATAGCAGCATACATATGCTGAAGGGAAAAATCCCAAACATTTTCAAGTTCTCTGTTCTATCATAGCACATTGAAGCAGTAGAGGTGGGTTATTCAGGAATTCTCTAGAATAATAGATACTTGATCCTTGATGGATGCCCAGGGTTCTAGTACCTGTACAGTGGTGATTAATCATCCTTAAATGTTTTTTAAATGCAAATGTCTTAGAGAGTAAAGAATGCAAAGGGACAGTCCCAAAATACCAATGGATTATACAGATTGTCTCCTGAAGAAGTCAGAAGGATCTCATAAGACAGTCGCTGACAACCATGTACTGAATAAATTTTACTTTCCAATGTGATCATATGTTGACATGACATTTGTATGTGCATGTGTGTGTGACACACACACACACACACACACACATATTGCCATGAACTGTTGTGTTCCTCTCTAAAAGGAGGCTCATATCCATCCTACACTTCTATCCCAGATAGAACAACATGGTTCACATTTTCCTCTGCATTTCTTTCTCAGCTCTATAAAACAAAACAAGACAAAATTATGAGAAGCTAGACAATTCCATAGCCCATTTTATAATTCGTGGTTCACAGACACTGGAAGGGCAGCAGAAGCCTGAGTCTCTATGAGTCTGGTTTTATTCACCAAGATAAAGACATGGAGGATTCTGGAAAGGATTCTAAGAAATTAGACATGTTTAATTAGTGGGTGAGGAATGCTTAGAATGAAGTCGTCTGGAGTAAAAACTTGCATTTGGGACTTTTAAATGAACATTTTCCTAACCTACATTTGTGAGATGGTACAGTGGCAGGGCTGGTCAGAAGGATAAACTGTATTATTTTACAAGAATGTCTGAAGAGAAAATGAGCCTTCTAAGAGGGCCATAGTCTTAAATTTCACAATAACCCATTCTGGTATGCATTATATCTTTGGAACGAAATGAGGGTTTTAGTAAGAAAGCTGTGTATGGTAAAGAAAATTTCTAGAAAAGCCAAAAGTCATCAACTCTTACAGTAGCAAAAACAACAAATGTTGAATTTTGGTCATAGGCTCAGTCTTTAACAGCTCATCCATCTTTCTAGCCCAAGAAGAACAAATCTAGAAAGTAGAATGGAGGAAGCTTATGCATAATATCGTGTCCAGGACAGACAAGCACCTATGGAAACCAAGGAGATGACAAGGTGGAGATGAAGAGGTTGGCATCATGAATAAAAAGGGTGACAATGATTAAACAAAGTCAAAGTTCACAAAGAGTAAAGGATAAGAAACAAAAATATTAAATATTTATAAAGTATCCCTTTATATGATCGAAAAATAAGGTAAATAAACTTCAGTTGTATTGAGAGTTCCAGAAAAACAGATAAAGAAACTTGAAATATTTAATTTCTCTATTTTTTTGTGTCTTAGCCTGACAGATTTTACCTATGAAAGGTAGAAAAACCACCTACTATACAAAATATAACATTTAAAGTTGGTGCTACAATTTATATATTTTTGGTCATTTCCATCTTGTTCAGAATGAGAGTCTATCCAACTAATGAAATACAGACTCCTCCTACCCATAAATTCTACTCCATCTAAAAAGGCAATAATCAAAAGACAGCTCAGACAGAAGGAAGGAGGGAGTTTTCTACCACAGAGTGTACATCACTGGCATGTATACAGATGTCCCACATGGCTAATAGAGTGCTTTCTCACAGTCAGCTTTTCCTGTCTTTCTTACCCTTTCCAGTAGTCACCGAAAATGATGTTCATATAATACAGCCCAGGCTAGCATGGTAAAGAAATGACAGACTTACATATCAATTACAGATGAAACATTTGTACAAACAGTTTAAATCAATGTGCTTAGAGAAAACGCAAGTCTTCCAAACTTCAATGTCTTGTCATAGACATATACAGGTTTTCACACACACACACACACACACACACACACACAGACACAGACACTTACATAAACTTACACACCTAAGTTTATACACACACACATATACACATACATACAAATACAAAAGTACAGACACACACAGATATTTACACATGCTTACAAACACATAAGTTTATACACATACACAGAGAGAGAGACAGAGAGAGAGAGAGAGAGAGAGAGAGAGAGAGAGAGAGGGAGAGGGAGAGGGAGAGGGAGAGAGAGGGAGAGAGAGGGAGAGAGAGGGAGAGAGAGGGGAATGAAAACATCAATCTGTGAAAATTACAGTAGTGATGGAATTAAGTGATTTTTTTCAATTACTGGACTCCATTGACTTTATAATTGAGGATTACTCCCAAGAAAGAATACAGCACAATTGAAAACAAGAAACTTCTCATTTCCACCTTAGCCAATTAATCAAATACGTTACTTAATACAGACATTAGGTGGTAGCAGCCACTTACACATCTTAGTGTAATTTTCCAGTTCTGTATAAACACGAGTGAGAGAGCTACATCATTGTGTATGAACTGGGTAAGACTGCTCATAGAATCTCTTCCAATCCATGACAGTATACCTAAAGGCTTACTGGTAAAATTAAAAATATATCACCTATTGCCAGTTTGATTTTAACACCAAGGACCATCCAATGTGGAAAATGAGCAGAGAAGATGAGGTTCAAGGGAAAATCATACAACAATAATCTAAGAAATTCATAAATGAATTTTGTGTTGCCTACATAGGTATACCATATGACAATAGGCAGTCTGAAGAGGTAAGGGACACATAAAGTCTGGCCTCTGTTGCACATGTCCTGCTAGCAAGAAAGCTAACTTCTGCTATGTTTAAATTTCTTAAGTCTTGTGGGCAGACATGGATTTCATTCCCTTTCAATCCATGAACCAGAAGAATAAACAGAGGCCAGCTTCCTGGAGCTTTCAATTTTCAGCATAAAAATTTGAGAAAGTGAACTGAGAAGTAATTTAAACATTTTTTATATTACAACAAATATCAGTATATTATGAAATAAAATGCAAGATATGCATGAATTTTTGAGATAAAATGTAAGACTTCAAAGAAATTTCACACTTGCTATGGGCCAGTTAAGTCTGGATCTCAGAGCCCTGGGCACACAACGATTTTTCCTCTCAACAGATAGAGGGGAGAAAATAACTGAAAGCATTGAAGAAAACTTCTTTCAAAATAGAACTTGATTGGTGTATTTTCTAGGCCAATTTACATTTGGATGGAAGTAAGTTAAACTGCACTATTGAGAAGAATGATCTAATTAGATGTATAATAAAGCCAGGTTGAGATGATACTGAAGACGAATAATAGGTGTCACATTGCAGCATCTTCCTCATGATGTAGTATAAGTTCTCACATGGTTGAGAGCTAGCAAAACACAAGAAACCAAGAGCATCCAAAGCTACATGACTCCTGTAAAACTGCTCCTGTCATACAATAAGAGATATCCCAGCTTTGAGGTAGCCAACTAGGGGCAGAGTTTACAAAGTATTATCTGGAACTCCCTTACAAATTTATATTTTCTAAAGAAGGCCATAGAGATAGACAGTTTGTGTCTATGTCTGCTGTGTATGTCGGTGTCTTTGTCTGTCTCCTTCATTTTTTGTCCTCCTTTCTACCTCTGTTTGTCTCTGTTTCCTGCCTCTCTGTCTCTGTCTCTGTCTCTGTCTCTGTCTCTCTCTCTCTCTCTCTCTCTCTCTCTCTCTCTGACAGATAAGATAATGTCACATATCCGGGTAATAGGTAACACTTCAGCCTAGAGGAAATATTGACACTCTCAACATTCAGATCATATATAGCTCAATATTCATTTTTGTAGAACCTCCACACAGCTTCAGAACATTTAACATCATTAGTTAGCTGAAAAGGTATAACTGATATTATATGTTGTTACATAAAATTATGAAAATCCAACAGAATGTTTAGTTTCTATGAAATACAGGCCTGTGGGTTTGTTTACCTACTGTGAATGCCATTGTTGCTTAGCAGAGGTGACTCATCAGTTTTGGAAAAACTGCTCTTTTGTCCTTCCCAGAAAAGTTTGTCACCAGTGGTTGGGATTGTCATCCGTTACAGTATGGTCTTGTGGTTTCAAGCCAGCAGTATTGGCACATGGAGCTTTTTGACCTTGCAGAATCTACCAAGTTTCTTCTGAGCCAGAAGTTTATTTTAACCCACGGTAACACTAATCATTGCGTAGTGCCTATAAAAAAAAGAAATTAAAAATTGTGGGCTTTCCACTGGCTTCTGTTACTGCACCTGTAGAAATGAATATTCCTGGATGTAAAGAGATAAAGGAGAGGGTCTATACCCACAGACATTATGCTGCTGGAAATGTAGCTGTACACCCATCACATGCATGAACTTGTGGCTGAAGAGGAGCAAATGCATGGAGTGGAGTGTTTGTGAACTGTTGAACCTGGTGGAACCCAAGTAGCACCATAATTCCATGGGAAACCTTCAAACTCATAGCAAAGGCTCCTGATAGTTAGGATTCTTGCTTTTTACTCGGCTTTGCTAGGATTTTAAAGAATCTAGTAACATATGCTATTGATTTTAGATGTAGACCTATTTAAACTTACTCTTGAGTATTGTGACATACATTATAGACACTGTTTATTTTGTTTTGGATTGTTTTAAATACTACAATTCAGTGCCAGGCATTATGGAGATTTCTCTGATAGAGAGAAAATAAGTGAGTCTCAGAAAGATATTAGAAATAGACCGCATCACGTAAACATGCAGACATGGCTGCTCTAATATTTTTCTTCATTTTATTGCTTACTTTTGTGTCTTTACCCAAAGACATCACTGCAAAATCAAGACATCTGATTTCCATATGTGTTTCACCTTTCATTCAACTTGCACTCAGTCTTGAGCCATAGTGATGGTTAGACTTTCTCTAATGTAACTGTTCTCTAGTATACATGTTCTCTAGTGATGGCTATACTTCATTGTCTACAAGTATATTAAGACCGAAGCACCAGTGAAACATTTTTGCAGCTTTACTTATGTGTTTCAATTAAATGTGTATGGTTTTGTCTTCCTTACAGATTATAAGCAGAAAATGTGTCTTACAAACGATATGCATATAAACACACAGTATTCTTTACATAAGCATTGCCTTATGTGCTTACATACAAATTCATAAAATGTGAAAATGTGGGTGAAAACCACAAAATGGAATGTGTGACTTTAGAGAAACTTAGCAAAAGAGATTTGCTGAACAAACAAGATAGTAATGAAATATAATTATATATGTGGAAATATAAGGTAAATCTGTGTATGATGGTAATCTACAAAAAATTAGAAAGAATTAATAAAAGATTGTTTGACACACTATGAAATTTGCACATCTTTTTTTTCTTTCCTATGATACCTACTAAGGCGTATAGCCTTCTCCATGCCAGCTGACCTCTTACCCAGAATCATAAACATCAGTAAATCTGTGGCTGAGAGCTTTAATTCTCTTCACATCCTTAGACTCAGTCCTGAGAAGACCATCTTACATGTTCCTTATACATTGAGTACTTATCTTCCTAATTGGGTAGTAAGAGTCAGTTTTCTTCAGAGTTTTGGGCCCTGATGGACTACAAACACTGCAGCAATGGTCCTATACAGGTTGTGCTAGTGGGCTGAAGTCAGTTTAAATGAAAATAAGGTCACATCAAGTTGAGAGAAAGAAGGGGGATGGGGTGGGTGGGAGGATGGAGTGAAAATTTCTGTTTTTTTTGGCAACTCACTTGTGTCATGTGATATTTTTCTGGAAAGTCTTATAAGAGGATTCTTTGCTGAAGCAGACACACTGGAAAATGTTTTTCTAAGAACAGATACATGGTGTTTTTCTGGAAGCTGCCTGGAAAAAGGTCATGTGATGTTTTGCTAGAGCTGACACTTGAGAGAAAATATGGTATTTAAGAAGTGTATAAGTATAACCCAACAGACAGTGGACAAAACTATGTGGCATTGGTTAACCTTACCATTCTTTGCTGGTCATCATTTTTTGTGACTACATAGAGAGAAATGCCACCAAAGAACTTCTGATTCTTGCAGCTTTTTTGCAGCTTTCCTGGATCAGGCTTATTGGAAGAGCCTTGTGGTTTCTTCTGGATCAAACTCTCATTGCTGATTTGTGAATGGTTTGAAAGTAGATCAAGCTACCGCTGCTAATTTGTGTGAACTAAGCTGCTGATTTTCTGATGAAGTAGAATGGAATCATTGCAAACAACTCTTTCTAAGCAAGTCCACTTCCTCCTTTGCCTTATTATCCTTTCTTTTCCACTACCTCTGGTGGGCGGTGGGCTAGAGGAGGTTAACAGGAGGTTAAACAAGTAGGTTTTGAAAAACATGAGCCAAAATAAGGGAGCAGAAGAGAAAAAAGGATTGGTAGATTTGCTCCAAATAGTTATTATGAACTTAGGAGACTCTCAAATAATAAACTAATTGAAGTGCTTTTGCTTTATTTAAAATTGTCTTTAGGAAATGATATCTGATGGCTTTCCTACTTAAAGACAGTCAAAATCAGGATTGGGTTGTTGGCCATTAGGTTGTTTCTTGCCAAATAAGAATCTTCTGGACATATATCAGGGACTCTAGGGTAAGAGTGTTTACTCATTGTGAACAGTTCTGTAGCCAAATTCTTCCTGAACTCCATGGACTTAATAAAAATATAGTAATATGAAATATTTGAAGATCCACTAGTCAGAGAAATGAATCAGAAAACTCATTATACTACTGCTGAATATCATTTAAGATAACACCATACCAGAAACTTAAAATAATACAATAAATGCATTCTTTAGTTTCTTAATAAAGCTGTTGGAAAGAGTTAATGACACAAATACATACTTTATAGTGTCTAGCACTCAAAAGTGTTCAGTCAATATTAGCAGTGTTCTTATAGTTATTAACTATATTCAAATGTTCACTACATTTTGGCCAACAATTTTTCATCAAATATTAATGAAATTCTGCATGACACAGTGGCATTAAAAAACTATAATTGATCCACTGTGGGCCTGTGGACATGAAAATAATACCACAGATTTGAAAGTCATGACACCTCTTGGGGCCTTCATAGGACAGCTACCATGAGGACAAATGGTTGATTTGAACTTCCTTTTTTATCAGTGGGAATCACTTTTCCAGGATATATTAGATTGTCACAACTCTGAGACCAACCACAACAGGAAGCCTGGTTTGGGCTCAGCAAGCTGTCTGAACTTTCACAGAAGAGGTATTGCTATGTGTGCTTTCTTGATGTATCTGTTCATTCTTCCAAGAATTGTCACTGCCATGGATGTGTCCTCTGAGCTCTCTGAGCAGCTATCAAGGAGAGGACGTAATGATGGACATCAACACCAAAAAAACACTAAGTATATGTTCAGGCTGAAGTACAGGATGCTGTTGATGAGAAAACTCCTCTGCATATGTGTTAGACATGACTAATGTAGATTCACACGTTTATTTTATAAGCATCCTGAAACAATGATACACTCACATTGATCTCAGGATATTTGCTCTACATATTTGTAGTAGTTAATATATTCTTCCTTGCCTATAATATTTCTTTGTTGTTTGATAGTTGTATTTTTCCAGCCCATCATTACATCAGGATTTTCAAGTTTAGGGCAAAGTATTTATAATATATTCTAATTTAATTAAACATCATTACATCAGGATTTTCAAGTTTAGGGCAAAGTATTTATAACATATTCTAATTTAATTAAAAATCTACTTACTATAAAATCAGTTTTCCTCTTATACCTATTTTGTATGTTTTTGTTTGTTTCTTGATTAAATTAACTGAGCTTTCTCTTTTTAGTATTTTTATAAGCTTGAGTAGGATTTTGATTTATTTTTTTTGTCTGTTTCTATTTTTTTAATTCTCTCATTTTTATTCTCTTCTAGTGTTGTGTGTGTGTGCGTGCGTGTGTGCATGTGTGTGTGTGTGTGTGTGTGTGTGTGTGTGATTTGTTGTATGTGTGCTTTACTGGGCTGGAAAACTTTGACATATTCTTCATTCTCATGCTTACTAATAAGTTATAATTGCTGTTCGCGTTCCCATGATTTCAGTATGTGCCACATTCTCTGACTTCTGTTCATCTTGTCTTCTTAGGAAAGTCTGTCATTTTACATTGTTGCTTTCCCTTTGTTACAGGGTTAATAGAAGACTTGAACTTCTACACCAAGTAGCCTGTTCTTGATTTGCTCTTCATTGTTGATAGATTTCTGCATCTTAATCAAAGTGACTTTTATAGTCCTAATTGTTTAAAATTACAAATGTTTTCTATTCTCAGTTTTAGGGATGAGACCATATAGAGGAAAAAATGATATAATTCGTGTTGTTAGTATGTTTAACTGGGCACAAATTGTTGTACAAATCAAATCTCTTGTTTTAATCTTTTGACATTGTATCTCCTACTATTAAGTATTTCACGCTATCCTTCAGCTCTCTGTACTGTCAAGGGTAACTTTAAATTTCTGAGACACATTCCTCTGCCTCATGAGTGCTGGGACGAGAGAAATGTCCCACCACACCTGGTGTAAGCTGTTCTGGGTATCAAACTCATGGCTTCATGACCGCTAGTCTAGTGCTCTACCAAATGAACCACATCCTAGTGTGTTTTGAACTTCCACCTGATTCTTTTGGTTTTCACCATGTAGTGACTGGACAACTGACATATGAGCTGTGGGATTCTGTGTTGAGAAGCATTCTCTGCTAAGTCCTCAGAGGTACTGTATTTGGGTGCTTCTTTGTCAGGTGTTAGAATTACTTGGGTTTCTATCCCACTCCATGCTTCTTTCTAATTATTTTTTTATGTTTCTGAATTTCTTTTCTTATCTTTTTCTTGTAAAGCACATGAGTAGATATTCTGTGAAGAATTTGATGCTTTTATATTTTTTATTAGAAACCTAAATCTTCTCATGTTTGTTGATTGAAATGATAATTTGATCAGATTCACTATGTCATAATATCTTATCTTTACAGTATTTTCAATTTTATGTGCTTATTTCTTGTACATGATCTTCAGTAAAAGACCAAAATGTCATATTTCTTGTTTCTTTAAATAATATGAATATATATTTAAGGTATATATTTTTCTTGTGTGTGTGTGTGTGTGTGTGTGTGTATGTGTATACATGAATGGGTGCACAGATATTATGGCATGAGGATTTTAGAGAACAACTTGCAGTTCTTTCTCTCCCATGGACTGCCCAGTGGGATCAACAGAAGGTACCTTACCCACTGAGCACCAAAGTGATCAGAACTAGACTGTCTTAAATTTAAGATCTTATGTGATATTTAGAGTGGGTTTTTAATTAATTATTTAATTAGTTAATTAATTAATTTATTGAGAATGCATGCACACATGAAGAGGTTAGATGGTAACTTGATGAATCAGCCCCACCCTTAGGTTGTCAGCCTTGGAAGTTGCCCTCCTGCACAGAGCCAACTTCCTGCTCCTGTTTCCACTTTCCTTCTAGCAATAACTGTTGTATTTACATCTTTACTTGGGGTGCTTCAACTCTTGTTTTCTAAACTTTTAAAAGTCTGGCTTAACTTTTTCCTCTCTTATTATTCCCCTAAATGTCTAGCCATTGCCTCCCCAATAGTGAAGTGTTTTTTTCTTTTTCCTGTAGGATATCTTCTTGTTATTTTAATTTCTTCATTTTTTAAATTTTGACAGTGTCCCAAAGATTTGCACAACACAGAACAAAATGATTTCCAAACATCACTTTTACATGACTGTGTCCCTGACTCCTTGGTGTATACATTTTATTCTGAGATAGGATTATTTACTAGAACCAGGTGCTTGTCAATTTCTCAAGTCTAGCCTTGGAACCTCATCCTGGGACTGCATAGCATCAATATCCAGCTCAAATATTTTTGAGACTTGAGTGTCTGGAATCAAACTTTTCAACCTTTTACAGGAAGCATGTCAGTGGCTGAGCTATTTCCATGGTCCCCACTTCCCATCATCATTTTAAGTCCCAGAATGCATTTGTATATTGTAAAGAAGTCTTTGTCATATTTTTTTCTGAAATCTTCCTATCATTTCTTTGCAGACGATTTGCATTTTACAGGAAATTCTGCATTCAGGGCTGATGGATGCAGTTCCATGGTCCCTAGCAGATTTTACACTCTGCTGTGCTTTGACATCTGGATATGAGATTCACAGGATAAGATATTTCTAACTTCACCCTCTTTACATTGAATTATTTCTTGGAAAAGTCTGCTGAATTTTTCTTTATATATATATATATATATGAAAATATATCTTCAGAATTAATGTGATTAAGTGGTCATTGTCAGGTCTTTGATCATTTGCTTATAGTTTGGGAAAAGTCCAATCTTTATCTATTAAAACTGGTGAGCTCAGGCTTCTAGGATCAGCCTCAAAGTTTGGCATTCTATATTTCTTCTTTCATATGCATAGTGTGAGTTTATATTTTTTCCATTTCTAGAAGTTTTCTTTGGTTACACTTTTACATATTAAACATGCTATGCTGTTATAGTCTTCATTATTCAGGGAATTTAACGATTACAAATAGTCTAGGTTTCATTTTCTAGTACTTTTTTCTTCTTTATTAATAAAATTTTCTCTCCTTTATTAATAAAATTTTCTCTCCTTTAGTTGCTCTTTCCAATATTTGTTATAGGATTTTATCATATTTTCACTTGATGAGTGTCTGTATCTTATTGCTTATTTCTATTTTATTGTCTATCTTGTGAGTTTAAATCTTATTTTAGTTTTTACACATTTTATGTCAATTTCTACTTAATGTTTCAATTTTCTAACACAAGCAGATTTTGCTTTCCCTTTGGTCTTGGTCAGAGACCATCATTTTCTTTTGAAGGGAAATTTCTCATCTCTCCTTGCTCTCTTGCTCTTTTGTTGGATGAGAACTATCTTTTATTGACATATATCCTTTTATTTTTCTGTGGTATCTCTGTGAGAATTTAATTGTCTTTCCACCTATGTTTGCAGAATTTGTAAATTTAAGGTTTTTTTTTTAAAATAACATAGAACATTAGAGATAAGTCTAAGGGATTAGTTGTCTCTTGTCTGTCTGTCTCTCTATTTAAATTTGGAAGAGCTCACAATAAAGTATTCAAGCATACTATTAATACATTGTTGTTTTTTTCTTTGATCTTTCTATCTCTCTCTCTCTCTCTTACACATTTTATATCTTCTAATGTCGCAGCCAGCTCTGTGTTTTCATCCTATCACACTTGTCTGAGCATATTTCCTTAGTTCTTTAATTCTCATTTCCTCTTCCTTGTAAACCGTATCCACACAAGCTCCCTGTCCATTTCATACCCTGTGCAGTTTCCTCCATTTACTCTGTGTGTTTATAACTCACATCCATTTCATCACCTAAAGTTCTAGTCTTACTGAATCGGTCTTTGGGACCAGTGTCCAGATCATAAATTGATGTCTGGCTTTGTAAATTTTTAGTTTTCAGTTTCACCTGTTTACAAAGAAGGGTCTTTTATGTATCATGCACTGGAATTGAATAGTTTTCCTATCATTCACAGTAATTATGAAATTTGGACGGTCTGTCAAAAGTGTAATTTGTTACTTAGTATGTCAGCCCCTTAGGTGATTGATACTACTGTAGTTCTATGGAGATTCCTTACCAGGCAGGGTTTCCTCAACAGCTTCAGCTGCCTACAGCTTTAAACTTAAGATTGTGTCCATGAAACAAGACTCATGACTTCTAGGACTTTCTATTTTCTGAACATACTTTTAAGAAACAAATTTCAAGTTACACTATTTTAATGTCTGCAACAAGGTGACAAAGCATAAGATCTATGTGTTAGCTGCATGTGCTTTTACTTGTTATTCTCTTAACAGAGTTAGATCCCTGCTGTGCAGTACACAGACATTTATTAGTTATAATTTTGTTGGGAATTTTACTTATGAGACTCTCAAAGAGACAAGGTATTGTATTTTCGGACTGTTAGTCCATATTTTAAGTGTTTCTAATACTTGTATCATGATTATTGCTTCGTCTTCCCTGAGTTTTCTGGAAATTTTATTCCAATATAAAACATTTCAATATTTTTGAGTTATTTTAAATTGTTTTTATCCATTCCAGTGTCTTATAAATGGTATTAGTGTGCTGGGGTTTGGCTTCAATTTCAGTTACTTGTGAAATGCGTTTTCCCTTAAAAAATAAAGTTGGCTACTTTAAGTTACTGACATGGCATATGTACATGGAGTAAAGATTAGTATTTTTAACCTTTGAAGATAGCTTTGTGTTTTTTTTATAATTGGTTCATAATTCTAGAGTATTTCTGTTCCTTTTTCTTTATAATATTAGTATCAATGATTTAGATGGCTATTCAGGCTGGAGAGATGGCTCAGAGTATAAAAAGCTTGCTATTCAAGATGAAGTTGTGATTTCCATTCTCTGCCCAACACCAAAAGCCTAATGTGGCATCCTGTCTGTATCATTCTGGAAACTTGATTGTCAGCTAGTCTTGCTAAAGCTGAGCTCCAGGTTGAGTGAATGACTTTGTCTCAAAAAAATGAGGTAGAGTGTTAAAAAGCAAGACAGTCAGACTCAACTTGTGCTGCCAGGGGTACATGAGCAGATAGGACATCCACACTTACATATGCACACACATGTGGGTGCATGCATGCACACACACACACACACACACACACACACACCCACACACACACATACAAACTGAATAACATTTAGATGGTTGTTGAGAGTCTAGAATTCGCATTGCACCTCTTCCTCAAATTTGTCTTGCTTATATTTTCATTAATGCCTGCCTTTATACTTTGAATAAGACTATGTCAAGTCATTTGGAATTTATCTTTGGTTGCATTTCCTTTCCTAGTTACTTGCAGACTCACTGCTCCTACCTTGGCCTATGACTTTGGGTCATATCTGCTCTTGTCACAGTTTAATCTAGATATAGCACCTGCCAATGTCTTTGCTGGAGAGCCCTGACTCTTATTTTGATTAACTCTGATGAGACATCCAATTTTCACAAGTTGACATGAGAAAATTTTCCCTTAGTTCTTGCATGCTGAAAACCACTTGTCAGTTGCTATAATAATTGATTGACACCTGATCCAGAGATAAAATACATAGGTCAGTTTCTTTCCTCAAGTAATTTGTAGGTGTTGCCCAGCTGTCCTTGCTGTGGAATGTTGCCATGGAGATGATGCAGCCGGCCTTGCTTTTTGCCTATTTCTATTTCCTTTTATAAGTGAATTGATTATTTTTCATAGGTCTCTAAGGAAATTTTTTACTGTTAAACACAATACATTTATTACATATCATTTTGGACTTACTCATCCTTTGTCTTACAGGGTACAGATTAATGGTGAAAAATAATTTCCTTTAGAAATCTTAAATGAGTATTTTTGAGTTACTTCTTTTTGATTCCATACAGAATAAACTTTAATTTCTACTCATTTTCATCCTTTTAGATACTTGCTTTTATTTCAGTTTTATGTTTTGTTTTCATTATATGTCCTATTGACCTGAATAAATATTATTCATGGTCCCTTCTATGCCACCTCCATTTCTGTGGAAATATATATTTAAATACTCTATTTTCTTCTGAAGTGTGTTGTTTCACCTAATGATCATCCACAAATTTTTATTCTATAATCATTTTTGTTCATGTACTTATGCCTCCTGCACTGCTTCATAGCATAGCTGAACACAGTATTTTTCTTTGGGGGTCAAAAGAACTTGTTCTACATGATCATTTACATCTTGCAAATATTTGTTTTTCTGCTATTTTTTCTTTTTCTCTTGTCTTCTTTATTTCTTGCCTTTCCTCTTTATAGTACATTTGTGGAAAGGCCAGGAGGTCAATTGATCCTATGTTTCATTCAATTTTCATGCTTTTGAGTACACAGTCTTTACTTGATGCAACTGAGGATTTTTCTCAAAATCTGGTCTTCTGCATGACTTTCTACAAAGACTGTCTGTCTCAGCAGTGAGTACATTAATCAGAGAGGCTGGTCTATCTTTTGTTAATTGTTGTCACTTTAAGGCTTCTCTATTTCTTAGTACCACATACATTGTTCTATAACCGTCATAATCTTTGTGTTCCTTCATTTAGCCTCATTGTCTCTTCTTTCTAGTTAACATCATAACGTCTACTTCACAGTGTATCATCGAAAGCTAGTTTCTGTCTGCTATCTAACAAGCACTTTTGAAATGTTTATTATTATCTATTTATTATGTTAATAAATTGATTGCTATTTATATAACTTATTGGGTTTGTAATCTATCTGGTATTAAAACACAATTAAAAAGAAGTAAGTTAAACATCTCAGACTAAGACAAGAATGACTCAGACCATGGGCTGCCAGAGGAAAAAAATATCTCCTTACCAACCCAACCAATGCTTACCAGACACAAGGTAGTGTTCAAGATTATGATTAAAGAAAAATGCAAAAACTAGTAAAAAGTAGATCCTTAGTGAGTCATTCAGTTACATTTCACTGGTGCTGTATAACATTAGTCATTTGTAATTTTAGCTTCAGGCTGATAACTGGTGAATAGTGTACATTTAGATTTAGTGATACACACAAATCTTCTCTCCTCACTACTATTTCTTAATATCATTTCTTTCTAGAAGATTAATTTTTAATCCTGTAATACAAGTTCTACTTATTCCTTCAGACTTACAAAAAAAATCCATGACCAATATATAAAATATTAAATGTTTTCATTTTCTTCCAAAAACTAACAATGTTATTCAACAGTTTACGCTGAAGATCCTTAGGGAGATGAATTTTCTACACCCAGACTTACTGAGGCAAGGTTTCACCTCAGCACTGTTAAGACATGAAAATCCCGTTACAACAATTTATTCTCCCTGGACACTTCCAGAACATTCCTATCAGCTTTGGAATGTTTAAACGTAATATGATGTTTCAGTATGTACTTTTTCATTTTTAAAATTATGATCTCATAAGATCTTTTATTTTAAAAATTAAAATTTTCTCAATCCTTGTAGATTTTGAAATCTTACATTTGAACAGCCCACTTTATCTTGCATATCCCAATGACCATTTTAGAGATCAGTTTTTGTATGTATCTAAAAGGTTTTTTACATTTTTATTCATTTATATTACAAGCAGGGTAAAATTAATTCTACCCTACCATAACATACTAAATTCTGTTTTATTTTTTGGGGCATTTGAATAGTCCACTGTTTCACATTTCCATTGTCATTCAGAGGACTAAAGTTTCAGATTCCGAGTATGAAATTGAATCTTTTTAAATGATCAGGATATCCTCCGTCACTCTCAGTGGAAGTGTATGATATTTACTCAAATACCTCGCTTGCTTTATTCTCTGTTTCTGTGAGTTCAGTGTTCTATTTGCCTAGCTTCCTTTTTCTCCTTCATGGTGTGGCTCTCCCCAGATATTTGGTTATGCTTGGTTTTGTGTTTGTCTTTGTATTTGAGAACCTCTGTTACCTTTTTGGCAATGTTATATCTGTTTGCACAGATTCCATGGGCTATAGGCCAGGTCATATCCCAGCAGTCTGTACTGATGTCTGGGCAGAGCTACAGGGAAGGCAAGGGAGGATTACATAATCCTAAATTTTTATTTTCTGTTGAATCCCCTGTGACTTTTAGAGACATTGCCTTGCCCTTGACTCCAACTTTTCCCATCATTTATGCTTGCTCTCTGAATTGGAGACCCGTATTTTGGGCTATCTGCCTTCTTGATTTTCCAGAGTAGGAACTAATGACTGCATGGTACTGCTGGGTGATTTTTTTTTTCTTTTTGATACTTTCTTTTCAATACCAATTTTAAGTGTAATTATTCCATATACTTACTAGCTGAGAAAAAGTATCAAGCCACTGACCTCCACCATAAGAAGTGGTGGACTTCCCAGATTACTATTTTTACTGTGGAAACCATGCAGGAGTCCTGTTCAGCTGTAGCTACCAGTATTAAGCTTCCTGACCTCATTTTCACCTCCTCAGTGACTGATCCAAGTCCCATTTAGAACTGTATCATAAGGGATAAGGAGAGACAACACATCCATTTCCCTGATCAGTTCTTAAGAATCAGACTGAGGATGTTTCCTACAGAAGACAGGCCATCAATTTTAAAGTTGGTGGCATCTTAGATTGTGAAGTAATTGTGGGGTTTGTTGCTTAAAGATTTTTACGGTGAATATTTCCACAACCTCATATAGTGTGTGTGGTGAGCACAGGGCTTACCTTCAAACCCAGTGATGGCAGCATTGGGCCTGCTCACTGCCCAGTCCCCTTCCCCATGGCATTCCTGCTGCTCTTGATTTACCTGAGCTGTATTGTGAACTTTGAGGATGGATTCTCTGAAGTACCATTCTTAAAACTATAAGCCTTGCGTATTGTATGGACCATCTTTTTCCCTCAGTTCCTTCCAGGCCATTATGCCAAATCTGGCCATCCTATGAGACTGTATAATTTCCACCCTTCATTTATAGACCTCCTATCATGATATTTGTAATCTCTGATCATGTTCTCCTTGGCTTTTCAGTCCACATCTCTATTTTCTTGCAAACTCTCCTCATCTGTGGAGAATTGCTTATGGTATGGGTAGGTAGGCAGGTGGGTGAAGATAGATAAAGACATAGATAGATAGATAGATAGATAGATAGATAGATAGATAGATAGATAGATAGATAGCACTTCCAAATAAGAACAAATTGGTCCAGGATCTGTAGCAAGCAGAGGGATTGCCTATGACTGTTATCCCTCCTCACTGCATGAGCCCTCCGTAGAGTACAGCCTCAGAACTTATAATGGTTCCACACATAAGAATAAGCATAATCCCAGCCAACTAGCCCTGTTAATAAATCAAAGAAGCCCGCCATTCACCGGCTGCTTCCACTGCTCCCAGGGTGTCTGCAGTATAATAGGGCATAATTCACTCCTCACAAACACTTAATACCACATTTCCACCATTTGCAATCTGATAATATTCAAATACTATTGCTGTATTATGCAGCTTTCAATCGCAGATGCGATTCCATAACAGCCTCACACTTTGGCATGCATTATGTAAGTTGCTATAAAATTGCCCGTCTTAAAACTCTTCTTCAATTGCAACCAATATCATCGCTTCACACACAGAGCTTCCGGAACATTAAAAATTTAGCATCGTCGCTATTTAGCAGGTTTAGCAAAAGGGAGCAAAACAGACACACAGATGTTCCCCCTTCAGAGTCCCCAGGAGGTCTGAGGCAAGAGAGAGAAACCCCAAAACAGAGACAGCAATGACACTGAAGACAGATCTGTTCAGCTATGAAAAGAAAAAAAGAAATAATAGACCTATTCGCCGTCCTCTCTGGAAACTCAGGGCCACTCTGTCATTAGTGTTTTGTGTGTTTTGGCTGGAGAGGCTCTGTAGAAAATGAGTAGACTCATCTCAGGCACTTACTTCTGCATAGATTTCCGAGTCAGGTACTGGGTGTATTTTTTATTGCTAATAACAGCTTAGCAACTGGAATCACCTACTAGCCTACTTCTCCACTCAGGCCAGTCAAGTGCCAGGTACTTAGGCATACTGTGATTGCTGATCTTGCCTGTAACTTATTAGGATCAGATAAACTGGAAGCCATTTCTTTGTGAGTATTTTCTGAAAAGCTTTACTGTGGTGACCAGACTGACCATTCTCTAGAGCATCTACCAGTACTTCTCAGCAGTCCAGATGTAAATAAGACTAGGGAAACAGAGAGCTCTCTTCTGCTTCACTCCCTGCTGTTGACTGGGTACATCTCAGCCATCATTGCCTTTCTACAGTGGTGTTAGATTCAAGTTTCTTAAGGTTACAACTGTAATTCTGGAGGCCTTTTACAACATATTGTGATTGCCCAAGCATTCAGATCTGTGGACTGAATAGCTACTGGGTTCTTGTACCTTGTGCTCAGTACATAGTACAGAAGTCTGTTGGCAAACTAGCCAGCCTTTGTCCATTGCTTTCTAGTAAATCCAAAACATAAGCATTCTGTCAGCTCCAGTCTCTAGAGACCTTTAACATATAGAGATTTTTCCATTCCAAAACCTAGGATGTGTATCAAAAGAGGAGCCCACCCTTAGACAGAGTAGGGCACAGATTCTCATTCATCTTTATTTGTAAATGAAAATATGAGCTATTTTCTAGTTATAAGTTTTGATAAAAGGAAACAAAATTCAAGGCTTCTGGATTCAAGATAGGAAAGCAAGGAAGATGGTTATAAAATACTTAAAGCAGCACACTGTAAAACAAAGACACTCCTTTTAGTGAGATTGTATTCTAGCAAGATGTGAATGGGGCGAATTAGAGTATTGAGTTTCTAATGCTATTGATTCCATACAGTTGGACAGTGCAGGCCAAATTGTCTGAACTTGTGGATCTCTGCTTCTTAACTAATAAAATAATGAGAAAGTCTACAAGACAGCCAACCCTGATCTGTGAGGGCAGTTTTGCTCAGGAACAGACTGGAATATATTATACTCTTTAAAGTCTTTGGGCTTAGATCAATCAGAACTTAAAAAGGAAAATTGTGAAGGTAACATAAAGAGATAACAGACATAGACAGATGGTTTGCCAATTAGTCATTAAGACTTTATTCCTCCTCTTGCTTTGGTGTCCTCTCCTTTGAAGATGGCTGTGCTGTTGCTGCTGACTCTCCATGAGTGAGAGTGGATGACACACATCTCCTTTCTGTCTGGTCTACCTCCCCCTGACTTAATTTCCTGGCTATTCAGAGACCAGGAAGTCATAGCTAATAGAGGCTGACCATTTCCACAAAGCTCTAGAGGGATGTACCCAGACCCCCAGACTTAGAGAAGGGATTTCTCCAACAGTTTGAGAATGACTCTTCTGGGAGGCAGTAAAGCTGCTTTGAGAGCATCTCTCTGAATGCAAGGGAATGACAGGATTTTAGACTGGCTGCAACTATACCAACTTCATCATTAGCAAGGACCACAGGACAATTAGGCAGATGAAATATGTTGTTTTCTATAACTGTTTTCTCATATTTTACCTGAAAGTATTGCATTGCATTGTTTACAAAACTTTTTTTTGCAGTATTAATACATTTATTTGGGGTCCTTAATTTCCTTATTGTTTTGTAAAATCTACTGCTTTGTGAATTTTGAGTAATCATTTTAAAGTAGTGTAAACCATTTGGGGTTAATAGGCAATTTGTTAAGCTATGGATCATTTTTAGAATGCAGGGCTTATCAAGAAAATTAGTACTAGTCTCCTTCCTCCTCACTTGTGCCCAATCCATGGAATTTGCTCCTTTCTTACTTCTTGATACTGAATGTGCTGATGAATTAGACTACAAGACTTCCACCAGTAGTAGAATTTGGTCCTTTACCACAACCACAAAAATTTACAAAATTGTTCAAGTTAGTACATAGAGGATGGTGGTTTAACAGGATGGTGAAAAGCAGAAAGCACCAAGTCGAAAAGATGCAGAGTCAATGTAAGTTTTGCTTGATAGAAACCAGATGAAGGATGATGCCCTACGGCTCATGGTATCTTAGCATAACTCTATTAGGACCAGAAGCACTTGCTGCAATCTTATTGATTTAAGCAAAATGACCCATTACATCCTTACCTCCACCAAAATACGAGCATGCATAGGAAGAAATCTTAACGCTTACTATTTAGTAGAGGTAGTAGTAGCTTTAACCTATTTTAGACATGGCCTTCTAGACTGTCCTGTATAAACCACTTAGGAGTGCAAAATTAGAATGTCTATATAATTAAGATGAAAATATTGGGATCCAAAAGCAGCAGTATTTTCTTCCTCCCTCCCTCCCTCCCTCCCTCCCTCCCTTCCTTCCTTCCTTCCTTCCTTCTTCCCTCTCTTTCTTTCTTTCTTTCTTTCTTTCTTTCTTTCTTTCTTTCTTTCTTCAAAGATTCTTTTAAATTTTTATCTAAGCATATTGGCATACATGTAGACTCTGTGGCAAAAGATTTACTACATATTCAAGGTTGACCTAGGCTACATATTGAATTATATGTTAGCCTAGAATAGTGAAACCATGTCTGAAGGAAGAAAATAATGACAAAGAATATTTAAAATTTAAGTTATGTTGAGGCCAGTTTTGTTGATTTTTACACACACACACACACACACACACACACACGCACCTTTACCAACATCTCTAATGAAAAGAGAACTGGTGTTTTAAAGTCTTTCTCAAACCAACTCTGACATGGATAGGAGTGAAGACCTCAAAGACAATCAATAGTAGTGGAAAGGAACAGAGTCAGTGAAGTTCTTGAGAGTCCCAAGGGCAGATTCAAACGAAAGGTTGAACAATCATTTGCTAAATCTAATAAAAAGTAATGACAGTATTTTGATTCTCTGTCCATTTATCAATCCACTTAATAAATAAGTGGCTGTTAGGGAAATGTGTTAGGTACTAAAGATAGATCGGTGGAGTAGATAGATCATAAGGTTGACCCTTGTCCTCAAGAACCATATAATTGAACAGAGAACGCAGCCAGTGAGCAACTAATTTCAGTTATAATGAGAGTTATGGAAGGGCAAAGGGGCAAAAAACTTAATCAAAAAGAGAGAAATGCCTTAACACACATCCTTTATAAAATGTCCTTTAACCTGAGAGCTTCCAAGTGAGTAGAAGCATGAAATATAAGCCAGAGAGTCCAGCTATTGCACCTAACTGTGGCTGCAGCTGAGTTTGTAGTGTCATGGTAATCATGGTAGATGGTTTTCTGGGAGGGGTGTGTCTTATGATGGATGACTTGAGCCAAGAAAGAACAATAGAGGACATAATCCAGCTGTAAGACCCAAGCCTATCTATCTGAGCATAAAGACAATTAGATGACTGAAGTGGCATTCTCTGGAGTTCTCCAAGCTTAGCAGGTTTTAGGGTAAAAATGATTGGGAAACCCTGGGTTGTGTGGAACTCACAATAATAAAGAACAAAAGCAGACAAGACTCAAAGAATTTATATGGTATGTCTTATGTGGGTGTGATGAAAAATGTATAAAGAACAAAAATAAAGGAAATCACAGGATATGAAGTTTGTCTCTGTAAAAGATTTATTAATCCTTAGCATAAGCTACTCAAATCTCGTGACTACCTGTGACCCTGGACCATAAAATGAGTTCTGTAATGTGACAGGGCTCCACAGATGGAAAATAATGTCTCCTTGTCCAAATGTAAGTATGGATATCCAAAGTCGTCTGTATAGAGAAGAGGAGCTAGTAAAGGGATCGCAGAGTTTATTTGGTTGGATATATACATCGAGTGAAGAAAATGATTTTTCTATCCCAGAAGAAAAAGGTACATTCTGGATGGGAGAAGAATCCATTTTGTTCCATGTTCTTGAAGATTATTTAAGCATAGTTAGGGAAGGGGTTTCATGTTCTTCAGCCACTGACATATTGTTATTGCTATGGTAAAGAAACTCATTTACTATGTCCAGTCAAGATGCTGCAGTTAATTTCTTCGGGTCACATAGAAAAAAGGCCATGAATGTTGGAGGCAGGCTTGTTGAGATGAAAAGGCACATCAGGAAAGGGGGAGTGGTGGGTAAGAGAAGGCATTGGGAAAAGACAACTACAATTAATTATATAAATATATAGCACTCTCAATAAAATCACTTTATACAGAGTTGAAATACAACTACATTAACTAATACAAGAAAATTAAAATAATAATGGTGGAAGGAGGCAGGTATTAAAAAGAAAGGTGTGATCATTGCTTACAACAGTTATCTTGACCAAAATGGTCTGGTCATGTGGACACCATGTGGAGGCTTATACAAGATAGGTTTGAGATATAATGCCTAAAATCTACTCAACAGAACACAGCAGTGTGAGGATGCTTATAAGGTACAAGAGTAAAGAAAAAGGATGAAGATGATCTCCAAGTGACGTAAGGAAGCATTCTTCCACCATTGTATCTATTTGTTCTTAATAAACTAGAGCTTATCCAAAAGGGACAACTAGAAGGCTGTGGCAAAACCCCTTGCACTTGTCATAGCCATGGCTCAGGAGATCATTATTCATCACACAAAAAGTGTAGTTTTCCAAGTATATTCACCACTGCTGACTTGTAAAACTGGGAAGTTATAGTCTCGCCAGAATGTTGTTTTGGGACAAGAGGAGGCTATGGTTCAGCAAAGAACAGTGTGAAGCTCTCAAACTACTACATTTTACATCCCAGGGAAGAGAGATACTCTGCCAAATGATCTGGATTTAACTGGCTGTTTCTCCTCCCTAGTCTGTTTAAGTCAGATTCCTCCTACCTCCTTCTGGCCCCTTGCTGTATCTCTGATGTCAATTCCTTTTCTAAAGACAGTTGAGCTTTGAGTTCATCTTTCTTGTACAGCATGTGAAACAAGAAGATAAACAATCTTCTTCTTAAAGTATAAAAAACAAATGCCCAGTCATACATCTCAGCTAAGTATGAACTCAATAAATAGAACATCTTAGGCTCCATTGTTCAGTTGAGAAAAGGATGGTTTATTTTAGATAAGATAGATCATTGTCTGGAGCTTATCTAGTAGGCTAGGCTTTCAGGTCAATGAGCCTAGAGACCCATCGCTTCCTACTTACCCAGGGGTGGGAATAGAAATATGTATTACCAGGACTGGATTTAAAAACAAAAAAACAAAACAAAAAACAAACAATCAAACTGTATATAAGTTTTGGGGCTGAAACAAGGCAAATACTTCATCAGTTAAGCTATCTCCACAGCCAAACATTTTATTTTTATCCAAACCAGGGCTTCAAGAGTCATCAGAACCTCCTACATGCACCAGTTACAGCAGATCATTGATCTAAAAGTCTCCATATCTCATTCCCCCTCATGAATTAGAAGATCCTCCTAGGTGATATCAAGCCTTGCCTTCTATATCATAATAAATGGAAGCAAAACAGAGTTAAAGTAAAATAAAACCTTAATTATTACTTTATCCTCAGCCCCTCGTACCACATGCAAACACTATGATCCCAGCAGTGCTGTGTATACTGAGATAGAGAGGAACCCTAGAAGAATGCTGAGTTTCTTTACCTAAACAGAGCAGTCTGTCTTGAAAAATATCTCTCACAGTCAAGGTAGTCTTTGTGACTAAACCCACAGAATTGTGGGAAGTGCTTGTGAGATAAAGAGGAAGTCTAGAGTTGTGTGAAATCAACCTCATGTTGAACATGACATCTGTGCTTGTTCTAAAAACCACTGTTGCCTCTCTCCATCTGTCTGATTTGAGTACCAAGTACAAAATGTGTCATTCTTTGCCTTTTAGAGTGAAAGATGGAAACTGAATATGTTCCTGTCTCAGATCCAGAACATTATACCTCATGCTACCTAGGACATCTTCTGGTCCATTAAAGGCCAGGCAATGTCTATGTCTTCTCCTAAATATATCAAGATCATTTAATCAAAATTCTCTGGATAATGATACAAAAGAATGTTTTGAAGAAGTAGAGGATGTGATAAAAGGAAGAAGTATTTAAAGCCTAACTCTATCTAATGGTAATAATTTCAGTCACACAGGAATTACATATTAAACAGAATCACTTTTTTTTTTCAAAGTATAGCATAGGGGAATAACTTCAGTGCCTTTTTATACCCCCAAAATTTGAATTTTTGCTCAACTCCTTGAGAAAGTAGATGGGAAAAAAGCCTACTTCCAGTGTCCTCCAACACTCTCAACGGAACCATTCTGGAGCAAGCCTTTTGTCTACAGTGGGAATCAGCTGACAGGAGTTCACCTTTAGGCTCCTAGAAGAGTCCCATGTTTATTCTAGAGCCACACAAGTCCTTTTGAATATGAACAACTTGTTTTATGTCCTTATCAACAGTCAGAATTTAAAAACAGAGTGAAGTTGTTTTGAAGTTCGAATCCTAAAGTGGTGAGGACATCATCTGTTCTGTAAGGCACCATGACTTCTCATGTTTTGCAGCAAGACTATTCACTTCCTTATACTCATCTCTTTTGAACTGAAGTATTGAAAGTCTGTTCTATTAAATGCTCTTCAAACATAAATAGGGATGTTGCAGCCATTGAAGTTTGGCGATTTTATGTTCCTCAACTTATGCTGTAGAGCACACTGTGTCCCCATGCAGGCTAAACTGCCTTAGTGTTCCTTCAGAACAGCATTACGTTCCATTTGTACAAATATTCTGTCTGGGGAAGACTGATGGGCTCTGATCAACCCCTTTGCTCTTAAAGCAGACTTCACTAATCTTAGTTCTTGCTTGTGATTTTAGCATAAACTTGGGAACCTAATTATAAAAGAACTTACAGTAAATAACAATAAGTAGAAAAAGGTATACTTACAGAAAGAAATCAAGGAAAGAAAACATTAGAAGAGCAAGATAGTTCTTAGGTATCAATTCAGTTTATACTTACACACACACACACACACACACACACACACACCTTTACTTAAAAAAGTCGTTGATCATTTTCTCCTCCACTATCCACAATGGGCTACCTTACTGGACAAATTTTAATAGATACACTATTACCAAAGTCAACTTTCCGGAAGACGGAAACTTATAAATTTCTTCTCAGCCAGAGTTTTACAGTTAAGAGACTCACATAACCTTTTTTGACCTTTAGAAAAAGCTGTCAGCCTGGTTGTTTGCAGCACTCTCTATAAGGCAATGTGTCTCTAAAGGCAGTACCTGCGTCCTGTGAATCACTGCAACATAGATCCTGGTTATAATGAGAGTTCCTCGAAATCACTCGCCTGTGCCATTGTTGTGTCTGGTCCATTAAATCCACAGCTCATGAAAGAAAAGAGTCCCATCTACTCTCTACTAGGTCAAGGGATATACGTCTCAGAGAAAACTGCTAGCTAGAAAGATGTGATTGATTGGGTGTTTAGAAGTGTTTATACAAACATAGGAACTGGTTAGATAGATATATTGTGCCTATGGCTTGAAGAGACAGTAATGGAAGTGGCCATCTGGCAGCTGCACCTTGTCTCAAATTTTGCTCTTTGGGAGGAACAATGATGGAGATGATAGAGATAGAGGTGACTTTCTTCCTAAGGTTCAGATGTTCAAGGTTATTTGTGCCTAAGGCAAAAGAACCTAAGGCTTAATGAGCATACTATTTGCTATTCATCAATCGGCTTTGCCTCTGTGCACATCCCCACTAATAAAAAAAATCCAGCTTCTAAGTAAGAAAATGATGAGTTGATCACAAAATGTCACAAAGGCTTGATGTGAAATTTGATATGACATGCTAGATGGCATGGCAGGATCTATTCATGAGGGGCAAAATTAAGTGAGGATTCCTTTCAGCAAGTGCTATTCTTACCAGGATTATAATACAACAACGACCATCAGACATGATAGAAATGTTTGCATCAGGGGTGAAAGAGAGTTGCTGTCTGTAGGCAGACAAATTTAGAAGGCATCTCAAGGTGCACAATGCTGTCCTACAAGTTGAGAGTTAGAACTCATCACAGAGGTAATACTTGAAGCAAAATGTCTGCCCAAGAAAGCCTTTAGTAACAGCAAGATAACAATGTTTTCTTGAAGCAGATTTTCTGATATTGAGTTAAAGAAAGCTCTTCAAGGATCTAACAAACAAAATTCTCACAGTGTGTATATTTTGTGTTCTGTGACTAGGTATCAGCACAAGATAAAGCTAAACTAAAATGTTAATAGTGTGTGGAAATAATATGGCAAATATATATGATTTTAGATCTATCACAAAACATTTCTTTGTACAAGAAATACAACTTGAAATTCCAATTTTGAAAATTTTTACAAGATTGTTTATTTTCATTTTATGAACATGAGTGTTTCCTTTACCTGTATGAAAAAGCACCATGAGTGTGCTTGGTCCTATAAAGGGAAAACGATTCCTTGGAGCTGGATTTACAGGCAGTTTTGTATTGTTTTGCTGGGAACCAAACAAATATCCTATGGAAGAGCAAAGAACATTCTTAGCTATTGAGCCATCTTATTGGCCCCAGTTTAGAATGTTCTGTGATTTAAAAAAAGAAAAAAAAAAAGAAAAAAATCTCAGTGTAGTCTCTGATTTAAAAAAAAAAATCAAGGAAGTATTCTGATAAACTCCTGACAAATTTTATAATAAAAATGTCCACTTTAATGTCACCAAGTACATTTTGATGTCTTAATAAAAAGCAATTTATTCTCTAAGGAATACTAAGCATACATACAAGTTTATTTATAAAAAAATCTAATTCCATATTTTTGGTTTTTGCTAGTTAAGTTATAGTATATTTCTTATTCATGAACTCTACCATCTTACTCTATATTCAGCAAGCACCAGTGAAAATGTCTAGATCCATGATTGATTCTCATCTAGTTCTGTTTTGTGCACTGGAAGCACCTGGATGTCAAACAGCACACACACACACACACACTCCCTCACACACCTGGAAACATTCACACTCTGGGTAAAGGAATGAACATTGGTTATTTAAAATTAGCTCCCAGTGGAATTCTAATTCTGAGCTGGGGTTGCGACCCACTGGTGTATGGCATGTAGTAATCTGCAGTTTTGCTGAGGCACAAAATTGAACCACTTGTGCTTGGAGTGAGTGATTCATCTGGTGAATGAGGCTAGCCTGCCACTCAAATTCTGTACTTCCGGACTGTCGGGTCTCACTCAATTTCATCTCTCACACACATAGCTTCTTATGAAGCAAACAACAGATTCATTGAAAACAAGCAAACAAAGGCGAGCTAAGAAAATACTTTGTTCTCTTCCTTTGTGAAAATTGGATAAACAGAAATAAACTGTCACTCACATTCCATTATAAGTGAAAAGATTGTGAGGAATTCTAAGTGAGCATTCAGGAGAGGGCTGTTTAAGCTGATGCTGATTAAACAATCACATATTACCCGTGTCTTCCCTACTCAGAAACTAAGGCTTTTAGGAGTTGGAAATACCTGTTGTAAAAAAGAATGATTAATCTCACCAGCTATGTATTAGATGTTATTGGCTACATGGTCTCTAGAGTACATCATCACAGAAGCTAAGACGAATTTCAGAACTCTGCAATAATAAACACTCTCAATAATAATACAAGAGCCTTATGGGTGTGCATGCATGCATTCATGTGTACTCACACAAGATAATACTGGAAAATGAGAGGCACAATCTCCTTTTGTTGAAAAAACTTCAGTCAGGATTGTGAAGGTTCTCCACTCCAACAGCTAGTAATTTTCTGTACATACAATACAAGATATTTGTCTCACTTATTTATTATTTTAGAACCTGATTTTTTGAGATGCTCATTGTACAAGGAGTCTGATGGCTCAAAATTATAGTATCTCTTTTCATGAAGATTAGAAGAATGAGAGTATTATATTCCTAAGATATATCTTAGCTTGTAATTAGCTAGTAATGCTTTGTTAGTCTTAGAAAGAGGATTGCAAACTATTTTCTCAATTCTTAGTTTTCTCTTTCTGTTTGGGTTTCTTTAATGGGTCATAGTTTTATATTTTAATCATGAAATGCCTTCTATAGGAACAAATTCTGTAAGTCCATATATGCTTTGGTACCCATTGATCCAGTGTCACCTTCTCTCATTACCACACATTCTCTTAATGATTTCCTATTGACCTGTCACTATTGATCTTTATAGAACAAGCAAGCTCTAGACATAAGGAAAAGCAGATCCAATGTTCCATGTTCTGTATTTTTTCTTATATGATAAATATTTGTGATGCCATAAAGCCTTCTATTTCAGAGGACCAAGGAATTAGATATCTGATCTAAGTACCAAATTAAAAAAAAAAAACTTCTCATGGAAGTCTTTTGTTGTTGCTGCTCTTATTCAACTCAACTTGGCATGATCATGACTTTAAGGTCCACATTGCCATTAAGCCACTGTATATTGGGATTAAATATAATGGAAACTACCTTTTTTTACTAAAACCTTACTTGGGAAATGGACACGCAATGTTTGTTCAGTTGGCTGTTTCAATTGCCCTGCCTCTTTTACAAATACCATTCATACATGAATTCTTCCTGAGCAGGAAAGCAGAAAGTCAACAGAGAGCAGACACATTCCCTGGAATGCAGAGATAAGTCCTTGGAAACACTCCACTGAAGAAGCAAGAGCTTGCAACACCTCTTACATCCTTTAAGCTCATATATCCAAAGCAGAGAGCAGAAGTTTCCATCAATGGGTTTCCTAGAGCTCTCAGAAAATCTTCATATGACCTGTCCATACAAGAGGGTTGGCTGCTTATCCTTTGCTGATACTGACCATACATGTCATGTACACTGAAGTAGGAAAACAAAGAACCAAAGTTAGGTTTGCTTATTTGAACAAGAAACTCTGCTTTTATAGAATCTACTATATGCTTACAAGCATTATTCTTTTATTTGACTATTAGATTTTGAGATTTCTTTCAGTGTTAATGTTACTTTTTATTTTTCTCCTTTTTTCTCTTTTTCACTTCCTTCATTCCCTCTCTTTCTTTCTTTTTTCTTCCTTCCTTCTTTCCTTCCTTTCTTTTTTTCCTTTTTATTCTCCTCATTTGTGTCTTGCTTGAAGTAGTCAATTGTAATTTCCCCTCTTTTTCTTTCTTTTTTCTTCCTTCCTTCTTTCCTTCCTTTCTTTTTTCCTTTTTGTTCTCCTCATTTGTGTCTTGCTTGAAGTAGTCAATTGTAATTTCCTCTAATAGACTTTATCGCAATATAAATGCATAGGCAAACAACAGTCTTAAAACAAAGGAGGAAAAAAGTCTCTTCACCACCTAAAATTGAGAAAAGACTTGGGCTGGAACTGTACTCTACTGGATGAGAATAAACAAAGACTTAAGGTTGGTTCAAAGCACTACTCCACCTCCCTCTTGTGTATATGGAGAAAGAAGAAGAAAGAAAGAAGAGAGATAGGGAAAGAAGTGCAGGCAATGGAGGGAGGAAGTGGAATATAGGAATTGCAGGAGGCATGTAGGGTTGTATACATCTCCATATACTAATCAATGTTTTCAGCATAAAGAAAGAAAAAAGATTGTGTAAGTGATTTCCTTTTTGATACTGTCACATAAGAACAACTGAGAATTTTGATATATTGTGCAATGATATTCAGTTGTTATTTTTCAAAGTTTCATTATATCCAGACTTGGTTAGAAGAACTAGGGACAAGGAGACCCTAGACCAAGTTTATTATTGGCACAAATTACAGTAAAGCGTAGATCCAAGGGAGGATTTTTATCCCATTCCCTTCCTCCATTTTGTCTGACATTGAAAGAAGTCTTTATATGATTTCAATGAAAAAAACAATAAGAATTGTTTCCCCTCTCTCTCTCTCTCTGTCCCTCAATTCTTACCTCATTGTTTAAAAACATTCTAATCTTCAGAGGGAAAGATTAGAATCTTAGAGGTTAAAAATATTCTTTAGAAGCACACAGAATAACCTCAAACCTATGCCATTACTTTGTCATTTAAAACTTGATATCTTGGATCTTTGTTCTTAGTAGGGATTTCTTTCTTTTCTTTTTTTTTTTTTTTTTGGTTTTTCAAGACAAGGTTTCTTTATGTAGCCCGGGCTGTCCTGGAACTCACTTTGTAGACCAGGCTGGTTAGTAGAGATTTCTTATCTAAATGGTATATAAAAATAGGGAAAGAAGGGAAAAGAGAGAGACAGGGAGAGAGAGGGAGAAAGAGGGAGGGAGAGGGAGGGAGGGAGGAAAGGAGGGAGGGAGAGAGAGAGAGAGAGAGAGAGAGAGAGAGAGAGAGAGAAGGGAAACAAGGCAAAAGGCAAAAAGAAAGAGGGAGGAAAGTTGGAATAAAAAACGGAAGCATTTAGAACAAATTTATTTCCTAGTTAAAGCACAATATACATATTATTCTATACAAGCCAACATGATCACTCACTTCCTAGCAGAAATTATGAATACCAAATGATAAAATTTTGTGGTGCTTAAGACACACTCAAAAAAAAAAAAAAAAGCCCAGAAAGCTAGCTGAATAAGAGAGGAGTGACTAGCCAGTGGACTGTCCTGTAAGGATACTTAACACAAATCTGACAAATCTTTACTGATAGTTTTGAGGCTGTACTTTTCTTTTTTAAAGCCTCAGCAATCTCCATTTTGTTTTTACTTGTTATTATTTTAGAAAATCCCTGCTATTTTTAAACTCAGAATTTGACATGAACCCTGACCATCTTGAACATAAGACATAATTCAGGAATAATGAGAATGGAGGTACCTCAGTGGATGAATAAGAGAAGATGAAGAATTCTATGCAAGGGAGGACAGTGAAAAGATAGAGGAGACATGTAAGGATATTTCTATAATGGGGCTTGTGGCTAAACAGACAAAAGCAGTGATATAAAAGAATTAAAACAAAAGTCACTAGCAAGCATGGTCTTTACTTAAGCTCTGCTAAGAGCTAACCATGCAACTGAAGAGGGAAATCTCAGGACCCTTTGGTTTTGATGATAGAAATTCAATTTAATTTTCTCATGTATGTCTATACTAATATTATTTCTGTTTTTAGAAACACATCTAATTTTCTCATATTTTCTTGAATTTCCAAATGTGAGATAATAAATGCAGAAAATGGAAAAAATACTGGCTTATGACATTTCATATCACATTTCTTTATGATATTCTGAATTCTTGTTGATATTTCTCATAATGGCACTATATTACCCAGTATAATTCATCTTGAGGGCAGCTGGAATAAGAAGACAAATGAACAATAAAACACTGTCTCATCTAGAGATTTAAAATATGCTTTGTGATTAGTCAGCTTGACAAATACAATCCATCAATCCATCAACCAATAAAATTTATTGAGTAACCACTGTGCTAAAGCATGCGGATGTAAAGAAGAAAAGAATGTCTCAGACTTCCCTGCACTAAGGCCTGGGCTGTTCCTTATATTCTTTTCCATTTTCCCATGGGTGCAAGGTGGAGTTTTTACTGTTGGCTTCTTGTGGGATAGGGATAGGGTAATCTAGGTCTCTCCAAAAGGCTATCATCAAAAAGCAAGGTGTCTCACTGCTTATTCTAGATTCTGGAGACAATGTCCACCATACCAAAAGTGATTAAAGTCTCTTAGAAAAGAGTTTACTGGGGTAAGGCTCTAGGTTGAGGATGGTAAATGGAGACGACTCCTATTCCCAAAATGTAGAAGTAGTTTGTTCCCACACAAACCATGATGTTCCTAAGTGCAGGATAAATTTGCCTGGGAAAAGTGGTATACACAGCATCTAGCACTTCTGCAGCCAACAAGTACATTTACATCCAATACACAGCATATATCATTACATGTAAGCCTACTAAGCTAAAATACGTTAACCTTTGAGTGAATCAGGACACCACATTCCTAGTCCAAGTCTTATTGGAAACGATGAAATGTCATTCATTTCGAAAAACTAAATTTCAGTATAATAATTTTTAAAGTAATTTTTTCCAATCTTATCTCTTTTTTATATGTATATTTAGATGAGAAAACTGTGTTCTCCCTCAGTTATGGATGTCAGTGGTTCAAAGCTGCCACAAGGGAAACTCTTCTGGCCCTTCTGAGAAGAAAGCCTGCTCTCCAACACTTCCTTGCTTTATGTCATTGTTTTCCAGCAGCTTTGGTGTTCCCTTTAAAAGGTGTTTCCAATCTCTTATCTTCACATCTCTGTTTAGCTTTTTCATAAGTGTCAGATATTAGATTTAGGGAAAAGCACATTCAGGTTTCTAAGTGTTTGTGGATTGGGAGAGATGACGTCAAAACTAATGTGCTCCAAAGAAAGGTGGGGGCTAACAGGGCCCTCCTCTCAGAGAAGAAGGGGTGGAGGACAGGGGAGGGCCTCAATGAGGTAGGACTTCAAAGGGGCAGCAAATAAACGAGCATAAATAAATAAAATCATATTTAATCATAAAAAACAAGAGTGTATCAAGCTTCATTACTCTTCATATACTGAGAATCTGTGTTACATACACAAGGCTTCAAGCTTTCAAAGCTATGTCTGCTTAGTTGTACTTCTGATATTTTCTGAAACCTAAAAAATATAACCATCAAAAGATCATCATCCATCCTTGGTTTTCTACAATTTAACAGTTATTTATTCTGAAATAAATATTTGCCAGATGACTACACTGATTAAATATATACAACAGTTTAAAAGTGACTAATTTTCGGTATAAAATCTACAGAATTATTGTATCTATGGTTCTAGGACTGAATTAATAACTGATGGGATTGCAACTGAAACCGAAGGCAGCTCCATTTAGTCTCATTTAATTTGTCTCGTTTCCCCCCCCCCCCACTGCATGCATGTTTTTAAGGTATCAGGAAGAATGTTCTTTGGCACTCCTTGTGATGGATTGTCCATCTGTGTTGTGTCCTTATTGGTGTAGTGTGTCTACTCATTGTTGACAATGATACATATGAAAGCAAGCAATTGAATCCAGTTTGAGAAAATTAACAACTAGGTTGCTATAGGTCATTAACACAAGGCATACATTTGAAAGTGATTAATATACAGGCTGCAACCCTCCTAGGATATCATTTGCCTGAAATTAATTTAAAGGATTAAGGTTACCAAACAGGGTTTATTATAGATAGCTTTAAGTGGACCTTGGTTAAGGTGTTGTGTTGTTTGAGTAAGATAAGTCTTATGGAATTAATGCTGTAGCTAATTTAGCTTATTTGTGCAAGCTGACTATTAGATCACAGAGCAATGAGGCATAATAGTGAATGAACTCGGGAAAGGAGGATGCTGAGAACACCGTTCACTTTTCAGACTTCAGGATTATGCAACTTAAACTTTTGGTATTTAGAAGTAGATAGTTTAGAGACAAAGAGCTTTGTCAAGGCTCCTGAAAGGGAAAGCTATACATGTCAAAAAAGAATTTTTACTTTTATTACAGTTGTGCTAAGGCTGTCTTAAAAAACCCATACATCTTGGGCTCCTTAGGTCTTATTTATTGCCACGTTGTAGTAGCATTTAGAATGGCACATTGGAGTATATGATGACTTTTTTTCTCCTTAAAATTCCTGCAGAGCACAGTGATAGAGATGTAAGGCCTACATACATATACAAGATAGTTTGAATTTAATGCATTTCAGATCATTAAAGTTAACATTTCGTGTATTATATTTCATTTTCAAATATGCTTGCATACATCTACATCCATAGAGATATATGCATGCACACACAAAAAAATCCCATTATGTAGATCAATTTACATGATCTCAATGCTCATATCCATGAAGCAGTGAACTTCCCAAATCAGATGCATGCATAAAAGCATTGATGCATAAAATTTCCATCTTGCAAGTACAGATAAAGTTCTAGTAGCATTTAGTGCCATGACAGGTCACTTAGGTAACAACTAGCTATATAGGACATGCTAATAAGATTTAACCTTCTTTGTCTGTTGCTGAAGAGGGAGAAAAAGGAGCAGTGAGATCTTCTTATCTTTGAATATATCAAAGACAATTAAAAACAACTATTTTGCTTCTGATCTCCATGGCTGGGTATTGTTGAGCTGCATAAATATGGTACAAACACACACACACACACACACACAAACACATGCATGTGCACACACACACATTTTCAGGAAGGCACAATGAGGTCTTAACCCATTGCTTACTGATCATTGCTTTTGTAAAATTCGCAAAACACACTTTGATGGAGTATGTGTATAAATTTACTTCCATCTGTGCACTTTTAAGACCTCTTGTCTAAGGAAAACTCTATTGGCAATAACATTTAAAATGAAAGCAAAAATCTCACAGTGCTACATGATAATGCTGAAGTGAAAATTTATTAGACTTGTCATCTCTGTTAATTATTGTCATTTCAGCTAATTAGTAGCCATTCCTGGTGGTTATTAGATATGTCATTTTTCCTTTCAAGATGCCATCCCACATTGTCTCTGAATCTGGCTTCTTTGTACATCCTTAGGCAGTGGGTCAGTGTCCACTCCATGGTCTCTGCACAACAGAAAGATAATTCTTTGTTCTGTTTCAGGACAAGTGAAGGAGTCATCAATACCTCTTTTGTTTGTGAGTAAAAGAATAGAATAGGTGTCAACACTTTGTGATGAACAAAACAGGAAAAAAATAGCAAGGTGACATTTCTATTAAGTTTAAGAATAATCTTTGAAATATTTGACCACACCTTAACAATACTCCTGAAGTCTCATAAATTTCAGCAGTATTTTTTAATGGGTTTTACTGTATTGGGGGGGGTGGTAGACCGTGAGGCTTTGGCTGCAAGAGATTAAGTATGTGAGGCTGAGGATTCTCTCAAGGTGTAATTCTGTCTGTGGATGTTAGAACAACATGCACATAGCAGAGATGGGTGTGTTCACTCTCTCTTAAGACATTATCGGTGAGTAGCAATAAATCATTAATCCATGAAAAATATCAATTAGATAAGTCAGGTGTCAAAAAACCAAACCAAACCAAACCAAACCAACCAACCAACCAACAAACAAACAAACAAACAAAAAACCCAAGGAGATGCAGACCTTTTATTAAAAAAAAAAGTCAGTGAAAAATTTCCAAATGTATTCATAGGCAAGAAGTGTGGCTGTGTTATCTGTAGGATTTGCCTGGATTCAGGGAGTGGGCTGCATAAATAAAGCAGGCTGCACTAATTAAGAAAAATATTCATGGCAACTGTACTGGATAGCTGGATAAATGCCCTCTCATTACATTTTGATTTTATATAAAATCAAACTAAAATAGAAAATTGAAAGATTATTTTGGAATTCACTCAGTAGAAATAGCCAAATTCATCAAATAAATTACATTTGCTGTGGTACTTTCCTCTCCAAATAATCCAAACACCTTATTATCTGCTTGCTTCTGTTTGCCATTTTACCTTCATGAATCCACCTTTTCTCACTCAGTGTCTTTGTCTGAATGCTTAGCTCAATCTTTTCCAAATAAGTACTTTCCTGTTACTATGACTTTCTTGGTTTCCCTATCTGAGGCTAGATGAAAAGTACTTCTCCACCCCTTGTCAGGTCTATTCATGGTTACTGGAGTTCTTCATGTGGATCAAGAATATCAGTAGGCTTTTCTTCATAAAATTGCTTTCTACTATGCACAAAGAAAGGTGAAGAAGGGAGGGAATAAGGGAGGCAATGAGAGAGAGAGAGAGAGAGAGAGAGAGAGAGAGAGAGAGAGAGAGAGAAAGAAAGAGAGGGAAAGAGAGATTGATAAATGTGTACTGTCTAAGTGATCTGAATCTATACTTGAAATTTGTAGGCTTTCCTGAACACATTTTAGTGGGTAGTCCAATGGCAAAGATCCCTTGAACTTAAACCTAATCCATATTTCAGTGGACTGAAATGGGTCAAGATATAACCATGTGAATCTCAACCTGTGGGTCACAACCTCTCTAGGGGTCACATATCAGATATTTACATTAGCAAAATTACAGTTATAATATAGCGACAAAATGAATTTTTGGTTGTGAGTCACCCTATATGAGGAACTGTATTAGAGGGTTGTAACATTAGGAAGGCTGACAACTAATGATTAAAAACAGAATAGGTAAAAGGCAAGTATTCATTATATCTAGCTCTAATTTTGTGATTAAGTGGCCCTGCATTAGAAATTAGTGAGTTTACAATAATAGACAACCTTTCTGCTCAGCTGAACCAGAACGGATGGAGACTGACACAGAATCACTATTAAACATGCTCCTCAGATGCTAGATAGCTCTCCTCTTCAGTTTCTCTCAAGAAACTGGAATAAACATCTCGGTAAAAATGGGAGTTCTTGTGAAAACATCCACAGGCTCCAAGTGGGATTAATCACTTGTGCCATGTTTTGCACTGGAGTTTGAGAATTCAGTCTCATCTTCTTACTAAAACCCATTGCTGGGGTGCAGAGTTTTCCCTGGAGCATCTCAAGGTGTAGAAAAATAACTTAGTTCACGTGAGTGCACGTACATGTGACACTACAGTCAATCTTACAGGTTCTGGCACTGTTTCATTTATGGATTATTGGGAGGATGCAAGAAGAATGTGAGGAGACAAGACTGTAAAGCCAGTGGAATGAAATCATTAGGAGAATCCCATCTTATTTCTTCTAAGCCTCTCTATACTCAGAATGCCAGCATTGCCCCAACATCCTGTCAGTATAAAAACATAACCTGGTGGCACTTTGGATGATTGATTTAGGTGTTCTGTCTACTTTCAGAGTCCTATTGTTCTTCTTTCAATGGCTTTTGTTATTCTCTGCCTATCCATAGAACACACCCTGTCAGGAAATGGCAGGCTGCCTCAAACCATACTTTCTCTCACCTCTAAACTTTTTATGTATTCCCTTTTTGACATTCGATTACAGCATAACTTCTAAAAATGAAATAAAGATTATAGGCAATGGTGCAGGACCTGGGGGTCCCTTGCCTTGCTCTGAATATAAAAATGTGTTCATAGGAACCTGAGTTACACATCTGTAAATTGCTCCTATCTCCCCACTGACCATCACTGTAATTATTTCTGTTTGAAAATGAAAGGTTTGATGAGCAGAGAAGTTATTTTTCTAAGCTTATCTTTTCTACCATTCACCTGAACTGTACATTTCCCTTTGGTGGTGGGTTCAGGAGATTAAATCTGTATTTATAATACTTGTCTCTTGGATGATGGAGAGACAACCAAACAGAAATGAAAAGAAAAGTAGTCAATATCTGTGAGGCTTTAAACTTTACCCAGAATGTTTTCTTTGTTCTTTGACTTCAATGAAATTAAGCGACATTGAGTAAATTCTCATGAAATTGTATAACTTGAGAATGTGAAGAAAGATAGATGGAAGAAAGGAGCAAAGAAAAGAAAGAAAAACACAAGGTAAGAAAGCACAGGAATGACATAGAACAGATAGTAGAGGGAAGCTCTTGGGGTTACTTTATCTAAAAGTTCCAGCACAAATACAAAAGCTGTTGTAGTCAAGTGCCTTAAAGCAATCGAACATGTAACAAAACAATCATCATCATCACCGTTACCATCAACAAAAAATCTTCTTTATTACAGTTTCCAAACCTTTGTGCCACACCTACAGTCTATGTTAGGAGGGTTACACATCTAAGGTATCAGTAGAATACACGACTCCTCCATTTTCCTGGATCACATATTTGTGTCTTTGAAAGCGCCCATGACTTGCCTTTTTGTACTTCAGTTTCTGTACACTGAAAAAGGAGTAAAGGCCATGAGTGGTGTTAGTTGAGGCAACTGTAGTAAAGATATCTACTGAGAATTGATACAAACCTGAGAACTGGTGCAATTGCTTTGTTTTCGTCATCTCTCTCTGATAACTAGACTTTGATATTCATGAGAGCTCCATAAGTAAGAAGTTTCTCTGGTTGAGAAGGTGCCAAGTTGTGTTAGGGGATAGGAGTTTTCATTACTTCTGAGATACAAGCAATGAGCATAATGGGAAGGAGAAGCTTGTTAAGCAGGAAAATGGTATCTAAATTAGTCTATCTATGTATCTATGTATCTGTGCATGTATGTATGCATGTATGTATGTATGTATGTATGTATGTTTTTATGTATGTATGCATGCATCTGTCTCTTTCTCTATCTCTCTATCTCTATCTATCATCTATCTATCTATCTATCTATCTATCTATCTATCTATCATCTATCTATTTTTCTGTCTGTGTTACTTTATCTTTATTATTATTATTATTATTATTATTATTATTTCCTTCTTTGTAACTCCTTCTTCATTGAGATCCCCTCAATGTAGTTCACCGAATCTATTAACAACTAGTGACATCTCCATTTAATTCCTGGTGTGGCAGGAAGACATGTCTTTACTTGTGCACATTTCAAATCCACAGTATCATGAAGTTCTTTTTCTTCAAGACTGAACAGGAGGACAATGATTAAAAACAGCTATGGGCCACCAAGGGATTCTCTTGTTAGCTGAGTAGAGTTTCTCAAAATCCAGGATGCCAAAAAGAAGCAAAGTTTATTCACACCTTTCCTTCTTACTGAAGATAATATGTTTGAAAAGAATAGCTGTGGACTATTTGGGTGGATGAGCTCTCTCAGAAACTGGAAGTACATAATTTCATATATCAGTAGACAATCAAAGAAATCTTGTAATCTACAAACACACCTCACTGTATGAAAACTGAGTCCATAGACAATGTAGTTACCTGGTATATAAACAATGAGTTCATCACTCCTTTCCCTCTCTGGATACTGAAATATCTCTCTGGATATAAAAGTCATCTTCTTTAGCTTCTCATGTGGGGAACCAGAAAATATGTGGAGGGTACCAACAGGCAAAAACAAACAAACAAACAAACAAACAAACAAACAAAACCACCACCACCAACATCAACAATGACTAAAAAGCCTACATATCTGAGTGTGATGTGGATTTTCCAAATTGGCTTTTAATGGAACTTTAAAGATATATCTTGAGTGTGAGATCCCAGCCTGTCAGTATAAGAGATGGTCTCAGTTTCATCTTAATGTGGTCATGTAAAGCCATCTTGGTTCACAGAAAACCAATAATGTTTTAGCAAGGATCCATCCTCTAAGGGCATTGAAGATCAAAACAGAAGCACTTGCTTTAAGAGAAAAAAGGGTGCCTTGGAAATTGCTACTGTGAAATTCTAAAGGAATACCTCCCAGCATGCAGGTTTCTGCAGCTCTGGTTGACTTCAGGTTGAAGAATTGTTTTGAAATGCGTATCACTTCTTCCTGCACAAGTTAATTTATTTAAACATTCATGAAGTGGAAGGGTTTTTTTTTAATAGAAATGTGGCAATATTTTTTTCAATTACACACGAACCAGGGTGTTTGCTGATCCATGAACAAAGTGAAGATTCAGTTGTGGAGAGTTTTACTGCTTAGTAACAAAGTTTTTTATATCTAGCCTCAGTTAAATGCTAAGAATGTGTAAGGAAAATGATGGAAAATGCTTTAGTAAAGGCTCCCTCACAAATGACTTGCTGTGAAGAAGGTAGAGTTTTACTTTATTTTTCCCCCAGGAGACAACCAAATCCAAATGACTTAAGGCAGTGGGAAAATGACTCTAAAGCTGACTGAATCAGCAAGTGTGTTGAGGTGGGGGAGAGCTGAGAAGCAGAGCGGGTGGGGTGATTCCCTGACAATGAGACTAGGGGCTGTCATCTAAGATCAGTGCAGCATTTTGGAAAACTAGGTCAGAGTCAGGTGAGAGTGTCATTAGACCTACATGGAGACATACTAACAACAACAACAACAACAATAAAAACACAAAACCAACCAAACAACAACAACAACAACACCTGTCTAGAATTCAGGTGTCAGGGCTGAAGGTCAAGAGAACTCAAAAGATAAGTGAGTGTTCTCAATATGAAAAACAGTTCATTTTTGTTTTAGCCCATATTTTCTCTGCTGCCCCAGATATATGTGGTATGTATAATATAGTACATGGAGTACAGATTCATTGGAAGGTTGTGAGGGAATGATATGGGCAAAAGGTGATAGGAAGATGTTACAGCAGCTGACATGCACCAATAAGAAAAGATTTTGGAAATGACCCCTTCCCAAATAAGAATCTGTTATTCGTAAGTGGAATCTCTTCGGGAGAAAGCGAGGCTTTTGCCATGAAACTAGCATGTAAAGTCACAGTTTAGTTATCATTTTACCGTACAAATTTTGTTCTTGTGGGTGGAAAAGATCATTAAATATCATTTTGCAGTTGGTTGTAAGGGGTGAAACTTGTAAGCTTTGTAGATTCCCCTGGCCTTAGAGCTGGATCAATTTTAGAGCTTGGGAGGAAACAGAAGTAGAGAATTGACCTCAATGCAAAACTACAGAAGACCCGAAAGTCAGAGAATAATGACACAATTGGTTTCAGTCCCCTTTTATGGAACATTGGGATATAAAGGAAAGCCACTTGAGAGGTATTTCTTCCAAATTACAAGCACAGAAAGGCTGCACTCTCAAAATCCCTTCCATCATACCATCTCCATGGATTTCATTAAATAGAAAACTGTTGTCCAGGTGAGCCTGACAGCCACACTGTGCATCCTTACTTAAATGCCCTCACCAGTCATGTCATTCTCTGGATATGGCTGACCTTGAGACTAGCAACATTGAACTGAGGACCAGTTAAATTTTCATGTCACTCAAGCCAGCCATATTTCACATGGGCAGGAAACCTGCCTGTCTTTCCTGAAGTACTATCACTGCTTTTATTATTAAGAACTAACGGCATCATCTGTAAGAGATTCCTTCCTCTCCTATCCATAGCATATTCATTTCTCTGTGGTATTTCCTCGCTTTAGCGGTACCAGGGTAGAATTCTTTTCTTGGACATCAGGACTTTCATGAATGAGCAACAGTATATCATGTTTTTCTTTGAGTCTGTGTTCGAGGAAGGCATATCAGCCACTGTCCAGATGAAGACAATTCTAAGTACAAGCAGACTTGAAGTTAGTCTTAGGGAGGTTGATGGATGAAGATAGCAAGACTGCAGTTTGTTCTAAATTCAGAGTCCTGATGAAAGTTTTGGGACATGCAATAGAAATACAAGATGTGGTTAGGTGCAAGAAGTGCTTGTAACGTTGGCACGACATTGACCTATCAAACATGGCATGAAATAATGCTGAATTACAGAATAGAGTTGTTAAAAGTGACTCAAAGTTAATAAGTGATCGTCAATTTCATTTAGATTACCCTATGGAAAATTTCCAAATAATTTTCTTGATTAATGATTTTTGGTAGAAAGCCCAGATTATGGTAGGCAGTACCATCCCTAGGTAGATAGTCCTAGGTTGTATAAAAAAGCAGGGTGAGATAGACATTAGCAGCAAGTCAGTACATGGTAATTTTTTCTATCTCCTCAGCTTCAGTTTCTTCTTTGGATTCCTTGAATGATGGACAGTAATTAGGACAAATAAGTCAAATAAAGCCTTTCATCTTCAAGTAGCTTTGGGGGATGATGTTTTTTCACAGCAATATAAATCTATGCAGAGTATTTCCCTATAACAAAAACTCAAAAAAAAAAAAAGAAATCCATAAGTTTATGTAAGGGAGACTTCTTTTGTACTTTATAACGAGATAGATGAACTAAGTGACTTCTAAAGATTCCAATTCAGTTTCTCTGCTCTAAGCTAGGATTTATGAGACTAAATATTTTGACATAGCTATTTTCTTGTGGTTTTTGACCTCTTTAAGGCCAAGAACATCAGGAGGCAGACCAGAGTTTTTCCACCTCCTGCCAAAACTTTTATCAACAGTGTTGGTAAATAAAATACCATATGGTGTTCAACTTCTCAGCTCCTCTATTCTGACAAATGTGTTGCTTCTGAGGAGTTTCAGAACTGAGCTCTGAGTATGTTAACATATAAGAAGGTCACTTTTTTCAACTTGCAATAGTCACTACTTTTGACCATTTCCCTCTCCTCTCTCTCTATTGCTGTTGGAAAAGTTTTCACCAATAACACAGGAGTTTTTAAAACACAACTGGATCTCCAATCACAGAACAAGGACCCATAAAATCTGACACTTGTTTTTCTTTGCTATTCTTTTTTTTATAACAATATCCTTTTTTTATTTGAACAGGAAAATTCAATTGATTTTTCATGATAACCAATGGAATTTTCATCATTGCTGTTGCTGATACAGATAAATAGAGAAATATAACCTACAATCATTTGAATTAAAATGTGAGACATCCTTCCTCTTTCTCGTTTCCATTTCCTCTGTCTGTTTTTAATCACATCTTCACAGATCAATGCAAAGACTTAACCAGACATGTTCTTGTTTGCATCTGAGATTTTCCTTATCTGATTATATGCTCAACACTATTCCCCTTCCCTATGTCCTTCCCTCCTTTCCCTATCTCCTCTCCATTGTGTGTGTGTGTTTGTACTTGTGTAATATTCCACCATAGAATAGACGGTAGTTATTTATATCAATTCAAATATCCTTAGTTGAATTAATGGAAGGAAAATTAAGAATAGAAAAAAGCCATTCAGTATACTAAATTGAAGTATTCTGGAAGCTTTGAGGCTGGAATCTTTAGAGCTAACCACCAGAGTTCAATGATTTTCCTTCCATTCTTGAATGTCAAATATCATCCTCACTTTTGCTCTATAGTTCTCTTTACTAATTACATTGGTAGGCTGCAAATAATGAAAAGCACCCTGTCCTTTATCTCTCCTTTGTTAAAAAGCTTTTTACAGAAGCTAAAAAGGTAGTACTATTAAGAGCTTGTAATATTCTTCCAGAGGACCCAAATTCAGATATTAGTACCCAATTTGGGTAGCTAATAACTTTTTAAAACTCCAGTTTCATAGTATCCAAAACCCTTTCTGGCCTTTGCCTATAGCCTCATACGATAGCAGACACAGTCACATATACACAAATAAATAAATATAAAATACCATAAAAATAACTATATCAATGTCCAATGTCATGTTTGTCCTTGTGTTTGTTCCTGTTTCATGTTTTGGGATTCATGTTTTGAGGCTAAGGAGGTCAGAGTCCCTAAAATATCTGGAACCTGACTCCATGATCTACTCTTTTGGAGTGAGCTAGAAGGGGAAAAATGGCAACATAGAAATTTATTTTAATGATTTTTCCTCCCTGTGCACCTCTGTTTTTCATGGTCTTGTTGTGCCATTTTATTGGGATGGTGGTACATTTTATTTGTTGACCCTAATGTTAAAGAAGGTGTAGGACAGGTCTGTATTAGTGTAGATACACATATGAGTTCATAAGTGAGGAGGGAGAACAATAGGAAAATAAAAACAGTAAGATTTTTAAATTCATGAGAACATTACTGGACATGATTCTTAATCTTTTATTATACAACACTTGATTGCATAAAACTCATGCTGAAAAATATAGCATTTAAATATCTGTAGGTCTTTTGGCCTAGAGGAGAGAAAAATGAACCAACAAACAAACCAACAAACTAACTCACAAAACCAAAAAACCCTAAACAATCAATCAGACTAGAATTCAGTTTAGAGTTAGCACTTTGCATTCTTTAAAGTCCACTCCATTATGACACACTCTTTGGTGACTGGAAAAGAAGGATTTCCCCAAGGAACTGCCACTGATAGTCATACTCATGCTGTTGTAGTGAATGAGAGAATACAGTGGTGTTTCCATGGTAATCTGATCTGTTGGAATACTGAAGAAAGAATCTCAGATAGAGCCAGTCTCTGTAACCATCGGTGTACACCTTCCCCTCTTAAACTGGGTTTCCTTTCTTCATCTTTATTCTTTATTATCATACCTATGAACCTCCTTTTTTCTGCCATGCCCTGTTCTGAATTCTCTTTCGTTATCATCCATTACTCATGAGTTCAATGGCCTATGTTGGTTCAGAACTGATAAGTTTTGGGTTCACACTATCTTTGTCCTAATCTCAGCTCCTTGAGGTATCAGGATCTACTCCAATAATCAAGGTCCTTGTTTGGACATGTTTGACTACATAGACAAACTGTCTAGATAAATAATTACCAAAAATTACTCAATTACTCAAAAATATCCCTTTTTCCTCATTTGTAATATATTTTCAGGTCTTAAATTACTTTGTTCCTGCCTTGAAACTTGCTTCAAAATATTGCCATTAAAATTTAATGGCTTTTCTCTTTGATTAAAGGAAGAGTATGTCACAAGAAGCTGTCAAGATGGAGAAGGAGAGAGAGAGAGAGAGAGAGAGAGAGAGAGAGAGAGAGAGAGGGAGATAAGGAGAAGGAAGAGAGGGAGAAGGAAGAGAAGGATAGATGGAGAGAGGGAGAGACGGGGAGACAATGGGGAGATGGGGAAAGGGAGAGACAGGAAGATGGGGAGACAGAGAGACAGAGATTTGTTGATTTACATAAAATACCTCGACTATCTTAGACCTAACTTTTTAGGGTACCCCAGTTCATGTGAAATGGGCAAGGATAGGAAACGGCTGCAGGGTGTTATCAGATAGTAGAAACTAGTTATGAAAGGTGCTAATCTCTTAGTCTTTGTAATGCTGCCACCTGTGTGTTTTCATTAGACTAATTTTATATAAACTACATAGATACAAAGATGGTGAAAATATAACAAATAAGAACAAGTGATTTTCTTGCTTCATGTTTTCCAGTAGAAAAACCTGTGAGTAGCTCACTCAATGAAAATTCGGGTTGTACATGCTGCTGCCAGATACTCTTCTCTCGACAGGTCAAGCCAGTATCTTACCTTACTTCATTTTACTCAGGTTTCTGAAACTTATATCTACACTTATCTAGAAAAAAAATATTGTTCTCTGTCTCTCTCTGTCTCTGTCTCTGTCTCTCTCTCTCTCTGTCTGTCTGTCTTTCTCTCTCTCTCTCTCTCTCTCTCTCTTTCTCTGTCTCTAATATCCTTCTTTCTTTCCTATGATGTCTTCTGTCTGTCCAGTCTCTGTCCTATTCTTCTCCCAATAACCTTATCCCCCTTCTCTTTTTATCTGCTTTATCTCTTTATCTGGAGATGAGACGGACTTCATTCTTTGCATTAAGAGTCTTTGCACTCATCCTCCCTCCAGTCCTATAATGTAATGACAATTATTGGAAAATATAATTCACTCTGTCTCACACTATTATTTATAATCTACTCAAGAATATTCTTCACATTCTTAATATCCAGCTGTCGGAGAGAATTACAACTGGGAGGCTGACTGGAGGCCTATGTAACTAGAGAGATTTTCTGTTTCATTGTGAGGTCTCATGACTTTTACAGAATGATTTGATATGTTATTATGCACTTTAGACCATTCTTTTTAAAGAAACACACCACACTTTTAATGATTTAGTTTATTTTCTTTACTTCATAGGAATATGGAGATGTAATTATTTCTGTTAACCAGTTTAAAGAAAATGACTGCCCTCTATATAATAAAGGCATTTAGGAAGAGGCCTCTAGGCATCATCTAACCTGTCTTCTGCTCCTAGAAGAAGGCATACATTCTATCTTTCTCTTTTGTTCAACTGCTTCCCTCCTCCCCTCTTTCTTTGTCTACTCTCTCCATGCTTCTAGTGCTTTCTCTCCCTCTCTTTATCCATCTCCCTTTCTCTCCCTCCTTTCTTCTCTCTTTCACTTCCTCCTTTTCTCCCTCCCTTCCCTTCTTTCTCTCTCCTTCTCTACCTCTCCATCTCCCTTTTCCCTCTCTCCATCTCCCTCTCCTCTCCCTCTCCCCTTTCTCTCTCACACACAATGAAGGTGAACTTTGCCGTTTAAACAAAATAAATCTAGACCTTCTCTTTATAATACTAATTTAGCAATCTGCTTGGTCGTTCCTCTGAAGCTTTCAATGCAGAATGCTTTTATTGTTTTTCCACTTCCCTTCTTTTCTTTTTTTTCCCTCTTTATTATTTCCTTCCAGGAAATTATTTATTAAACTTACTTGCAGTCAAGACAGACCTTGTAAAAAAAGCACAGAAGACAGATATAAGTTTGAAAGAAGAGAATAATTGTCATAGCCAATATGCTATCTTGTTCCCTATATTTTAAAGAAGATCATTGTAAAATGATAATATTAAGACTTTGCCTTTTATTAAGGAGGACTGATGTGGTGGTGCTGTGGGGTGCTACCAGCCTCTTGGAGACGAGGGGAGGAGGAATAGGATGAGGAACAGTCAGAGGACAGACTGGGAGGCGGACTGGATTGTAAAAATGATTAAATAGTAATAATAATAATAAAGAATTTACATTTTATCACACTAAATGCACATTAATGTATGCATGCATGTAAACACACATACATACATGTACACAGACACATGCTTGCATAGGCATGGACACATATGCATTGTCCTTGTATGATTTCTGTTGCTGTGAAAAAAAAAAAGCCCAAAAGCAAACTGAATAGACACTGAGATATTTGGCTCATACTTTCATTTTATGTTCCATCACTGAAAGAAGTCAGTGTAAGAACTCAAGGCAGGAACCTGGAAGCAGGAACTGAAGCAGACTCCATGGTGATGGGTTGCTTACTCACTTTTTCCAGGTGATATGTTCAGATTTCCTTCTTCAACATCCCAGGACCATATGCTCCACTCCTGTACCACATCAAACAAATCTCATAGGCTTGTCTACAGAAGCAATCTAATGGAGACATTATCTCATTTTGCTTCCCTCTTCCCAGATGACTGTAGCTCCTGTTGAAAAAAACAAACAAGAAACCCTAACCAGAGCACAAGTACACACCACACACACACACACACACACACAGAGAGAGAGAGAGAGAGAGAGAGAGACAGAGACAGAGACAGAGACACAGAGAGAGACAGAGAGAGTCTTTGTCACTTCTTTCTTGTCATTGGTTACTCATATCAGACCTCTTACACTATTCATTATGCCACAGATGGGAAAGTGTGTATTCTGCTTAGCAGAAAGGCAAGAAGAATCAAATGTCATCCACAAAGAACACATTCCCTACCCACCTACTGATTATTTTGCTTTTCTGATGAACAATGCCATCTTATGTACACTAACAGATTATATTGTGTCACATATGATTGTAGGAAGCCGCTGCTTGTGCTGATGTGCTATGGTGAAAGCACGCCAAAGTCATAGCCCATCCCAGGGCGTTTTGGCAGGCAACGAGTAAGCAGCCAATCAGAAGCAACGAGTAAGCAGCCAATCAGAAATGAACACGCCCCTCTAAGGGTATATAAACAGTGCCTTTTCCAGGCCTGGGGTCTTCCTCTTTACATTGGAATAAAGGTTTGCTGCGGAAGGATCCTGGTGTGGTGCCGTGTCTTCCTTGCTGGCGGGGTGGGCGCGCGTCACAAGTGGTGCCGAAATCCAGGAAAAATTCACCATCACCGGCGCCGAGGAGACCCCCGTTTACGGGAAGGATTCAGAACCACAGGGCAAGGTAAAGCTCTGAGAGGCATGTTTCGCCTTGGTCTATTTCGTCTCCCTCCCCAGGTGGTGCTCGTTCTCTTCCTTCTGGTTTTGCAGGATGAGAAAAGCTGCTCCACTGTAGCAGTGGGCCAGGGAGTGCTAGACGAATTACAGGGCCACATGTCAGAAACAGAGGGAAAGAAGCGCTTAAGAGTTCAGAAAAAAAAAAGGGAGCTCAGAAAGAAAAAAGAAAAAAAGGCATGTCTAATAAAAGAAACTCTTCCAAAGACACACAGTCCGAGGAAGCGAAAGATGAGGGAAAGAGGTCCCTGGGAGAGAGACGTAGAAAGGAGAGAGAGCCTCAGAAAGAAAATCTCTTTATCCGGTAAAGGAGCTGGAGGTTTTGGGGCTTGGTGGTTCTGAGTCGGAGGAACTAACTCCCTCTGAAGAGGAAAGAGCTGCTTCAGGTGGGAAGAGTAGGGTTAGGAAGAATTGGAAAACTAAGAAAAAAAAAAACAGGGTACTGAGGTGTTAAAATAGCTGCCTGCTACATCTCCAATGAACGAGATGAAAAGTTACATCTTGAATATGAGAGAGAGAGAAAAGGTTCCAGAAAAACAGTTGCCCTCTCTCTGAGCTGTGTCAGCAAAAAGAAATGAAAAAGCTATTTCAGAGGTCTCCTAGGAACAGAAGAAAATTCGGGAGACATCCTGAATTTCTCTGTAGCTCTTAGATGTCCTTCTTTGTTGTCTGTCCTTGGCGCGCCAATGTCCACGTGTTTGTGTTTACTTTTTGTTTCATTGTCTAAATGTTCTGTGTTTGTTGCATGTTCAAAAGAAAAGATCGTTAAAACTGCTTGATACAACCTTTGGGCTAGTTTAACTTTGTTTTAAAGGCAGTCTTAATTTACACAGCAGAGGCTGATAAGCTACCCTACACCTGTAGCTAAGAGTTGAGCTGAGCTGAAAAAGCCTTTCCAAGAGTTGATTGTTGACATAAGCTGCTTTTAAAAGAGACCAGAAGCTTTTTGGGTTTTATAAAGAAGCTAAGAGTTGTTTTGTCTTAGAAAAATCTCTGTGACAAGGTGCTTTTCTCTTGAAATTACAGCTAGAAAAGGCAACAAATTTTGTTTGGTCTAAATATATAAGATGCATAGCCACTTCATTGTTGTTTCTGATTGGTTTTTTTAATAAGAGCCAGGGGAGCGGTTTGTGTTTTCCCGCAAGAAGAAGACAACCCGTTTTGGCTACCAGAGCGACTGACAGGATGACTCGCGATATTAGAAGATGACACCCAGACAGACACTCGTGGATCTGTCCCTGACTGAGGGACTCTCCTCCTGGATCTCTTCAGCTTTCTTTTTCTTTTCTCTTTTTTTTTAAAGTGGGTGGGAGTAGGCCTGTTTGGTACCCTCTATGTTGTGGATTAGTGTTCATGCTTTGGTTGGTTTGCAAACTCAAAGCCCAACAAAATCGTGACAAGGCTATTATTGCCCAGGCGCTTGTGGCCATAGAACTAGGGGCTTCCCCTGCAGTGTGGCTATCACTGCCTCGAAAATAAGTAGTCTCCCCCTCACTAGTGGTGGTGCTAAATGTTGAGCCATCAGCCATTGCACCCCAAAGGATTTGCCCATTGCACTGGGTCGGTGAGGAGTCTTGGCCTGGCTGGTCCTTGCCTGTGTAGCTGTGGTACCTGAATTTTGAGACAAACAGCCCTTGCACCCCTAGGAGATGACTCCATTGCACAGGGATGGGTGTTTGCATCTCTTTCTGTTTCCCTTAGCCCTTGCACCCAGAGGACTTGCTTCCATTGCACCTGGTAGGGTAAGAGAGACTGTCTTAAACTATTAGTCCTTGATCGCTTATTCCCCCAAGATGGAGTTTGCTCGATCGGGCTTGAGTTTGAGTCATGATTGGTACCACGCTAGACAGGCCAAAGACAGCCAGATAGACAGCTTCATCTTTTAAATAGCCAGAAGACAGATTCCTCAGCCGCTGTACCCCAAGGGCTTTTGGTAAAGACACCCTATGAAGCCTCAAACATATCTATACGCAGTCCCTGCCCACTAAGGTGTTCGTTCCACGGATAGTAGGTCTGGTAAGTCAATAAAGGAGCGGACGGATAAGCCTCGGCCACCTAAGACAGGGCAGCCCCAGGTGGGGAGGCTGACCCAGTGAAGGCTAAGAGTTTGAGCACCGCCCTCCAAAGAGACTCAGACCTGCCATGAGACCCCCAAATATGGGAGTTACGAAACCTTCCCAGGGATCTCAACTACCACCCTCTGCAATAAAACAAAAAAGGGGGAGATGTAGGAAGCCGCTGCTTGTGCTGATGTGCTATGGTGAAAGCACGCCAAAGTCATAGCCCATCCCAGGGCGTTTTGGCAGGCAACGAGTAAGCAGCCAATCAGAAGCAACGAGTAAGCAGCCAATCAGAAATGAACACGCCCCTCTAAGGATATATAAACTGTGCCTTTTCCAGGCCTGGGGTCTTCCTCTTTACATTGGAATAAAGGTTTGCTGCGGAAGGATCCTGGTGTGGTGCCGTGTCTTCCTTGCTGGCGAGGTGGGTGCGCGTCACATATGATGGCCAGAAAATTATCCTAATAATCTCAACGAGAAAACAGGGGTTTGTAGCAGTTTCTAAAGCTATCTTCTCCACTTCTAACCTGTGCCATATTATTTTGGAGGCAAACATGTAGTTGATCATATTTTGTTAATTTCAGTGCTGATTATAATAGGACATTAAGATATATTAGCGATAATAATCGTGAAGTTGTTATAGAGACCATAGAATTTATTTATGATCGAGTGATCTAGTGTACATAATATAAACTCTGAAATCTATCCATTTTGGAAACTGAGCATCATGCAAATCATTAATATAAGGTAGGTCATGGTTCTAATCGAATAACTGGACTTTCCCATAAACATTTTCTTACTTTGGACTCCACAATCAATGGATCAATCAATCAACTCACCTTTTAGAATTTTGTTCTCTTTTGTTATTTTGTCTTTAAAATTCTAACTAGGAACATGGTATTTTCTTCTATAAATAGATCAAAGGCTACAAAAATATTGACTGACTTTGTGAAACATACTTCATGAAAAAAAAAAGGAAGATCCTTCATTAAATTTTTGTCAAGGCACTGTATTAATTCCCAGAACCCACAAAGAAAGCAGCAGAAACTGCGACACTTAATTAAAACAATAGAAATGCTTTCTTTATTAATAGAAAAGTTGAACTAAAAGTATCATCAAGCTTTGTTCACTTTCAGTTACTGAGGAAACTTCTACCCCACTGATCTGTCCCCTTTCTGGCCACTGGCAATCCTTGCATGCCTTGATTGTAGATGTGATAATCCAATGTACATCTACTTTTATTTTTTCTTCCCATATATATGTGTAACCAATTTAATTGCTTATTAATTTTGTATTTAGATCTAAACTAGGCTGTATAATCTCATCTAAATATTTATATATGTAAGTACCTCTTACCACATAATGTTTTATTCTGACTTTTTAATGACCTTAAACAATCTTAGTCACTATTCTTCCCACCTTAGATAGTGAACTGTGTCCTTCTACCTCAATATTAAGTTGAAGCAAAATAGCATCATTAAATGATCCATCCCCAGTCCATCAAATGATTATTTTGATTTCTGTAAAACAAAGACATTGTATTTGCACTAGCAGGTCACCAGCTAATCACTACCAGGCAGTGTGTAGAGTTGCACAATGGAGAGCAAGGATTTTGCTAAGAAAATACTCTTGACTTTGTCTTAATGCTCTTGACTCACTTAACTTTTGCAAACAAAACAAAAACAAAGGAAAAAATTGAAAAGGTAAAAAGTAAATACCTCTTGCCTAAGTTGACCTCTGAAGTTTCTACTAAAGACTTAGAAATTGATGAGTCATGTTAGCTGAAAATAGTAGATAAAACTTTTATAATTGGTAGTAAAATGCAATGGCATAGATATTAAATCACAAATCAAGGAAATGTGTGGATGCAATCCCATTCTTTGTATCTTTGTAACTTGGTCTGTAGAAAATGCTTACTGTTTCAAACAGATATACTTACCTACCCAAGTAGACTGAAGACTTACTCTCTAATGTTTTAATATTAAGATTATTATTACAGGAGAATATTCAAACAGGCTACTTATAGTTTATTAAACTTTTCCCTTTGGTCTTAATTTAATATTACCTCATAATACAAAAATAACTTGTAGATATAGTCTAGACTCATAGGAAAAGACACTGTAGAACTAAATGGCATAGATATAAATTCAGAACATTATGGAAATTTAATAAATAATATATACAAATGGTGCCTTATATCACATAGTCAAACACAAACTGAATCTCATAAATATCAGGATTCTACAATGCAATAGCTGATACCTAGGGCTATGTGGATACAGCTGGCTTAGTTTAACAGATTTTTTTTCTTAAAAGGTTACCCAATATTTGAGTTAATGTTCTACTGTTATCCTGCACCCTTAAACAGCAACTCTAATGAGCAACACAAAAAATGATGCGAGTTATTCACACATTCCCAATACGTATTATTTCCAAAGCTGCTAACAACTGTTTACAATGAAAACACCCAAAATGGGTGCCCACTCTCAACTGGTACATCACTACCACAACCCCTACATATAAGCTCAGGGTACATCAAAGAAAATGAGACAGAATGTTTGTACCAACCAGAGGATCAGGAAGTCTCTTATGACATTGTACCTTTTAGATATCACAGAGAAGCTGCACTTGTGAAATCTCAATAGTATGATTACCTGAAACCAGTTGTCATGCCAGCCCAGAGTAGACATAGGCAATCTCAAAGGGCCACACTCCTAGATGAAGATCCACAGTCAAGTTTTGGCTAATGAAAAAGGAGCAATCAGTCTTACCCAGATGGCCATCCTTGAATAAGTACATGGGAACAACACTAAATAAATTCAACAAATGTTATGGCTCTATACCATATACATAAATAAAATCTCATCAATTTGATAAGCAGTAGGTGGGACATTGGAGGAATAAGAAGAGCAGAGGTGGAATAGAAATGATCTAAATACAGCTCTCATGTATGTAATGCTTACCAAATAGGTAAAATAAAATAAAATTCATAATTTTGTAAGAGCATAGTATTGTAAAAAACCCCAAAGTAATATGGTATTCACTAAGATAAAAAAAATCATGTTTTTTTTTTCTAGAACAATGACCTAATGGTAAGGCCCACACTTTCTTCTGAACAAGGAATGGCTCTACATTGAATGAACTTTATTTCTGTGTAGTAGTGATAGACAATTAAAGGTCTCTCAAATATCCTTCATTATTCAAGTTACTAACCTGTGAATTAGCTAAAGAGTTACATTAAAACTGATACTTTTGAGAAGTCAAGGTCACATATAGAACTTAACCCTTTCATTTTTCATCGTGCCAGAAGCAGACATACAAGTATCTTACTGGTTGAACTACAAATAGTTGAGTTAGTTTCATTCCATGGTGTCTCCACCACTGATGAGAACCACGTTTGCATGAGCAGATGAGTTTGGAGTATAGAAGGTCCAGGGATGTTAGTTCCAGATGCAAATTAAATGGTTTTTTTACTAGTTCTTAAACCTTGAACTGTAGAATACTAAGGTGAACAATAAACACATTATAATGTTTAAAATTATCATTCGAGAATGTCATTTAAAAATAAATTTAAAAATCATAACATCAACCAATCAATAGATCCTAAAACAAAACTTTTAATCTTCTATATTTCAATGTCTTTAGCAATAACACTTCACTGGTTTTCAAACAAAGACCTTGCAAGTCAATTTTTCATTGACCCTGAATGAGTGTGTAGACTATCTAGCCATCAGTATAATAGACATATTTATCACTTTATAGTACAAACATTATGGTTAAGAATCGCTATTGAAATCAGAAATAAAAAGGTAAAATTACAATTTTGATCAGAACACTACCTTATATATTGAACACTGTCCCTATTCTGTAAGTTGAGTGCTAATATTAAGAATATCTCTTACTTCATTTATTGTGTATGTGTGCGTGTGTGTGTGTGTGTGTGTGTGTGTGTGTGTGTGTGTGTGTGGTTTATAGGCTCAAGTGCATACCATACATTTGTCAAGGCCAGATGTGGATGATTAGTATCCTCTTCTATTAGTCTCTGCCTTCCTCTTTTTTAGGCAGATTCTCTCACTGAATCCAGAGCTTATATTTTTTCAGTTATACTAGTAACCAGCATATCCCAGCAATCCTTAATTATTTTTAAGAATTATTTATTTTATATATGTGAGTACACTGTTGCTATCTTCAGACACACCAAAAGAGGGCATTGGATCCCACTGCAGATGATTGTGAGCCCCAATGTGGTTGCATGGTGCCTCAGTTCCACAGTCGTGCTTAGACTAAGTGGGTATCCATTGAGAACACTATGCTCTAAATAATTTAGGGAAGGAGCAAACTTAGGACCTCTGGAAGAACAGTCAGTGCTCTTAACCACTGAGCCATCTCTCCAGCCCCCAATCCTTCAGTCTTTATCATTTTTTGTACTTGGTTCACAGTAGTGCTTACTACCCCATCTAGTTTTTACAATGATACTAGGAAACAAACCTCAATCCTCATGTTTATACAAGTCTGATCACTGAACCACCTCTTAAACCACAAGCTATGCTTTACATAGCACAATTGTGAGATTGTGAGGACTGCTATATTACTTATCTTGTAATTTGTTCATTTGCTCTCTAGGAAGAAAATACAGGCACAGTGTCTGTTCCATTTCCTATCAGCTAGAGTTGTTTCTGACTTAAGAGATTGTGTCTATCACCTCAATGTCAACTGTAACACAATTCTCTCATCCCTTGCACAGTGACTATGCATGGTGCCTCAATTCCACAGTCATGCTTAAACTAAGTGGGCATCCATTGAGAACACTGTGCTCCAAATAATTTAGGGAAGGAGCAAATAACCCACAGAACTGAGCAGACTCTGGGTCTTATATAGAATTACCATGGTCAAATGGTGAAGAATTCCCTTAAATTTCATCTCTAGCTGCTTACTTGTTTTTACCAGAGATAAACAGCTATATGTCTGCTATCATACAGCCCTATCTTTATCTTTCCAGCATGTAGCTATTTGGTACGACAACTGAAATTTATTATTGTGAGACAAATGATAGTTCTGATAATTGAAAGTGAGGAGGAATTCACTGGGCACAATTTCTATAGGTAAGAGCAGTCTGCTTCTGTCCCCAAATGATGCAGTCCTTGTCTAATTCAGACATCTTCGAATTTCCTCTCATTCATGTAGCCCTATCCTGAGTAGTAAAAACTTTCACCCCATATATTGCACTGCACAATTGACTTGCTGCCTTGTGGGTATGCGAGGAGCTCACTCTCCTCTGGTGTTCCATGTATCATCTGGTGCCAGAGGCAGTATGAATACAACATTGATAGACCAATGGACTGATCCAATATGGCAAATCTTATATTCCTGTTTGGGTACAAATGAATAACTTCATATAGCTTTGCACACATTCAACAAAATGATGAAAGGGAGAGAGGAAAAATGGAATTTCCTGATCATTGCATTTCATTTTATTTTTCTGTTTTAACTTTGTAAGTGAATTCAATGTCTGTATAAGGCAATTGATGGCTCTGAAGGAGAATGAAAGAAAAATGTTAAAGTCCCAAACCACAGTCTGAACACTGTAAGGCAGAATTCCTCTCTCATTGAAATCAACAGCTGTTTTTCTCTTACCTCTTAGCTTTCAAAGACCATCTCAGCATCAAAGGCCATAGGATTTGGAGGTATATGGGTTATATGGTATATGACCGCAGCAGATGTCAATGCTTATTTTTACGAGTAGCCTGGGAAGATGGGTGGGTACAAAAGCTGAAGAATTGATTTATGAAAGAAAATAGGATCGATGCTTGTGTGCAAGCTCTCAAATGTTCTCTGCATCATCTGAAAGGGTGGTATCCTTCAATCACTTCAGCTCCAGAGTATGTCTTGTACGTATGTTCCACTTCTACTTTTCTGGAATGATCTTCACATTGCACTGTTTCCAGACCTCATTCTTGCACTCTGCAAACTTTTTGTTTTTTGCCTCCTGTATCAAACATTCTCAATAGAACCTAAACTAGCTACTGAGTTTCCATAGTATTTATTATATATTGTTAGCTTGATATCTCACTCTGCATTTTAATTTTGTTTGGTATAAAAAGATTATAGTTTTCTACTGAATGTGTTAATTATGGGTAAGAAAAGAATTTATCACCTATAGGCTTTTGAAATGTATTTGTGCCAGTTCAGAGATAGTATTTATTAATAAAAAATTATTTTTATTCTCACAGTAAGCATTATGATCCTACAGTTTTAAAATATGTGTTGGTTTGCTTAGGCTCAAGATAATTTTTCCAGAAGTTTGTATTTTACATATTCAATATTAGGATAACAAACTGAGCTGATCTATGTTGACACTTCTAGATTACGTCAAAGACAGAGTCGATGTTTCCAAGGACTACCAAGCAATCCCTTGTTACAAAAATGGTCCTTTCTCCTTTTCTCTGTTGAATAACAAAGGCCAAAAAATTTGATTACAACTTGAATCTTTTAAAGGAGTGCCAGTAGAAAGGATCATGACCCTATTCATGGCAACCCATCAGCCAAGTTAAATGATCAGACCATTTAAAACCCACAGTTTTGATTTACAAATGTTAATGATTGTCTTTATTTTTAAGTATTGTCAAATGGTGAAAAGTTCCGTGTGCTTAAATGGTCTAATCTTAATCCCTAAGCAACGCATATCCCTAAGTATCACTTCTGTACTTTATTTCTCTCTTTACTCTCCTCTTCCCATGAACTGGAGAAGAGAAAAGACCAGGACAAGCGAGCAACAGGCTAGATGGGCGTAAACTGTGTCTGTCATCTGGGAGACAGTACTGTGAAAGAAACAAAGCAAAACCTATAAATAACTGAATATGAGCATTGTACGTGAGTCCAGATATGGGTTAAACCTCACCCTTGAGATGAAAAGTCCCCTTAAGTTACAGCCAGATCGTTCCCTTCTGAATGTGTTAAAACCAAAACGATTTTCTCTTTTTGCACTCATGTTTCATGCTTTGTAGTACTTACGTTAAAATGGATACACCTGCAGTTAGGTGTTTTAATTTCTCGTGTTGCTTTTCTTCTCAAACAGCTGGTATAGGCCTTAGAGCAGATCAGAGTGATTGGGCCCTTTTTAACTTGTGACTCTGGCCTGTAATCATCAACTTGATGTTAGCAGCCTTTCTGGTGGAAATTGCTAGTATATGGAAGAATCAGAATGCAATCTGCCCCCAAGAAGAAAGGGCTAACCTCTGGGGCCCAAATCACCCTGTCTAGAGCTCACAATACTTATGAGAACAAATTTAATAAAGGTTCCATATAGTTGAGGCAGAACAAAACTTTATAGTATTGATGGAATAGCTTTGAAAATCAGACTGCATCATCAGAGTACAGAGATGCTAGCTGGACCAGACCTAGTCCCAACTATTTCTTTGTGGTCTTAGAGCTAAGAAACAGGGATGTATTTTCCAGCCTAATTCTTGTTCCTACAAGCCCTGCACAGTGGTCACAGAGCCCACACTTACTTAGGCAATCAGCTCCCACAACACACAGAGATTTTCTTAGCCCAGAGAATGAAAGGATCCAAATTGAAAGAAAGATGTTCCCCAAAAGGCAATATTTATGCCAAGGTGAGGGCTGAGTTTCCACCTTCTCTGCAAGAATAACAAGGAAGAAAAGTGAATCTGAGCCATGATTCTCAAAATGGCAGGATGTGGACAGCATCCAAGAAATACACCTTTCTAATTCCCTGGAAATTTATGTGTGTATGCCTAAGTATCCAATTAGCAGGCACAGATGCCATTATGCATTAAAAAATACAGGATTTTACAGCTGCAAACCAGCTGTGTCCATAAATTTCACCAATTACTTCAGAGGTCTACCAAGACTTGGACCTGGATGGCATGAAATCTGTTACCCTCATAGTTAAAACAGTCAAAACTGATTGGCATATTTTGTCTACAAGATTGTTTTCTTTGAATAATGATAGAAAATGATAGAAAATATACAGTGGTAGCATTCAGAAAACACAGAAAAAAAACATAATCTTTGACATTAAAACCCTGTACTCTGGCCCTACCCAGTGGGCTGTCTGTCATGATGGTGCTTTGTGTATTTCTTACCTTTGGTGAAAAATATTTAAAACATTGATAGTGGGACTAAGGCATCCTATCCTTGATTCATTTAATTTTCTCTAGTTTCAACTTAATGTGCTCTGATGACTATTTTGAGTAGAAGAATGGGTCGCCATGACATTCATATATAAGTCAACAATGACAGTCTCAAGGCTTCTTGATTGTTATGCATCTTTATCCTGTAACCACTTTTCCAGCCCACATTTTTGATTTACAAATGTTAATGATTGTCTCTATTTTTAAGTATTGTCAAATGGTGAAATGTGCCTTTCACCTAAATGGTCTAAACTTTTCCCTAAACAACGCATATCCCTAAGCATCGTTTCTGCACTTTATTTCTCTCTTTACTCTCCTATTCCCATTTTCATTTTCTTCTTTCTTATGCCTTCTCCTTTGAGATAGGAATGATGAAGCAAAATGAATTATGAAATTATCAATGAATCCTCTGCCATCTCTTCAAAACATGGAGCATTCTAAATTAGAATGTTACCACAATGTAGTTTAACACATAGGCAGCAGATAAGAAATAATGACAGGACAACCAATGGAAGAATAGGCATTTATCTTGTTGTTATTACATTTGTTAAAATTGGATAAGAATAAATTATTAGAAACTTTATTGAGGAAAAAAATAATAATTACTGGGGCTGGAAAAATAGATAATAATGAGGTGTCAGGATAAAACAAAACCAGAGAAGTGGAAAGGGTTATAAAGAGAGGAGAAACATAAGGAGAGAGAGAAGATTAAGAAAAAGGGAAGGAGGAGAGGAAAGAGGGGGTGGGAAAGGAAAGGAGTAAAAGGGACTGGAAAGGCAAAGAAATACATGATGAAGAAGGGGTGAAACTGGAAAATTATATTGTGCATTATGAATGTTCAGTCTTTAACATAAAAAGCTTAATAGACAGTGTTTAGGAATTTAGTATTTTGAGTTAAAGAAATTTATGCCTATAGAACTACGATTAAAAAAAAATAGATGTGGATGCACCTTAGCTGTAGCGTGCTGGCCTAGAATGCATAAGGCCCTGAGTTCTATCCCTAGCAACAAAGATAGAAGGTGATTTGGCACATGTGTGTAATCCAAGCATTCCGAAGATGCGGGGACGAAAATTAGAAGTCCAAGGTTGCCTAGCTACATATTGAGTTTGAGATAATTTTGAAATATTTGAGCTTGTCATAAACTACATATATAAGGAGGAGAAATTTAAAAACAACTGCTTTTTTGGCTGTTGCAGGAGACACTTTTGGTATGGTTTTATGAAATGTCTCCTATAATAACTCAATCATAAATATTAATTGCACAACTCAAGAGGATTCTCAACATTTTCAGACATCTTTGACGTAGTCACTTCTGCCCTGCCATCTTCCTTCTCATTCTGTCTTGGTCTCTGTATAAAATCACCTCACAATATAACTTTTTCTCTGTTGATTTCATTTTTGATGGCTCTGTTTTCTCTGAAATTCTCTCTGGCTTTAATCTGCATAATTTAGCCCCTCTTTAGTTTTTGGCTTGTGTTCAGAGAACTGTAAGTATTCAGCTTGCCCAGGAAGTTGACACTTTCAATATGAATGCATAGGATGTCATCATAGAAAACAGTCAGGCAACTAAAGCCACTCGAAGGCTAGATATGGAGACATACATCCTTATTTCCAATATTCTGAATAAGAAAACAGGCAAATATCAGAGAATGTGAGGCTACGTGGCTTGTATAGCAAGTTATCCAGGGCTATGTAGTAAAGTAATCCTGCTTCAAAACAATGATGATGATGATGATGATGATGATGATGATGAAGTAAACAAGAATTATGATACTACTACTACTATTAATACTACTGATAATAATAATTACCCACTAAAAATGCTTTGGCCTATGTCACCGCAAATGACTGTAAAATAAGATATGTGCAAATTTTGAAACCTGAAGTAATTTATTGAACTTGAATTCAGTTGATATAACTATAGGGAGTCAAAAGGAATGTCAGCATAGGAAATGAAGCGAGGATTCACAATAAGTGAATTGGTAACACACGTGGATATGAGACCTTGAACAACTGGGTCTCTATTTAGAAGCCAAGTGTTCACTTAGAGATGTGTAATGATAGTGACAGAAGAATGACTTCACTATGCAGGATAACATAACAAGAAAGCAAGGTACAACACAGATGAGCTTCTGAGGCTCATCTCTGTTGGAAAGGGTTGGGCTGTAATGTCGAAAAATGGCAGCTAGCAGTCAGTTTCTCCAAAAGCTCCAAGAAACACTTCCAGCTCTTTTTGTCACTGTTCTGCAGACCTCTGAAAATTGGAACAAAAACTCCTGATTTGTTGTTTAATTAAGGTCTCTGTTTCTGGATACAATAGCTCTTGATTAATACCTTCTCATCTCTATACATTCTAAGTTAGAGTTATTTTTGTGGAATAAGAAGAAATTAACTAAGTCTTTAAAACCCATGTGGTTAAACATAGCATATATGTCAAACAGAATCTGGCTGCAGACAGCCAATATCTTTACTGTCATTCTTAGCCATTCCTTAAACATGACCTTTAGTCATTAAACTGACAAACTCATGGCAGAACCATGGCTCAGAGTAAACAGTAAAAAGCAAGTAAAAACTGTGTGGAGGATGAAAATAAAATAAAATATATTTACATATGTTCCTTTACGTTTGTAAAACGACCCTGTTCATAGAAACTTTGTGCTTTTTACACAGGTTAGTCCTCTCACCAGATTCTGGAAGGAGAATATATTGACAGTATTCTCTCCATTTAAGAGATACAAAACAAATGCCCAGAAAAACAGGTCAGGTGTTGAAAGTCTTTAAGTGTAACACTAGTAGAGAGGAAAACACCCCAATCCAGTGCCCTTTGCCTAATTGAGTTCCCCACCAGGTAGTCAGGTGCTTTAATAAGTAAGTGATATCAAGCATGATATCTGATAATCTCAGGTGAGACACATCCTTTTTTAAATATTTGTCATTCCCTTCTCTTGTATTTTATATTAATTATTAAAATTTGATTCCCTGTATTTTGTCAGATGGTTTCTTATAAAATATTGTTATGTGTATGTGTGTGTGTGTGTGTGTGTGTGTGTGTGTTCAGGTTTTGTAGAGGGATAAATTGCATGCCATTCTGTGATGGCAGCTGGCAGTCAGCTGTGACTGCTGGTGTGTGTTCCACAATGTATTTCATGTGGCTGGAAACATTTACATTAAGGTCAATTAGTTTGCCAAAATAGAGACTCACAGCTGAGGGATGCTTAGTGGAGTGCATTGGTGTTTGGCAGGAGAAAGAGAACTGATAAACCTACGTGAGCTTGGGATGCCAACTGGTGACTGGTCTTAGCCATGGTGCTGCCATGCTATTCAATTCAATTCAACAAATATTTATTGAATAAGTAGACATGCAGGGCACTGTGCAAAGGGCTGAGGGCCTGGCAAGATAGCATACCCTATCACTCAGTCCTTGGAAAATGTTTTGACAACAGTAGATGAACTACTAAGAGAGACTGCATGAGCATCTATGAAGACATTGCCCACTTCTCTGTTTGCATTCAGCACTGTTATGAGCAAGATACCACCATTGTGTTGATGAAAAGACTTTCCTGAGGAGGTAAGCAGCTCTGGCATGTACTGGGCAGTTTTTATGTTCTAGATGTTTCTTTGCCAACATGAAATAGGATTGGGCCATGTGTTTTGTTTTAGCCAAGAAAATGAACAAGAACTCAGCATGCTGGTTCTTTTGGGTTAATATCTGGCACATTATCTTCCATGGTACCAATTTAAGATCAAATGATGGGACCTCCATAAGTCTGGGCCTTGGAGGCATAAACAATACATTAGGGAGATTACTGAAAATATAATGACCAGGGGACAGTGTTCAGTTGGAAAAACATTTGCCTTGAAAATGTGAACACCTGAGTTTGGACACCTAGAAAACAATATGAAAGGCTGACTTGTTAGAATCTGTCCTCCATCCCCAAGATGGGAAGTAGAGACAGGCACACCCATGAGAGCTCATTGGCCAGCTAGCCTAACCAGCTTGACACAATTCTAGTCTAATGAAAGGCTCAGTCTAAATCAAAACATAGAATGTGGCAGAACAATATGAAGGGCTGTGTCAGTCTTTTACATGTGCCAGTATACAAGGGATCAGAGGTTACCTATATTGTACATGTACACTCCCACCCCCACACACAACCATGTGCACACACAGAGAGAAAGTGAGTTGGGGAAACAGAGAGTGTCTGAAGTACAATATCATTTATGTATTTGGGATATTTACTTCGGTTGAAAAAACACAACAGAGGACAGAGACAGCAAATAGATACAACAGTAAGCATCATAGGCATAGGAGTAAAAAGACTGCTTTAATAGATTAATGTAAAACCAAGAGATAAGAGGAAGTCCCTCTGAGAACTAACATTAACAATGAGACTTCCATTTGTTAGCACATTTTACACAACACTGAAAATAAACCCACCAAACTACAGTGCACATTTTAACACACAGTTTGGAGTTCAACCAAGATCCTATAAATGGGAGAGAAAATGACAAGTACAATCATGTCTTTTTCTACAGCATTTAGAGTGACTGGAGCATAATCTAGGAGTACAAACATGCAATCCAACCAAATACCACCAACAGCAGAAACCTAGAAAATACACTTCATTTTTAAGAACTTTTCTCTCCCCACCCAACTCATTTCTTACAAAAATATGAGGAGCTTTTCACCACAGGCACCACCTTCTGAAAGAATATTGTTCTAAGACTCTGAGTAGATGTAGATACCCTGGTGCTCTCAGTGCAGAAGGCTCTAACACACATGCACATCAGGTCCATGGTATTGCCTCAGTTTTTTTTCCTATATCAGACACCTGGTTTCATAAATTTACCAGAGAATCAAGTCATTATTCTCATTTTATTGTTTGTGGGATAGAAACTTGTTCCTTCTAAGTGTTAGGCAAATTCCTTCCAAGGGAGATAAATTTCTAGATTTTGAAAAATATTAAGATAGCCGCCTCCACTGTAACTATTATAGGATCTTGCTATTTAAAAACATAATTTCAGTGGAAAATCTTTCTATAAGGCACAACTGTAGTTTGACAATGTAAGTATCTTCAAAGTGCATTAATACCACATATGGTGAACATGGAAATTAATTAATTTTCAAGATGATTGTGCAGTCAATCCTAACCTAAATTTTGGAGACACTTAGGTTAAACTCCAATTGAGCCATATGTTAGAAATATGTTCAAGTCGCTTTACATAAGTCTCTAGTTTTTCATCTGTAAAATGAAGAAAATCGAAATAATTTGCAAGTTTACTATAATGATAGAATGTAATGATGCTGGACATCAAGAATGAGCATAGGCCATGCTGTTATTGTACTATTCCTGGAAGAAGAGGTCAAAGAGCAAGATACATGGAGAAGAAAATTGATAACTGGCTGACATGACTTCATCAAGGGCCGTAAAGCAGTTTATGCATTTTCTCATTTTTCTGACTTAGAAGAGGTTGTCAGATCTTTCCCATCAGTCAGGATGCTTTGTGAAAGCAAAAATTCTCACTAATTACTTATCTGCATGAGTATATATTGATGAAGTTTAGATCAGTTGGAGAGGAGATATAGGATCTTTATAGAAAGCTCCTCTGTCTGATGCTTCCAGTGTCTGTATCTACAGCACAGTTGGCTCTGAAGATGCACTCTAATTCTAAGATACTAAAAGGAAATGTAGGCACCTACTCTAAACTTTACCCTGAATTCTTATTTCAGTGTCTCTTTTGTCTGAACAAAACTCTACAATTTAAGCATGAGTCCTTTTCCTACAAGTTAACATCACCCTCAGCAACAGATTTTAAGAAAGAAAGAATAAAGTCATTCATTTGCAGAAGCAATCGCCATATTAATTCACCCAAAGTGGTATTATGTAATACTTTTCTAGAAGGGTTTACCCTGATTTTAAATAATGGAACTGTCTCTAATGCAACATTGCAATACGTTTGAAGACATGTAACTGAAAAATGGCTACCTACATATTGGAGGTAGAAGCAACTGATGCTTGCTTGACAGTTTTCTCACAAATGATGTGTAGCCTCAAATGTTAACATTGGACTAGAGAAGTAGCTTAGTGAGAAAGGTATTTGCCTTGAAAGCAAAAGGATTTGAGTTCTAACTTCAGAACCCTCATTAAAAAAAAAGTAAAAGCAAGACATGATTGGATGATTTATAATCCCAGTGATAGAGACAGGGACACAGGAGTATCTCTGTGGTACCTTATCAAACTAGACTTACTTGCAGGATGAGTTCTAAGCCAGGAAATGATCCAGTCTCAGGAAAGAAGTCCTTGTTCAGACAATAAAAGCCAAACTCTGTCGAGGGATACTAAACACACACACACACACACACACACACACACACACACACAGAGAGAGAGAGAGAGAGAGAGAGAGAGAGAGAGAGAGAGAGAGAGAG
>NW_021604688.1:8793340-8818753 GCF_004785775.1 Grammomys surdaster | reverse complement strand
GAGAGAGAGAGAGAGAGAGAGAGAGAGAGAGAGAGAGAGAGAGAGAGGATATTTTTGAAACTTTCTTCTGTATACTGTGTACTTCCAAATGCCTCCTGTTGTGTGTCTCCTACTTCTCAAATTGATGATCTGTTACTCTTTAATTATTATTTTTCTTATATGCACACAAATTTAGAAACACAAACTACATAGTGCATTTAAGGTTGCTATATGTACACATGTTTAGAGAAAATAACTTGGCATTGTATAACTATGCTGTGAGGGGACTTTTCTCTAGGGGTCGGACTTTGTGAAATTTCTCAATCCACATTGACACAATATTTGTTCTTTCTAAAGAATTTGTTTCTTTCTAGAAACATCTTCTCCAATATTATCATGTGCAAGTTGTTTTTGTTCAGAGAAGAAAAACATATTATAACTCATATGATAGTAAGAGTGAGACAAGGGGCACTCTAAACCTAGCTCACTGCTCATCTTATTGTATTTTGTGTAACAACATGAACTATTGACTCCGTACCATTTTTGCATTAGTAGTGTTTCAAATGTTTCGACTGTAGTTTTAAATTTTGATTTGTACATGTTGACATAAATATTAACAGTACGTTGGCATATCACATGTTAATCACTCTTTTTGTTGTGGTTCCTTTTATGAGTTCTCTTTCTTTCTTTTTTATTTGTTCATTTTTCATGTTACATCCCAATTTTCTTTACCTCCTCTCCACCTAGACTTTCCCCTCCCTACCTCCTTTCTCTCCAAGTTGCACTTCTGTTTCCCTTCCAAAAACAGCAGACTTCCCCCTTCCTGGTATATGGACTAAATAAGGAATATCAAGTTACAGTAAGACTAGAAATATCTCCTCATATCAAGGCTGGATGAAACAATCCATTAGGAGAAAAATGGTTTCAAATACACGCAAAAAAAGAAAAGAATCATAGACAGCTCTCGATCGCACTTGTATGAGTTCCGCAAGTATACAAAGCTATATACTATAACATATATTTAGAGGACCTAAGTCATACCCATACGTGCTTCCGGATTGATTGTTCAGTCTCTGTAAGCCCCTATGAGCCTCCATTAGTTGAATCTGTTGAAACATTTTCTTATGCTGTCCTTGACCCCTCTAGTTCCTGCAATCATTCCATCCCCCAACCTCTTCCATAGGGATCCCCAGGCTCTGCCTAATACTCAATTGTGGGTCTCTGTATCTACTTTCATCCATTGCTGGATAAAGCCCCTCTAATGATGATTATGCTGATATCTTTTCTAGGAATATAGCAGAAAATCATTAAAAATCATTTCACTCACTTTTTTCTTCATTGGTTATCATTGGGTTTGACCCAAAGATTTCTGGGCTATCTACAATCATGTTCCTGGCCATTCAAGGTAGTGCTAAGCATAGGCACCCTCTCATAGAATGTGACTCAAGCTGGACCAGTCATTGGTTGGACACTTTCATAAGTTCTATGCCAACTTTACTCCAGTACATCTTGCAGGCAGAACACATTGAAGGCCAAAGGTTTTGTGACTGGTTTGCTGTTCTAATGACTCTTCTGGAAGCCTTTCGCAATTAGAAGATAACCAGTTCATACTCTGTATCCTCTATTACTAGGAGTCATAACTAGGGTCACCTTTGTAGATTCCTGAAAATTTCTACCTTGCCTCTTAAATGCCTCCTAATACCAATTGTCTCTCCCAGTACCCTCTTCTTATACTCTTCCTCCCCTGATTCCTCCTGCTCCTGCCTTGACTCACCCTTCGTATACCCATGATATCTATTCTTTTTCCACTTCCCAGAGAAATCCATTGGAACTTCTTGACTGACCTTGTTACTTTCCCTCCCTGGGCCTCTGGATTGTAGCATGATTATCCTTTACTTTATGATTGATATTCACTTATATGTAAGTATATACCATGCTTGTGTTTGTGGGTCTGGGTTACCTTACTCAGATGATCTCTTCTAGTCCTATCCATTTGCCTGCAATTTTCATCATTCTATTAAAAATTATCTGAGTAATACTTTATTGTCCCTATTTCCATTTTCAGGTTTTAAACAGTTTAATCCATTTCTTTAACTTGTTGTTTGTTTCTTGGCTCTCTTTAATGGATTTATGAATTTCCTCACATTGTATTCCTGCATTTCCTTAAGGAATTTATTTATTTCATCTTTAAGAAGTCCATCATTTTTATAAAGTTGGTTTTAATTTAGTTTCTTTTGCTTCAGCTGTGTTGAAATATTCAGAAGTTGTTGTAGTAAGATAACTGGGTTTTGATGCTGTCTTAAAATATTGGATGTTTTTAATTGTGTTCTAGGCATCTGGATTTGGAATGGTTATAGTTCTAAGTGCTGATTTTTCAGTTGTTTTTTGTTGGATGACTGGTTTGCTACTTAGTTTCTGTTTCCTCCTTGGTCTTCTGGTCTTTGTGGTCTGCTAGTATTTCTGGCCGCTAGTATGAACTGAGTTCTAGTGTGGCGTATGTGTCAGAGTTGGCATATGCTGGTCTCTTTAGTAATTTTTTTCTTCTATAATACTGAGTTTTATAGCTAGGGTTACAGATGTTTGTCAGCAAATATAGGCTTGTCCAACACATCAGTAGTTTTTCACATTATTAACTGAAGGGGAATTATGTTTATGGAATTACCTAGTTTTATGAACCTACTATCTTTTATGTCCCTATAAGAATTCTTGGGGATTCTTTTATGGCAGAATATACCTTATTTCACTAAAATACTTCTGTTCTCATAGTTTTTCCTATATGATGTTCTGGATCATTAAACACAAGCTATTTAGTGAAAAATCTTGGATCTGTTGAAAGCAGAAATTGAGATAAGAAATAAAAATGGGGAAATGAAAAAGAACGGCAAGGAAATGTGGGCAAGAAGGTTGAGGCCAGAATATGCATTGTGTTGGAGATGTCTAATTTTCTATATTTACAAGTTTATGTTGTTAATTGATCAGCTTTCTTATATTTTCAAACAAATTTCAAGACATTTTACTTTGTTTCCAATACCAAACATCAGATCCTAAAACGTTTGATGACTACCTAGCAAAACTCAGTTTAACCTTTGTCAGAAATTTTTATATCTGATATATATATATATATATATATATATATATATATATATATATGTTATATTCCATTCTATATGTTTCAAAGTAATTACATCATTTAACCCTTTCATTCCTTCTTCCCAAAATATTTCATGTACCATCCCTTGTTTTCTTTCAAATTCATGAGAGCTTTTAAATATATATATATATATATAGATAGATAGATAGATAGATAGATAGATATAGATATAGATTAGATATAGATATAGATTAGATATAGATATAGATATAGATATAGATATAGATATATATTCCTAGACATATAAATGTAACTTGATCCATGTATGTAATTTTACTTATATGTATGTTTTCAAGGCTGACTATTTGTTACTACTATTACTGCATAAACAATTGCTCTACTCTCAGGAAAACTATTTCCCAGCTGTCATTATTCATTAATTTCCTGTAGTTCTCTGTCTAGGTATTTATCTCTTACATATAAGGGTGACTGTTGGTGTTGTGCTTGTTTAGGTCAGTTTACAGAGCTATGTTGATGTGACTTCATGGTTGTTCTCTCTCTGGCATTACCTAGGATATAATCTTACACCATTTTCCCTGTTCCTATGGCTTTAACAATCTTCTTGTTCCTTCTTCTGCAATGATATGTTGGTATAGGTACAAGAGTTGTATTCTGGATGTATCACTTGAACTTGGGCTCTACACCAGCAATTCTATTGGCTGTGGGTTTTTTTTTCTTTGTAATGCCATGAGTTGCAACAAATTTTCCTTTAGATGTATCTTATATTGTCATTGAATTATAGAATTCCTATCTGGTAAGTATTTTCTTTGACATATCTATGTGTCTCTCACAATATGTAGAGGAGGACTCTATTATCAAGATTCATCTTCAACATAAATGTTTTGAAAAATATATTGCTTTTTATGCCAAGAACCACACGACTGATCATTCTGGTAAGATATCCAGAAGCCTACAGTTGAGGCAGTTATATATTTTGACTAACAACTATTTAGTGGTTATCAGGAGCAGAACAAGAGGAACCAGTTCACACCTACTTCTGAAAACCTAGCCAATTACTTTGGTTATAAGCTCATAGACCATACAAGAGAAATGACTACTGCTACTTTTCTAAACCAGTACAATTTCTCACTTTCTTCTGGCCACAGATAAGGAGGTCTCACCTCTCACAAAAGTAGCTTCTCCTTGTAGAAGACAGAGACCTTTACAGAAATCCACAAATGGCCAAAATACAGAGAACAAGTTGTCATGTAAAACAGCACACCAAATGATATAGCTACTAACCTACAGGCATAAAGCTAAGAAACCATCATAGAAGAGGCAGAAGGATTGTAAGTGCCAGAGGACCAGGGTTAATGTATTTTTTATATGCCAGGAAGCTACAGACATGGAATTTCAAAAATATGACTACCTAAAAAAGACTATTACAATGACAATACCAGTAAACAATACAAGGTAATATGAATTATTCATATGTATATATATGTATGTGTATATACACATACATATATATGTGTGTGTGTGTCTGGATGTGTGTGGGTGTTTGTGTGTGTATATATATATATATATATATATATACATATATATATATTCCTATATGCATTGCATATATACACATACATGCAAGTATATGTCATATATGGCACACATATATCATATATCATATAAATAAAATATATAATTATCATATATGACTGTATTCCTATATATGGTAATAATTATTACAAGGTCATGAATTTAAGAGGGAGTCTGAAGGACATGAGAGAAGTGGGAGGGGAGAAGGAGGGTTGAAAATCATGTAAATACTATGTAAATAGTATCTGTAATATAAAACAAATATTTAAATTACATTAAAATTCTTTTAATATTCTATCTATATTTTCTATGTACATTCATGGGTTTCTCATTTCAGAAATATGATTTTTTAAAATAAACTCTCATGTCTGTTGATATACAACAACTGAAGAAAATTCACATAAAGAAATGCTTTTCTCATTTTTTTTTGTCTCAAAGGAATAAGGTGATATCTTTACAAGCATAGCCGACTCATGTTTCTCGTCTTTGCTCTAATACTAATTAGCTGAGCAACCTTGAGAACGGCATCCTACCTTCCTAAACCTTCATTTCCTTATCTTTAAAATGAGCTATAGTGCTTTCTATATAAGCTACCACACCGAATTGTTTGAAAGAACAAACATTATCACATAAATACATTTTGGAGGTGCATAGCACCATATAATTGGGACTGCTATCATGAATAGAAAATAATAGTGTCTCTGAGCAGTCCTCAGAAAGCATTTAGTGATGCTGTCTCTTGTTAGTGATGAGGGTGCTGTGTACTTGAAGGTTATAAAACTTAGTCAAAGTCGTAAAACGGGCTGAAGCCACCACACACAAGAACTGCGACTGCTGGTTCTAGCTCTTACAAGCCTGCATTCCAATATGCATCCCAATCCATATGGCCTACATGAAGAACTAAATAATTTTTCTTCTTTTGTATTCCAATTCTCTTTCCGTTACATATTATGACTCTTCCATGTAACTGGAACAGCTCAGCATGTTGTAGCCTCCCCAGGGGCTATAATTTAAATTCTGAGTAGCTATATTAGTGAGTATGTATAGATGTCAGTGGACATTTTCTGTGTTGACATAGCTGTACTAAACTACCTTAGAAATAATGGTTGTTTTTTTTTCTTATTTGATAATCCACTTATGTATTTCACAGTCATTATATCCAGATGCTTCTAAGATGTTTCTACACTTGAAAAGCAGATGTAATGCTTGATGCCTGAAGCTGTCAAGCTCTCCACTGCCTGTAGCTGTTTCCAACTTTCTGGATGTTCTCTTTCATTCCACCAATGAGCTATCCCAGGAGATGGATGATGATTTCTCATTCATCTTAATTGCATACTCACTGTACATGGAGTTTAAGCCATGAAATTAAGTGGAAATTTCTTCAACAAATTCTGACCTCTGATACCTTGCCAGTTTTTCTTTTTTGGAAGGATATTTTATTGTCTTTTGTCATTTATCATCATTAAATAATTATTATTTCCAAGCATAGCCAACATAAAATTGCTTTATTTACTGACACAACTCAATCCTTATTTTTTACATTCTTAAATAGGATGTACTGCCCATTGCTACTTAAGCCCACCAACCCATTATTTCTTCTGACAGTGAGAAATTTTTTCAAAAAAAATATATAAACGTAGCAGTAACCAGGAGGAACTCATACACAAACAACCCTGAAAAGGTATGTGATGTGCTAAGCTGGATGTGCAAACTGATGACAGGCATTGTATATCTCCTTGTTTTATTTGCTCTCCTGCTCCTTCAATAACTATTCGCAATTTTCATTTGCATCGTCTATTCCCCCAAAATATCCTCCTCAGGCTTTTATGTTTATAGGCCCCACTTTCCTTTTCATTCCTTTTATGTTCTTTCGCCCCTCTTTTTCTTTCCTTTCCAATTATTCTGCAAGGTTTTATTGACTTCAGTCTTTGCTAGTTCTATGTATTTGAAAGCAGCCATTCACTACCTTCTCTGGAGAAGTACCAATAAAGTAAAAAACCATTATCACAAAACAGTTCTTCAAAGTTTTGTCACATCCCAGACAGCTTCATGAAGATATGCTGAAAGGATTTGTTTTGTTTGTATTTGCTTCAGGGATTGCTAAGGGCAACAGGCAGTCTTGAAAGGTAAGGTAAATCAGGAGCTATCATAACATAACTTTAGAGGGGTGAGTGGCATTTTTTCTCTTATCTATTTCTTTTTCAGTTTGTCTAAAACTATCTTCTGCTGTTTTATATTATTTTAAAAAAATACTTGAAATGTTTCTTTCTCGAAATGTTAAAATTTCCCTAGATTAGTTAAAACTATTTCCAAATAGAATTCTAAAGGGTAGTGCATTATGTAAAAGGTGATGGAAGGAAGGAAGGAAGGAAGGAAGGAAGGAAGGAAGGAAGGAAGGAAGGAGGGAGGGAGGGAGGGAGGGAGGGAGGGAGGGAGGGAGGGAAGGAAGGAAGGAAGGAAGGAAGGAAGGAAGGAAGGAAGGAAGGAAGGAAGGAAGGAAGGAAGTGGGGAAAAGAAAGGGGAAGCAGTGTGTTATTGTTATTTTCAGTGTGGCAACAAGGAACTAGAACTCCTCTGTGGAGATATTAGTATTCACAGGCTCTCTGTCTTCTTCTAAGAAAGTCTGGTGAATGAACTGGTTTACTAAAAAGATTTTGATCTGGGAAGTTATGCTGATTGACATAAATTCTCAACATCCCAAAATATAAGTTTTAATGATAAGAAATTTTTGGTTTATACTGAAGAGAAATATGCTTATTTATTGTCGGCTCCTTGCTGGCAGGTCCAGGCAAGATCAGAGCAGTCCTGGTCCCACTGGGTCTCTCCGGGGGCTGAGCGGGATGGTGAGTGGTGATTGCCCAAAAGAAACACACTGGGGCTGGAGTCCTGTCAATGCAGGAACTCAACTTTATTGCTTCAGCCTCCTGCGTATATAAACTCGGAGCATAGGGAGGGGGATTTTTGGTGGGGTGAGATGACATAGGATGTGGAAAAGGATAACAGAGGGTATGGAGTGACTGACAGGGCCAATGGTAAAACTCTACATTAGCAACAGAGATGCCTAGGCAGGTCCAAACAGGTCTTGCTGAGTCACCTCTGTAAGCAAATGGCTGAGCCAGGCTTAGGCTCTCCCACAAGGCTGCAGAAAATTGAACTAGGCTCAGGTTTGTCCACAAGTTGCAAACCAGGAGCAAAATAGGGCCCAACAATTTATGATAAATTAGTTTAGCTAAAACCTGGACATTCTGAACAAGGATTCTGAAAATTTCCAGGATGAGTTTCAATATAGCCAATCAAGTTTGGAACTCAATATATAGGTCTGGGGTAGAAACACAATTTTCCATACATTGAGCACCATTACCCTTGCAATATCCATATGACAAAAACTTATGATGAGTGTAGAATAACCTATAATAAAAAATAAGTTTTAAAATATAGTCCTTTATTTCATAGATCACCAAGAATTACAGGCTATTGCCATTGTTCTTTGGTGTCCACCAAAACTTGAATGTAAGACCATATTGCTGCAGACATATACTTGATTGATAAAATATGATTGATAAAGCTGTTACTTACCTTGAAACTTCATCTCTATTGACTAGGTTTTGTAGTGCAGAAAGGTACTATGCAACTACTAGCAGATAAAGTTATCATCAGTCTTATTCAGCAGTAACCCCTCTAAGTAACAGTAATGATTGGCATGGCAGGACATGCCTATTGGTTCAATAGTGCCATGACTTTCATGTGAGTAACCAACCACTTTCTTTCCTTTAATTGCTGTGTCTGGTATTTTGTCATATCATTAGGAAGTGGAAGGAAAAAATTGTGTAATCAGGGATTGGATTCCATATGCAATTCAGTTTCCTTTCTTGGGATAAAATAGTAAAGACACATATTCACTTGTATTCTTGGATTAATTCCTTGATTACTCAGAATTCTATTTATTTCTGGCCCAAGTTACAGAAGATATCCAGTTGTCACTAATTTTGTGGATCATAGCGTCAATTACATTTGACATACTTCTCTATGTCATGGTCATATACAGGACAAGATATATTTAAATTACTAAGTCACTTAAAATTAATTCTGCTGGCGTTTGCTTGCACTTGAAGAATGTGTTACTGCTTACTTCATAAGGACTGGTCTAGTGTTGGAGGAAGTTTTAAAAATGAGGATATGTAACTTGTTTCACCTTAGTTATTTATTTGACCATACAGGAGCTTGTATCATCTGGTGTTTCTTCAATGCTTAGGTACCACTAAGGTGTGATTATATATGCTTTCTCTCTTTTTGTCATTGGTTGCCATTTTTTTTCAGTTATTGTTTCAAGGGTACACCTGTCTAAATGATCCATGAGAGCAAACCTAAACACAATTATTACTTTCCAATGGGGAAAAATTCAAATGCTATCTCTGGCTGCTTGATCCATAGAGTGTACCAGAATCTCCTTTAAATGAAGTTTTTCTTTGTCTTCACAATCTCCATATGTTGTGTGTTTCTCTGCTAATTCTATCATAATCCCACCCAGATGTTACCAGATCATTTATAAGCTGTGGACTACAAAGTAATTATAGCTACCAACACAATGCAACACCTTTAATTGAGTAAAGGAAGACTAATCGGAACACATGTAGATCAACAGAAGTAAAATACTGGACAGGAAGAACTGTTACAACACTAATTTCTACAGCATACAACATCATTTCTGGCATTTTTTTTCAGGACATATTATACAATCTTAGTTCTTCACAATGTCAATACACCAGAATCTTTTGAATAAGAGTGCAAGATAGATTCCTAGATTTCTGAAAGATATGATTTTATATATTTTACACACAAAGGGTTGGTAAAATATAAAAATTTAGTCAATGATAATGGATGATTGTTTGGGAGAATTGAACAGGAGATTCTCTAGTTGAAAATTCACTTGATAACAGAATTTACTACTATTTCTACATAGCTTTATTCTTCTCCTTTTATCTGAGCCTAAACAATGAAAAAGCTTTGAGTTGTAGGTCCACTTTCCAATTTATTAAAATTAAGGTTTTTTTCTATGGGTAAAATTATTTTTCTTTTGCTGCATCTCATGAAACATAAGCAAAAATAAAATATTTGACAGATATCCACTAATATCAGTTTCAAAAATGGCATCAAGATTCAAGTGACAGAGGAAAGGTACAAGTAAGTCCACATTGTAATAAGAAGAGTCTTTTGGGAACTTATAATGGTTATAAGTTTTATAAAGCTGCACCTCCTTATTAGATCATATGGGTTCAAGATATGACAGTATTGAACTAATAGCAAAATAGAAAATAACCAGCATAAAGCAGAAGGAACAGAACATACAGAAATGAAGACATGCAAAAAAGGTGTATTCTACAGAGAAATTAGTTGATTACTGGGAGGATAAAATGTTGATAGACATGTATAAAGACTTAATCTCAAGGGACTTGGCTGACATTGTTTTAAGTGGTGTAGTTCCGAAGCACTTGTGATACAGTTGGGACTCAAGGTTACTTACACAGCCTCATTTCTAGGAAGGTATGAAAGAATCTGGAAAATAGAGTGTCGACTTATGAAGCACTGGCAAGCAACACAGTAAAATATGTGATAACGGTGAGAGGGCATCAAAGGATATTTGGCTTGGATGATTTAATGGTCCATTCTTTTCAAGACTTTTGTGACTTGCAGTTTGCTCAAATTGGATTCCAAGTCTTGCTTCATAACATTTCAACAAATATGTCCTGACTTTAACTTTGGATCACTGACAATTCTAAATTTTTGTGTCCCTTTCTATTAGGGAACAATGTAGAGGCTAGAGAGAAGGATTGGCATTTAAGAGCACTTGCTGCTCTTACAGAAAACCAGAGTTTGGGTCTCTGTATATATGCCTGTTAACCTGTAAGTTTTAACTTACAAACAAAAACATAAATAAAAATTAATACAATTAATCTTCACAAAAAGAACAGACCATTTATGCTGCTTTTTTTCCCATTCGGCTAAATTGCATTACAATCTTCTACCAAAACATAAAATCATCATGGACACGACATTCCATTGCCAGTCTAATTTTAATGTACCACCATCAATGAAGGATGTTAACATATTTTTCTATTTTTCCAGCAGTCAGTATTGCCTCAAATTTATCAGTAGAGTCTTCAAGATATTTTCAAATTCATCCCCATCTTTTCCAATCAGATTCTCCTAAGTGAAGACACAATTTAGGACTGGTAGCTGACAGTGACTTCTTTTTACACCCATGTATCTCTGAAGCTTGATGGAGCTTGATTTATGCTGTAAAAATACCACATGCTTATAAGGGGTCTAGATGGAGTATGATGGTCAGATGCTTCTAGTGTGTATACAGACTTTCTTTGTTCCATACACCATTGTCATCACCATTGAGAAAATCCAGGAGACACAGAGAATGTACTATAGGAGAAAAGAAAATGTGTTTTCTCAGACTAGGGAAAATGACCATATGTGTGAGAGGCCACTTTTCTGCACACTTCAGGTAGTTTTATAGAAAAAAACAACAGCAACAACTATGACAATAACGTAACTCCAGGGGACACAGAGTACATAGTCTAGGATATAAGCAAAATTTGTCTTTTGAGACTAGGAAAATATACCCCCTGCAAAGTGTGAGAGGCTACTCTTCTGCACTTTTCAGACAGATCTAGAAAAAATAGTTCTTCCTGTAGGGCTATGTCTCACTCAGGCCTTTTACAGGCCTATTTAGGTGAACTGTTTCTAGTGGTTTGAATGTGGATAACAAATGGCAATGATATGTCTTGAATGTTTATCAGAAAAACTTCAACTTGACAGTAATTTTATTTGTTGCCAGATTTAGATAGTCCTCCGCTATCAGCAGCTGATGATATTACATGCTCTTTTAGCCTGGAGATATGACTCAGGTCATATTACTCTGAGCAGAAGTTGGAATACTAAAGTCCCAGTTTCTGCTTATACAGGCTGTTAACTATAAAGGGATGTCAAGTCCCAATGTGCAACAAGCTACTAAATTTTGACAAGCTGGCCAGCTGACTAATATATAGATTGCAATGTTTTTGGAGAATCTTGAATGTTCAATGAAGTATAAGTTTAAATGTAGTCTTTCAACTTTATTATTTTGTAGACATAGGGTTTCAAATAGCCCTAGATATCCTCAAACTTTTCTGAGACTATAGATGAACATGACTTTGACTCTATGATCTTATCTCCACTTTTCTAGTGCTTAGCTTATGGTGGTACAATTATTTATTATTTATTATGAACTAGTAAATGAATCCAGAACTTCAAACATACTATGCAAAGTACTCTAGCAAATATTGCCATATCTCTGAGTTGTTTTGAAGGTAAAAGACCCAAGATGGAAGAGCAGATGCAATTATGCTTCATTAGCTTAATTTATTAAAAATTAGACATTTACACAGAGTAAGAAGCTCTCCATTTGTCTTCTTGTCCTCAGAACTTCATCTGAAGCATCTTCCTAAGGCTTGTAGATAGCTACCCTGTTCTACAAAGGTATTCTTCAGTCCTTCACTGGTTCCTAATAGAAATATTATGGTCATCATTTCTAAGGTATTGGCATATAAGCTCTTTCCAGGTGACATCTTTGGAAAAGTTTTAAAAAATAGAAGATGAAAATTTATAAAAACTCAGGAATATCAGGATAGCATGGAGAGGGTGATTGCAAAGAAATCACACAGAACACATAACCATAGTATACTGAGCTACATACATAAACTGTTCATTCCCCAAAAGATTAATAAGATCAGGAGCACCCCATTTACCATTGCTGTTCTTTGGGTTCTGTGGCTTGTGTGTCCTTACATACTGTCATCCCTGCCCATGTGAAAGGTTTTTTATAGAACTATAGCAAAGTAACATGGAAAAAGCAAGAGTTCTGGCCCTTCATTTCATAGCTGCCATGCCTAGACGTCTAGACTCGAGAAACCCCCTCCTTTGACTTTTATGTGAAAATAATATTTACTGAAGTCTCCTTTCTTAGGGTAGCTTTGGTTTGTTTGACCTGTGACTTTGACTTCCTTTCTTTACTTTTTATTATCTTTTATTTTTCCTGGGAAACTTGAATAATAATGAATGTGAAAGGGCTCCATAAAGTGAAATGTCTTGTACATGATGAGGTTACTAATGCAGTGTGCATGTGTATGTATGAGAAAGTTCTTGGAATTCTAATCATGGTAGAAGTAGTGTGTGTGTGCAGCAACAAGAAGCAGCACAAACCAATGACTGAGGTATTTGTAGCTATGGTTTAAAGAAAGAAGGAACCATGTGAATCTCTGTCAGAAGTATCCGAAATAATGTTGAAGAGATCACCTAGTCAGACCCTCCATGTCTGTCTGTCTGTCTGTCTATCTATCTATCTATCTATCTATCTATCTATCTATCTAGAGAGATTACTCCATAATAAAAATTAGAAGCTTACCACAAAACAGACTTTTACTAGGGAAAATATACTTCATTTTAATTTCACCATTTTCCAAAGGTTAAGTAAAATTTTTGTTTCCTATGTTAGTAAGAATAAAAGACATTGCTAAACAAAGTATCAGGGAGAAAGTTTATTGTTGCAAATCTAACCATGTGTCCTGTCCTCAGGAAAAAAACAAACAAACAAACAAACAAACAAACAAAAAACATGAGCCCAAATCTTTGAAGCCAAAGCTCTGAACATCTAATATAGACATATACTAATAGAAACTATATATTTTAACATTATGAAATAAATACAAGGTAGACAAAAAATTCTAAAATAATATGGTAAATGAATAGTAGTATCATTTCCAATTTCTGCAGAAGAGACTGAGCAATTTACCCTGGAGATAAAGTTCAGTCATTTGGAGGATGGCAACATTAGAACCCCTTCAATGATTATGAGTTACAGCCAAATGTCAAAACAACAAATAAATAAAATATCAAAGTATAAATAAGGCAAATGAAGAAAATTTCTATACAGCTCAACCACAGGAAAATGAAACTTTACCTTAGAAAATGACTTTACAAAATTTACTAATTCTTAGCAAAATAATTCTTTAACTGAATATTATTCTTAAATCTATCATTTGTAGTATTTTATGAGCCAAGTCTTTAGACTTACAAAAAATCAGAGAGTTCTATTCTAATTCTTTTCTTCAAGCACCCCTTTAATTCCTTCCTTGGTCCAAGGAGTTGGCTCAGTGCATAATAGTGCTAGCTGCCCAAGACAGCACCTGTGTTCCATACAAAGGTAGAAACGAACTGGCAAGAAATAAAATAATCACAACTGCAGAAGCTGTAAGTGCACTCAAAAAAGTAGGCTGAGTCAGCTTTGTATTGATGTGTGGGTGTGTATGCACAATTTCTCTATGCAACTCTCAGGGAGCACACTTATAAAGACAAAACCCACCTTTCTGTGCATTCCTAGCCTTCAAAAATTGACAACTATACAATATCAAAGTCAATGCTAGTGCCATTCTTCCCTGTCCTTCCTAAACCTGGTATCTCCAAGGGCCTGAGACCTGCTAGTCATGGAGCAGATCCTCCTGTGACTTCCAACAAAGCTCTCTGAGGAGAAATAATGTGTTTGATTCCATGTTCTGACAAACAGGTGCCCTGACTTCTCCCAAGTGATGAGATAGACTCCAGAGAGAGCCACACAATGGAGCAAAGGTTTTTTAAACAAGGGTAGAAAAACACTGAGCTGATTTTCATTTTCTTGTTTTGTTTATTTATTCATTTGTTTTGTTTTCTGCTTGTATTTTCCTTTATGAAAACATCTAATAAGTGATCATGTGTTGATGAAAGAACAGTGGGAGCTTGGAGCACTGTTCTGGAGGGAATTCTTCAAAACTTTTCAGCCATTCTCCCAGCTCACAGTCATTTTGTAGAGTCCCCCTTCACTTCTCCTCAGTGACTGTTGATCATTGCGCAAATGTACCTAGACAATCTGAGTTCTCTTTTATTGATTTATATATCATTTTCAATTTTTCTACTTGTTACCTACAAGGCATCATCATTCATCTGTTATAAATAAGAAACTATTTATCAAATCTTAAAGTAATTTTCTACTATTTTCTTTAAGGGGCTAAATACAAGACATTGAAATGAAGTTGGACTCCATATTCCACAGTAAAGATAGACTATGAGCTCAGATTCAATAGCCATGGGTAAGTAATAGCATTATCTTTCATGCAGCTTAAGTGGGCACATTCCCACAAACACCCATGTCATGTGTCACTGATGATGCTTGCCTGCATGAGAGCTCAGTATTCATATTTTAGCCTGTATCCAATGTCATGCTGATGTTCATGTAGATAATCTGTGATCATGATGAACGCTGGCCAGATTTCTTAGTCAATTACTCAAAGCCCGTCACACGTTTGTCAAGTGCACAGTTAATTACCAGTATTCAAGGAATACCTAGCTATTGGTGGTCATGAGTTAGAGTTATTTGCCCACTTGCTTTCCCTGTGCTCTCCTTGAATGCCACAGCTTGTTTTATGCACCACCAAGAACGTAACATAACAGTGTTGTCTGCCACTATTAAGAGGCAAAAATCTTTTTCTCTAGTTTCAATAATTACTTTTCAAATAATTTACAAGTCAACATACCCTTCTGTTACAAGTATCTTCTGTTTAAAATGGAGATAGTTTTATTTGCCATATTCATTTGGGGTCATTCAACTACGCAGGCTCAACGTTTCTGATGAGGAGGTCTCTTAACTGATTAAATATTTTAATTTGTTGTCCTGAAATTATTAATATTTTCAACTAAAAGGGTTTTACACTGGGTGTGGCAAACAGTGTAATTGGTATTGTATGAAATGGATGAGATTTATCAGGTGACACTGAACTATAATTAATGCAAATTCATTGTTCCTATCAGGACTCCTGAGTATTTCCACAATCTACCTTGAGTAACACTAAAGCCAATTCTTTAAGAAATGGATTGACAGATGGTTAAAGAAGAAAAATGTTTAAATGATCAATTTCAGAGCAATGTAATACTGAAACAAGCAATAATAAAACTATCTCTGAACTAGCTAAACACCTACATCTGTGGTTCAGGTTCTCAGAATCAGTTGTCAAGACTGCTGACTAGTCTGCACATTAAGGTGGCTTTCATTTGCTTGAAATTCAGGGTGGGTTTCATTCTATCAGTAATTATGAAATGGTAGGCTGTGGGAGACAGTGGGGTACCCAATTGAGTCTGCTTTGAACTCTACTGATCCTAATGGAATGGTAGGAGTTCGATCTTGTTACTGGACCCTGGTTCTTTTCACAGCCCTTCTCAAAGAAAGGTTTGTGGTCTTCGGTCACATAGCACAGGTAGAGGATGTGACTACAGGAGCATAGCCTCAGGAGATCTCCATATTCATGGGCTACCTAAAGGCCAGAGGGCAAAGCCAATTAAGCATTCCTTCCCAGACCCTCTTTCTTGCAATAGATATTTAACCTCAGGCCTACCCAGAGGACACGGGGTACAGCTTTATCCACTTTCTCCCATGACAATAAACCTTTTAAAACCATGGACTTCCTCTTGTACTTCGGGCCCACCGTGGAGAACTGTAGAGGGGGCTTTCAACTAATGAGCCATCACCTAATCTCCCACCCAAGGACCTCTCTGCATTCCAGCCATGAAGCCCACCAACTCAAGCAGGCTAGCCGAGCCAGCTGTAACCTAGCCAAGTGAGTTGCCTGGGCAAAGAGTCTCTATCCTGTGATGTGCCAGAGCTACTCTCCCTTGCTCTTCTCAGGCTGTCTTCCGCCAGACGCCTCAGCCAGGAGACCCCAACCCGGACCCAAGAGCTCCGCCCAAGTGGAAACTCAGACTGAGATCTCCCCATGCTTGGGATAGAGTTCTGCAACTTCTCACAGCCAGATGTCTGCCCAGCACAGCTGGAGTGAATTCACTCAAATTCTGATGCTTCTACTCCCTGAGCAGCGGTTCCATCTGCCTGGGGGACAGACACGCTGGATCCACAACTCAGCCCAAGAGAACCCACTGCCCCACAAGTGATTAATCTGATAATTCTAAATAAATTGTACTCTCATGATTCCAAAGATAAAATAATTATAAACTTTCCAATTAAAATTTTCAAATGAGTCCTTTTTTTCAGTCCAAAAGGAAAAATTTTAATTTAATTTCCATTATTATTTCTTTTCTTTCTTCACTTCCATCCCTCCTTCTCCACCATCTGCTTTTTAACCTCTTTCTCCTCTGATTCTTCTTCCTCCTCCTCTATCACTCTCTTCTCTCCCTGTAATGTGTAAACTAACTTTGTAACCAAAATACCCTCCTGCCTCTACATCCTAGTTTTATATCACAGATATAGTCCATCATGTGCTCCTCTGATATTATTTATAACAATAAATTGAACTTTATCATGGAACCACATAGCAAATATAATAATCAACAAATTGAAATTATCTTTAGTGATGTCTTCATTTAGTTAATTTTTACACAGTATGTGGTGTAAAATGACCATGTTCACTAACATTAAGTAGTAGTATGAATAACCTCAAAGATGAAATAAAACCCCAATTGTTAAACGATATAGTTTGGATTTTGATTCTGGCAAATTATAGTTATATGACTGATATGATGGAACATAAACTGATCAGCGAATGATGAAGGGCCTGAGAGCAGACTAGTATATTCAAATATCAAATTTGACTAGGTAATTTATTTGTGCACAACAATTATTTTCAAGTAAAATTGTAGAAGATATTGATTATCCATAAAGAAAAATGGAAAAATGAAAACTTAATGACTGTCATACTTAAAGTGCAACTTAAATGACAGCCATAACTTGACACAAATAGAAGGGATGAAGATTAAGACTAAGAAGTCAGTCTCCTCCAATTCATTGTGGACCTATTTTAAGATTCGGGAATCTCCTGAATCTTCAGATAGTTTTGAACTTTGTGTATCTGTCAGCCTAGATATCTTATGGGGTTCATATAAGTCATAGGTGACTTCATATCAAATACAGGACAGAAAAGGAATGGATCATCACACTACTCAGAAAGTAACAATTTAAGTAACAGTTTAAGAGTTACCAGATAAGAGTTAGCCACAAAGAAAATCAAATTATACTAAATAAAACTCTTGAAGTTCAAATTGTGAGTAAAGAAGAAAACTATTTTTTGGCAACTCAATGATATCTTTGGATAAGCAAATATTTCATTTTCTTTTAACTTTTTGTTGATTCTTTGTGAAACTCACATTATGAAGCCCAGTACTACTCATTTCCGATCCATTCCTAACCACCCTTATCTCTTGAAACCTTCTGCCCAAAATGAAAATTAAACACACAAATAAAAATATAAACACACAAAAGATAAAAACATCTGGTCGTTTAGAGTGCCTCAGCATGTCTCACAGTATACCGGATTTTCCATACATCTTTACTTGTAAATGTTCATTGCAATGAGTCTTTGGTCTGTTTCAAAACCTCTGGCTTCTGTAAAGTATCTATAATGGATCTGGACTGAGATTCCTTTCGAACATACTGGTTACCTGTGTTGTGGAGATCCTGCAACTTTCAATCTGGATGACATGTCCTTTCACACACTTCAGCAGATGGATCATAGATGAGGCAGATCTTGAGGTAAGCCAACACAAAGCCCTGTTCTGGACCTGGTAGGTAGATGAGATGGCCAGTTTGCCAACTCTCTGTGCCCATCTTACCAGGGTGAGCTCTCCAAGCACTACCATGGCTAGCTCATTCAATGCTGCAACCAGCAAGGAGCAGGGACAGCTTTCCTGCTTTCAGCTCTACAGGGCAAGCTTAGTTTATGCTACCAGGGAAAGCTCTAACACTTCCCAGAAGAAGTGCAGGGTCTGCCCTTCCAAGTATTGCAACCAGTGAGGAATAGCATCAGCTTTTCTTCTCTCATGACCCTGGGCCCAGATCCCCTCCCACACAGGTTGTAAAGGGCAACTGTCTGTTGTCCATGGGGACAGCTCACCCAGTGTCTTGAAGTCAGGGTCAGATCTACTGTGTTGCTCAGGTGAGGGGTAGATCCAACTCAGCACAATGTTTTAGGAGGAAGTCCAGATAAGAGATATCTACATCGTCTTTGGTATATAGAAATATTTCTGAGAACACAAAGCCATAAAAAGAAACTGATAAATTAGTCTTCATCCAAGTTATTTTGAATATATTTGAAATATTTCTTTCTCGTTGAATTTCAGGTTACTTAAAATAAATAATCAGACACATTGTAATAAAGGAAGTCTTCAGTACAAAACAAAGACTACAAATCTATAAGATGTCAAAATTTGAAAAAGTACTTCATAAGAAAAGATATTTGAGTGCTTGATACAATAACACAATTTTTAAAATTTAATTCAATTTTTTATTTATTAATTTTTTCCCTCCCATTCACCCCCTTACACAATCCTTACCCCTTCCTCCATCCCCTTCTCCTTTGAGCAGGTGGGGGTCCCTTGGGTATCCCCCGACTCTGGCATTTCAAGTTTGCCATTGATGCTAGGTATCTCCTCTCCCACTAAGGCCAGACAAGGCAGCCCACCGAGAAGAACATATCCCATGTGCAGTCAACAGCTTTTGGAATAGCCACCACTCTAGTTGTTTGGGACCCACATGAAGACTAAGCTGCACATCTGCTACATAAGTATGGGGAGGCTCATAGTAACACACATTCATTGGTTGCTACTGGACAATTAGTATAATTGCTAAATTTTCGAAGATATACCTGTAAGATGTATGTTACAAGGAAAGGATATTTATTTACTAATGAAAAGTGCAAATTGCACAGCAACTCAAGTAAAAAATTTTAGCAATCACCATAAAATTATTAAACATACAATCCAATAGTTTCTTTGCTATTTATCTTAGAAGAGTATACAAATGTACTAATTAATACATAGATTAAAATAGTGACTATCCTTTTATTTATAAACTTTGAAATTAATATTAATGAACAGATAAATGATAAAATCTTATAAAAGAATAATTATCAAAATAGTAAAACACTCTCATAAAATAATACCATCCTACTACTAAATATGTAATTTTAAAATGAGAAGAATACAAAAATTTGAATTGGGTTTTTGATATGTGCCCATGTGTAAAGTGCACAAGAAATAAATTGAGTTACTGGGGAGATATAGAAAGAATATATGGAATTTGGGGAAAATATTTTTTGAGTGAATTTTTTTATAGCCAAACCCTCCCACGTTTACAGGTGAAATGACTTCATTTAACTCTATTTATATTTTGCCTAGTATAAAGATAGAAAGAGATTACAAAGTTACAAAGATTGAAGCGTATAGGTGAAATTCTGCTAATTAGTTTACTGTTATTTTAAATCAGCAATTTTTAATTGAAAATAAACTCTTATTTCATACAATACATTCAAACAATGGTTTCCCTCCACTCCACCTAGCTACCCCGTACCTTATTTCTTACCCAAGATTTTTTCCTCTTCAGGAAAGACATGCCTTTTAAGAGATGACTGCAAAACAATACAAAACAAGCTACAATAAGACAACAAAAAACCCTCATACCGAGGCTGTACAAGGCATCCCAATAGTGTAAAGAACCAAGATGATGTAAAAGAGTCAGATACACCTGCTCCTACTCTTACATGCCCTACTAAATACCAGGCTAACAGATATAACATATACTCAGAGTAACTTGTACACACTGCTTCAGGCCCCATGCTTGTCCTTCAGTCTTTCGAAGCCCATGTGAGTCTTGCTTCATTGATTCAGGGGGGCATGTTCTCCCAGTGTCTTCAATCTTCTCTGACTCCTACAATCTTTTTACCTCCTCTTTCATAGGATTAACCCATCTCCAAGGTGAAGGAGCTGAGGGAGTCCTCCAATTTAGACACTCTCACAGCATACTGTGTGGCTCTGGGTCTCTGTACCTTTTCGGATATTCTGACAGAGGAAGTCTCTATGATGGTTAGTGGGCAACAAGTCATTAATCTTTTTTTTTTTTTTACTAGTGTTTCATTCTACCCTATGACTTCAGTTGCTGGGCAGGCAGTATAGGACATGGACTCTTCCTCCAGTTCAACCAAACTTTGGGTGGCCAATCCCATGAGTTCTGTGCCTCAATTCCCTGCCCCACACATACACACACATCTTTCAGGCAGAATAGATTCTAGGTTGAGAGTTTTATGGGTAGATTACTGTTCGTGTTCTTCTTTCTATAGTTAGAACAGTACAGTCTTGCACCAAAGAGACTACAACTTATGGATGAAGGTTCTATTTGGGCACCAGCTCAACCTCTCCATTCTCAATGAGAGGTATGGATGTTATTCTTAGCAATGGGGTCCCACTATCAGTTTTCAGAGAGTGACCTTCTCTCCTCACATCAGTCTGGGTTGTTTAGAGATTTACACAGAACTCTCTTTGCCATTAACTCAATTGACTGCACCTCAGTCCTACCCATGGAACCCTTGCCTGGCTAGAAAAGATGGCCAGTTCAAACTAAGTATCCTCCATTACTAGAGTCTTCACCCCCACAGATTCCAGCACGTTTCTACTAGTGTTTCCACTTCACCATACTAATGCTCCCCAGTTACAGGTGTCCCTCTCAATACTCCTTCACTCTATCACTCATCCCTCACATGCTCAAGTTCACCTACAGTCACCACCAGTCCAGTTCACCCACAAAATCTGTTTGATTTACTCTTACAAGGGGGATCCTTGCATCTCCCCTAGAGTCCTCCTCTTTACCTAACCTCTCTTGGTCTATAAATTGTAGGATAATTTTCATTTTCTTAACAGCTAGTATATACTTAAAAGTGAATATATAATATATTTGTCTTTCTGGGCCTGGGTAATCTCAGGATGGCATTTTTATCTAGCTTCATTCATTTGCCTGCAAATTTCCTGATATTATAGTTTTAAGAGCTGAGGAATACTCCACTGTGTAAAGATACCACATTTTTAAAAACTATGACTAGGTTGTTTCCAGCTTCTAGCTAGTCTGAATAAAGCTGAAAAGAATATAGTAGAGGAAGTGTCCTTGTACTAGGATGGAGTGTATTTGGGTATATTCCCAAGAGTGGTATAGCTGGGTCTTGAGATGGATAAATTCCCAATTTTTCCGAGGAACTGCCATATTGATTTCCATAGTGGCTGTATAATATGCACTCCCACTATCAATGAAGGAGTGTTTCCCTTACTCCACATTCTTGTCAGTATGAACTACCACTTGTGTTTTTGATCTTAGCCATTATGACAGGTAGAAGGTGGAATCTCAGACTGATTTAATTTGCATGTCCCTGATGGAAACAAATGTTGAGCATTTCTTTAAGTGTTTCTCAGCCTTTTACAATTACTCTATTGAGAATTCTCTGTTTAGCTGTGTGCCACATTTTAGAATTGAATTATTTGGTTTTTTGATACCTAATTTCATAACTTCTTTATATATTTGAATATTATACTTATATTGGATATAGAATTCGTTAAAAAGAAAGAAAAAAATCTCGTTCTACAGATTGCCTCTTCGTACGGTTGATGGTATCCTTTGACTTATAGAAGCTTTTCAATTTCATGAGATCCCATTTATTAATTATTGAACATATTGTGTGTAATGTTAGAGTTTTATTAAGAAAGTTGTCTCCTGTCCCAATGCAGACAAGGCTGTCCCCCAATTTCTTTTCTATTTGGTTCAGTGTGTCTGTTTTATGCTGATGTCTTTGATCTACCTGGAGTTGAGTTTTGAGCAGGGTGATAAGTATGGGCCTATTTTCATTTTTCTACATGCAGATATTCAGCTAGGCCACCTTCATTTGTTGAAAATGCTTTCTTTTTACCATTGTGTATTTCTGGCTTTAATTTTTAAATAAAAAATCAGGTGTCTACAGGTGTGTGAAAATGTATCTAGGTATTCAGCTTGGTTCCATTAATCAACACATCTGTTTTGATGCCAATACTATGTGATTTTTATTATTATAGCTCTGTAGTGTAATTTGAAATCAGGAATGGTGATACTCTAGAGGTTCTTTTATTGTTCAGGATGGCTTTAGCTATTGTGGTTTTTTTTTTGTTTGTTTGTTTGGTTAGTTTGTTTGTTTTTTAAACTTTGCTGTTTTTCCATATGAAGTTGAGAATTGTTTTATCAAGGTCTTTAAAGATTTATGATAGAATTTGATGGGAATTGTGTTGAATCTGTAGATTGCTATTGGTAGGATTGTAAATTTTATTAAGTTAGTCCTATCAATCTATGAGCATGGGCTATCTTTCCATCTTCTGATATCTTCTTGAATTTATTTCTTTAAAGGCCTGAAATTTTTATCATACAAATATTTAACTTGCTTGGTTAGAGTTACCCTAAGATATTTTATATTATTTTAGAAAGAGTGTTGTTTCCCTGACTTTTATTCTTTGTTTCATTTTATTCTCTCTTTTATTCTTTTATTATTTGTATAAAGAAGGCTACTGACTATTTTAAATCATGTGTCCTACCACTTGAATGAAAGTGTTGGTCAGCTTTAGAAGTTCCCTAGTACAGTTTTCAGAATCAATGACATATATTATTATATCATGTACAAATAATGATACATTATCATCTTCCTATCCAACCTTGTCTTGATCCTGAGTTTAGTTAGAATGCTTTGAATTTTATATCCATTTTACTGGATGTTGGCTATAGGCTTACTGTAAATTGGCTTCATTATATTTAGGTGTGGCTTTTGTATCCCTAATCTTTTCAGGACTTTATCATTCATAGTGTGTTGGATTTCTTGCATGTAATGAGAAGATCATGTATAATTTTTCTCAGTTTAATTATATTGTGGACTACACTGACTGAATTTTATAAGTGAAACCTATGCTGCCTGTGTGGAATAAATCCTACCTGTTGATGGTGGATGATTATTTTGATGTGTTCGTAAATTCAGTTTGCAAGTATTTATAGAGTACTTTCATACCTACGTTCATAATGGGAATTGATCCTTCTTAGTTGAGTCTTTATATAAATTGTGTATCAAGGTAACCAAGTAGTCAGTGTAGTCAGTGTGTCTTATGTCTCTATTTTGTAAAATAATTGGAGGAGTATTGGTCTTAACAATTATTTGAAAGTTTGGTAGAACTCTGTGCTAAACTCTCTAGCCCTGAGATTTTTGTTTGCTTGCTTGTTTGTTTGTTTTGTTTTTGGTTAGAAGACTTTTAATGATTGTGTTTACTTCACTATGGCTGATAGGTATATTTAAATTGATTACATTATTTTGTCTTAAGTTTGGCAAGTGGCATCTATCAAGAAATGTATCCATATCTTTCAGATTTTTTAATTCCATGGAATTAAGTCTTTAAAATATGTCTTTATGATTATTTGAATCTGTGTCTTTTTTGTCACCTGTTTGGTTTGTGGTTTTCTTAATTTCTATATTCTCTCTCTCTGTCTTTTGGTTTTTCTATCTTGTTTTATTTCAGAGAAACAACTCTTTGTCCCATTGATTTTCTATATTGGTCTGTTTTGTTTCTGTTTTATTGATTTCAGCCCACAATTTGAGTAATTTTTTTGTCAAATTTTCCTCTTGTATGTGCTTGCTTCTTTTTGTTCTAGAGCTTTTAGTGCCAATATGAAACGGTCCGTCCTTCTCACCAAATTCCCCTCCCCCCTCTTCCTGCTTCTCCTCTTTTTCTGTTGCACTTAATACTATGAACGTTCCTCTTAGCAACACTTCCATTCTTTCTCATAAGTTTGGGTATGTTGTGTTTTCTTTTTCTTTGAATTCTAAAAAGACTTTAGTTTTATTCTTTATTTCTGTTTTGAACTTTTTTTTTGAGTAGAGAATTGTTGAATTTCCATAAACTTGTAAGCTTTCTGTAGTTTCTGTTGTTGATATCGAGCAGTATTCTATGGTGGACTGATAGTACATAGCGAGTTATTTCCATCTTTTTATATCTCTTGAGACTTATTTTCTGTCTAAGTATGTATGTGTGTACGTGTGTACATGTGTGTGTGTGTGTGTTAAATTCATTTGGTGTATAATGTCAGTTAGCTTCAGCATTTCTGTGTTTAGTTATTTTCTGGATGACCTGTTCATTCATTAGTGTAGAGTATTAAATCTCCCACTATCATTGTGTTAGGTCAGCATATGATTTAAGCTTTAGCTATATTTCTTTTACAAAAGTAGGTAACCTTATATTTGTGGCATAGATGTTAAAAACTGAAATGTCATTTTGGTGGATTTATCAAAGGAAACTTTGATGAATATATAGTATCCTTTCCTATCCTCTTTTTGATACTTTCTTTTAACAATCTATTTTGTTAGATATTAAAATGGTGATAGCATTGCTTCTTGGCCTTTTGGCTAAGATCAAGTGTAAAATAGTGATAGCATTTTGCTTCTTAGGTTCATTTGCTTGGGATACCTTATTGCATTCATTTACTCCAATGTAATGTATATCCTTGATGATGAGGTGTTTCTTATATATAACTGAAGTATGTATCCTGTTTTCTCATCCATTCTATTAATCTCTGTCTTTGAGGGGAATAGAGAACAATGATATTGAGATATCTTGGTGACCAATGTATATTAATTCATATTATTTTCATGGTGACGGTGCTGTTCCTGCTGTTGCTGGTGCTGGTGTTTTTGGTGGTGGTGATGGAGTGTGTATTAGTGTGTGTGTGTGTGTGTGTATGTGTGTGTGTGTATGAAAGAGAAGAAGAAGAAGAAGAAGAAGAAGAAGAAGAAGAAGAAGAAGAAAGAGAAGAAGAAGAAGAAGAAGAAGAAGAAGAAGAAGAAGAA
>NW_021604688.1:8792818-8793240 GCF_004785775.1 Grammomys surdaster | reverse complement strand
AGAGAGAGAGAGAGAGAGAGAGAGAGAGAGAGAGAGAGATCAAGCAGGAGAGGGACAGGGACAAGGACAGGGAGAGAAATTAGTTAAAATCCTTGGTTTATATTTTTCCTTCTAGCACCTTCTATTGGACTAGATTTGCAGATAGGCATTCTTTAAATTTGAATTTATCATTGAATGTCTTATTTTTACCACCCATAATGATTGAAAATTTTGCTGGCTGTCATAATCTGTGGTGGCATCTGTGGTCTCTAAGAGTTTGCAGCACATCTCTCCAAGTTCTTCTGGTTTTTAATCTCTATTGAGAATCAGGTCTAATTCTACTATGTCCTTTCCTTTACATAATTTCTTAGTCTTTTTTTTCCTTTATGTTTAGTATTCTCTCATTTATCCTAGTTTTAGTGATCAAAGTCCCCCTCTTCCTC
>NW_021604688.1:8770071-8787818 GCF_004785775.1 Grammomys surdaster | reverse complement strand
AGGATAGCGAAAACTATTCTCAAAAATAAAAGAACTTCTGGAGGAATCACCATCCCTGACCTCAAGCTGTACTACAGAGCAATAGTGATAAAAAACTACCTGGTATTGGTACAGAGACAGGCAGGAAAATCAATGGAATAGAATTGAAGACCCAGAAATGAACCCACACACTTATGGTCACTTGATCGTTGACAAAGGAGCTAAAACTGTCCAGTGGGAAAAGGACAGCATTTTCAACAAATGGTGCTGGTTCAACTGGAGGACATGTAGAAGAATGAAAATTGATCCATTCTTATCCCCTTGTACAAAGCACAAGTCTAAGTGGATAAAGGACCTCCACATAAAACCAGATACACTGAAACTAATAGAAGAGAAGGTGGGAAAGAGCCTTGAATACTTGGGCACAGGGGAAAAGTTCCAGAACAGAACACCAATGGCATATGCTCTAAGATCAAGAATTGACAAATGGGACTTCATAAAATTGCAAAGTTTCTGTAAGGCAAAGGACACTGTCAATAGGACAAAACGACAACCAACAAATTGGGAAAAGATCTTTACCAATCCTACATCTGATAGAGGGCTAATATCCAATATATACAAAGAACTCAAGAAATTAGACTCCAGACAACCAAATAACCCTATTTAAAAATGGGGTATAGAGCTTAACAAAGAATTTTCAATGGAAGAAACTCGAATGACCGAGAAGCACCTAAAGAAATGTTCAACATCCTTAGTCAACAGGGAAATGCAAATCAAAACAACCCTGAGATTCCATCTCACAGCAGTCAGAATGGTTAAGATTAAAAACTCAGGTGATAGTAGATGCTGGCGAGGGTGTGGAGAAAGAGGAACACTCCTTCATTGTTGGTGGGATTGCAAGATGGTCCAACCACTTTGGAAATCAGTGTGGCGGTTCCTCAGAAAATTGGACATAGCATTACCTGAGGATCCAGCTATACCACTCCTAGGCATATACCCAGAAGATGCTCAAACATATAACAAGGACATATGCTCAACTATGTTCATAGCAGCCTTATTTATAACAGCCAGGAGCTGGAAAGAACCAGGATGTCCATCAACTGAGGAATGGATTAAAAAATGTGGTATATTTACATAATGGAGTATTACTCAGCTATTAAAAACAATGAATTCGAGAGGTTCCTAGGTAAATGGATGGAACTAGAAATTATCATCCTGAGTGAAGTAAGCCAATCATAAAAGAACACACATGGTATTCACTCACTGATTATTGGATATTAGCCCAGAACCTTGAAATGCCCAAGATGCAACTCACAGGCCACATGAAGCCCATAAAGAAGGAAGACCAAGTGGGGGTGATTCGGTCCTTCTTAGAAGAAGCAACAAAATACTCAAGGGAGCAAATATGGAGACAAAGTGAGGGACAGAAACTGAAGGAGGGGCCATCTGTAGACCTTCCCACCTGAGTATCTATCCCATGTGCAATCACCAAAGGTAGATGCTGATGTGAAAGTCAGGAAGTGCATGCTGATAAGAGCCTGATATGGATGTCTCCTCAGAGGCCTTCAAGAGTCTGATATACACAGAGGCAGATGCTCACAACAAGCCATTGAACTGATAATGGGGTTCCCAATGGAGGAGTTAGAGTGAAGACTGAAGGAGCTGAAAGTGTATGTTGCACCATGAGGAGAGCAACAATACCAACCAACCACAGCTCCCAGTGTCTAAACCACCAGCCTAGGAGCACTAAGGGAGGGATCCAGGGCTTCAGCTGAATAAGTAAGAAGGGAGGGCCCTGCTGGGCATAGGTGGAAGAAGAGAACCTTGACCTCATGAAGGCTGGACAACCCAGGGGGTGGGAATTTTGAGGGTGGGGAAGTGGGAGCGGGAGGGTAGGTAGGGGTTACATCTACAGAGAAGAAGGAGGAGGGGTAAGGGGATAGAGGGTTCCCGGGTGGGTGGGGGATGGGGTAAGGGGACAACATATGAAATGTAAATAAAACATCCAATAAAAAAATTAAAAATAAAAGAAGAACCTCCAATCAACTTAGCAAGCACACTTAGTATCTCATCTACCGATCAGGAAATTTATTTTACACGCTTTCTTTCACAATTGTTCTGCATAGATTTTTAGACTTTTTATTGGTTCTTTTTGAACTCTGTATCATGTACTCCAAACCCATTTATGTGCCCATCTCCTCTTACTGACTCTCCACCTCTGCAACCTTTCACCCAACAGAGGGGAAAAATAAAACTCATTGTGGAAGCTGTAGTGTGTCACAATTTGTTTTTAAATATTCTCTTTTGTCCACATGTCTTTGTTTATAAATATGCATTTCAATAACTCCATTTTCTGTTATGAATTAGGCCTCTGAGTTTTGCTACTCTATCAGTACTAGATCTTCACTGGAACTCTTATCAGATATCCTGTTGTTGCCCTGTGTCATGGAGATCCTGTAATTTGATTCTGAAGAACTGGCTACTTCATGTACTCCAGCAGTTCATTGATGGGATAGATGTTGGTCTGGCCCAATTCACAGCCCTAGACCTAGGCCTGAGATGTATCTGAGATGTTCAGCATGCAGGCTCTATAGATCTCCTACTCCCAGGGCCAGAACACCCAACTCTTGTAACCAGGACTAGCTCTACCCTGCTGCCATTTAAAGTTCAGGGCTCACATCCCTGAGTGTTGCAACCAGTGAGGGATATGACCACTTCTTTCTACTATTATGATTTTAGGGATAGATATCTGGCCTGACATAGATACTGAAGGATGAGGGATGTGCAGAGGGTATCTTTCTCTCATCTGAACTACCAACTAGCATACAGGATGCAGGGCCTGATCTCCTATACTCACTCTTTTGGGGATGGCTTACCTATAACATTTACATCCAGGACCAGCTCTACTGAGTTATCAGGTGAGGTGCACAGCCTGTTTTTTCATGTGCTTCAGTTGGGAAAGGGTAAGACCAGCTCTTGTACATTGATGGCTTCATGTTCAACTTTCCTGCCTGCAATTGACGGCAAGGGGTGAAAATGGCAGATCTCTCACTTGCCAATCTCTTTGCATGGCAGAAAAGTGTTTTTGCCAGCTCTCCTGTACTCATGCCCTCCAGGCCAGCTCAAGACCTCAGAGATGCCTCATCTGCACTCCTGCCAGAGTCAGCACTACTGTGCAGCCCAGACAAGATACTGCAAATTCCATATGGAGATTCTTTGATGTTCATCATTTTATTTGAAGTATAATGCTGGTGCTTCAAGGAGCAAACCTATCTCGCTGACAAAAAGGACTTTTATCAATAAAACATTTCTAAATGTCACACTCTGTAGGTCTTTTAGGTTTTGAAGATCATATACCTATCTATAATGTATCTGAATAGATAAATGTTGCTTTTTTCTAGTGATTTACTAAAGTAGGAATTATGAAGGACTAGCATACTGTGTATTGGCAGACATTAGTAGTCTACTGTCTTGTGTCTGTTGCTCCTTTTTGGACAGCATTTTGTCTGAGATTAAATTAGGGCATTTCTTGTACAATGGCTAGCTTGTCACAAAGGTAGTAACTTTATATGAGGATATTGATATTTAATAGTTATTAAATGAATGGAGGTAATGTGAGGAATAGACCTGTTTTGTAATTAAAAGATTTATTATTAATGAAACAACATTAAATATCCTATTTGGTGGATCCCTGACATTTTTGATGATCACTTATTCATATATAGTATAACTGAACTGGTAAACATTAATTATTTTAGTTATTTATTATTTGAATAACCTTGAAAACACTTTATTGTAATTAAGTTAGAATCTCATATGATGAAGAGTTTTATTATTTGACTATTAGTTTTCATTGATTAACCATCTTAAATAGTTTGTAATAGTAGCTATTAAAAGAAATGTGTTGAAACCTTGTATTTTTAAATGAGTTGTATATGCAAAATGCCTATCTAAGTAACAAAACTAACTTTAAATTTTGTGTTAATGTATAAAGATCTATATCAATAAAAACTTTGAAACTAGGTATATATATATATATATATATATATATATATATATATATATATCCAATATAATAAATAAAGATGTTTTGTCAATGTCAGTCTGTGGCTATAAAATGCTTTGTTTAAGAGTAAATTTAATGATCCTCAAAAATTCATAAATACTGACCATGTGTACTGGCTAATTGAAACTAAGAGAAGTCTAGATGAAACTCAGTAAGTAATAACTTGAGTTATGGATAGAAAGGCAGATTCTAACAATATGGAGGGTAGACAATTGTTCAGCTATTGTACTGCCTAAGCGATATTTAATATGGCAGGATAATATGGCAGGAATTCACTAGCTCCAGACTGGATTCCTGTTCTAATGCAACTGACCATGATACTCCACTATGAGGATCATGGCAACAGGTCACAGAGCATAGAACTTAGAGTTCTCCATGCTAATGAGCTATTTAGATGGATCCTAAGGGTTTGGCCAATAAGCTTCCCTTCTCGGCATTTCTTCCTACAAAAAAAAAATAATCTCTAGTTCACCCTGAATAAGTCCAGTGTATCATTTTTTCACCATGAATAAGCAATTTGGACAAACAAGGACTTTTTTTGTTGTCAAGGACAGCCATAGGGGAGGCGTTCTTATAAAGAGCCGCTCCTAAGTCTGCCATAGAAGGACTGTCCACACACCTGGAACTCATCCTGAGCTAAGCTGGATTCTCCCGCCCCTGGCTCATCTCAGCTCCCCATCCACTGTTGTTCCTCTTCCTGTCACTTATCTACAAGTAAGGCACTCCGACAGGGAGAAAAGATTGTAGCCTAGTGCCTCTGTGTTTCACCTCCACCAGCTGTGTTTTGACACCCCAGCCATAAAGTAGAAATGTAGAACCACAATAAAACATTGATAAAATCTAGGATACCATGGAAAGACCTAACCTAATAGAAGAATGTGAGGAGTCCAAGCACCAGGGCACAGAAAATATTTTCAACAAAATCACAGAAGAAAACATTTCCAACCTAAAAAAAGAGATACATATATACATAGAGAAAGCTTACAGAACATCAACTAGACTGGACCAGAAAATAAAATGCTCCTGACACATAGTAATCAAAACACAAAATCTACAGAACCAAGATAGAATATTAAAAGCTACAAGGGAAAATTGTCAGGTAACATAGAAAAGCAGACCTATCAAAATTACACCTGACTTCTCATCAGAGACTCTAGAAGCTAGAAGGGTCTGCACAGATATCTTGCAACCTCTGAGAAACCACAGATGTCAGCCTAGACTACTATACTTAGAAAAACCCTCAATAACTATACATAGAGAAAACAAGATATTTCAAGACAATTACAAATTTAAACAAATCTAGCCATACAGAAAAATTAGAAGTAAAACACCAAACAAAGGAGGATAATTACTTCCAAGAAGACATAGGAAACAAGTAATTCCATTCCTGCAAAGGCAAGAGAAGCACAAATACACACACACACACACACACACACACACACACACACATACACACTCAAACTCACATATACCACCAACATCTAAATAACAGGAAATAGAAGCCACTGGTTATTATTACTTCTCAATACCAATGAATTCAGGTCCCCAACAAAAAGACATAGTCTAAGAGGATGAATGTTAAAGCAGGACCCATCATTCTGCTACATACAAGAAACCTACCTCAGGAACAAAGACAACATTACCTGTGAGCATAGAACTAGAAAAAAAGTTTTCAAGGAATCGAGCCCAAGAAACATGCTGGGCTATACGTTGTAATATCTAATAAAATAGACTTTCAATCAAAAGTAATCAAAGGAGACAGGAAAGGACACTTCGTACTCATCAAAGGAAAAATATACCAAGGTGATATCTCAATTCTGAATATCTATGCCCTAAACAGAAGGGTACCCACATTTGTAAAAGAAACATTACTAAAGTGTAATTCACACAATAATAGTGGGAAAGAACAGCACATACCAAGGGAAGTGGGGGACTTCAACACTCCACTCTCACCAATTGACAGGTCATACAGACAAAAATTTAACATAGAAATAACAAAAATAATATACATTACAAATCAACCGGTCCTAACTGACATCAATAATATATTTCTCCCCAAAACAAAGGAATATACCTTCTTCTCATCATCTCATGGGTCCTTCTCCAAAATTGACTAAATAGTTGGTAATAAAGCAAGCCTTAACAGATACAAGAAAAATGATTTAACTCCTTGTATTTATCTTATACCATCCAGGATTAAAGCTGTCCTCAACAACAGCAGAAACAATCTCACAGAAATTGAACAATTCTTTACCCAGTGATCTCTGGGCCAGGGATGAAAGAAAGAAAAAAATTAAAATTATTCTAGAGTTTGCTGAAAATGAAGGCACAACATACCAAAATATATGGGACACAATAAAGGCAGTACTAAGAAGAAAATGCATAGAACTAAATGCCTCCATAAAAAAAAATTTGAAAGTTCTCATATCAGCAATTTAAAGGGACACTTGAAAGCTCTAGAAATAAAAGTAGCAAGCACACCAAAGAGGAATAAAAGGCAGGAAATAATCGAAATCAGTGCTAAAAAACAATCAGTTAAAAATAAAGAAAACAAAACAAAGAATCAATGAAACCAAGAGTTAGTTCTTTGAGAAAATCAACAAAATAAGCAAACCTTTAGCCAAACTAACCAAAAGACAAAGAGAACATATTGAAAAATAAACAAAATCAGTAATGAAAAGGAAGACACAAAAGCAGACACTGAAGAAATTCAGAGAAAAATTAGGTCTTACTTTCAAAGCTTTTATTTCACAAAATTGGAAAGATCTCAATGAAATGGATGATTTTTCTAGACCAATACCACTTACCAAACTTAAGTCAAGATTAGGTAAAGTCTTTAAACATTTTTATAACCCATAAAGAAATAGAATCAGTGATCAAATGTCTCCCAACCATAAAATCCCAGGATCAGATGGTTTTAGTGAAGAATTCTACCAGACTTTCAAGAAGAACTAATCCAAATACCCCTCAACTTATTCCACAAAACAGAAACATAAAGACCAGTGCCATACTCATTTTATGAAGCCACAGTCACTGTGATACCTAAACTACACAAAGACTCAACAAAGAAAGAAAACTTCAGAATGGTATTTCTTATTAACATTGATGCAAAAATATTCAATAAAATACTCTCAAGCTGAATCCAGAACACATCAAAACCATTATCCATCATAATCAAGTAGGCTTCATCTCAGCAATTCAGAACTCAGCAATGGTTCAATATATATAAAAAAAAATCCATCAACATAATCCACCATATAAACAAACTAAAAGAAAAAATATATTATTATCTCATTAGATACTGAAAAGGCTTTGAAAAAAACAAACACTTCTTCATGTTAAAAGTCTCAGAGAGATCAGAAACTCAGCACATATCTAAACATAATAAGAGAAATATACTGCAACCTAACAATCAACATCAACTTAAATGGAGAGAAACGCAATCCACATCAAAATTCCAACACGTATTTTTATAAACCATGAAATTGCCACTCTGAATATAAAAAACAACCCAGGATAGTCAAAACAATCCTGAACAATGAAAAAAGTTTTGGAAGAATCACCATCCCTGACCTAAATCTGTATTACAGAGCAATAGTGATAAAATCTGCATGTTTTGGTACAGAAACAGACATATTGATCAGTCAAAAAAAATCAAATTAGAGACTCAGTATTAAACCTACATGTTTGGACCTTGAATTTTGATAAAGAAGTCAAAACCATACAATAGAAAAAAAGAAAGCATCTTCAATCAACGGTGATAATCTAACTGGATTTCTATATGTAGAAGAATGAAAATATATCCATATTTATCCCCCTGCAAAAAAAAAAAAAAAAAAACAAAAACTCAAGTCCAAATGGATCAAGGACCAAACATTGAATGGAGCTTGGGAACTCTTATGGAAGAATAGGAGGAAGGATTATGGGCCTTGAAGGAAAGGAACTCCATAAGAAGATCAACATAGTCAGCTAACCTGGGTCCTTGGATATCTCAGAGACTAAACAACCAACCAAAGAGCATAAGTGAGTTGGACCTAGGCCTCACAGCACATATATAGCAGATGTGCAACTTGGCCTTCAGGTGTATCCCAAAAATCTGGAGTTGGAGTTATCCCCAAAACTATTTATTTATGTAGGATATGTTCATCTAGCTAGGTTGCCTTGTCTGGCTTTACTGGGAGGGGCAGTGAGTGGGATATAAAGTGAATAATACAAAACAATTAAAAATAAATATCAGAGTTTGATTGAGGGAGGGAACTGAGTAGGAGAAGAGATGGGGAAGCGAATGGTGAGGACATACTAGGTGTAAGGAGAACAGGAGAGAGGGAATGTAAATCTGGAGTGGGCATGGGAGGTGCATCTCAAGGACTTGTCAGAAAATTGTGAGGGGGAGGCCTCAGGGAGTCTTAAGGGATGACTCTACCTGAAACGTTTAGCAGTGGGGGATATGAAGTCCTAAATGGTCACCTCCTATAGCCAGACAGCACTCTCAGTGGACGAAAATGCAAAGCAATTCAACCACGAATCTTTCAACTCAATATGTGTCCTGCCTACAAGATGGGCTGGGACAGAGATGAAACAGAGATTGAGGGAATGAACAGCCAATGACTGGTCCAAATTAAGACCCATTCCATGGGGTAAGAACGAATCCCTGACACTTTTAATGTTATTCTGCTGTGCTTTTAGAGGGCATACTAGAATAACTGAACTCTGAGGTGTTTCGCCTAGTAGCAGATGGAAACTGATGCAGAGACCCACAGCCAAATATTAGATGGACTTGGGGAGTCTTGTGGAGTAGTTACGGGAAGGAATGAGAAACTGGAAGAAGATAGGGATTCTACAGAAAGACGCACAGTGTCAACTAATCAGAGCCCTTGGAAACTCCCAGAGACTGAACCATCAACCAAAGAGCTAGAATCTTTCTATTTATTCTTATTACAGTTTGTTTATACAATCTAAACTAACTTATAAAGAAAGACAGGTGCCTTACATGTTGGAACAGTGAATCGTCTTTAACTGAATTGTGGGAACTTCACATAACATTCTTATATTAATGTAGAAATTTATAAGATCTTTGATAGCTTATATGTTCACAGAGCAAAACAACCAGAAAACTATCCCTGAAAACACTGGGGATGCTGAGGCACTGAGGCGTATTTATTCTGGCATCCTGCCTGATCCTACCTCAGGTTGTCTTAATAGCTATTTCACCAAAACCTGCTTCCAGTGCACCTTCAAACAAAGACACTGACCCCAGCTCATCCAATTCATCCAGTTTTTGTATTCTGTTCTAGTCAGGGCTTCTGGTAATCCTGGAACTGTCTCAGCACTTAGACACTGGACAGCAAATGTTACAGCTACCTTTCTTATTATTTGAAAATTTCCCACGTTTCTTGGGTCACCCAAAAGGAAAACTGCATACAAAATCAGTAGGAAGCAATTTGCTTAAGTTTATTCATTTATTTGTTCACTTTACATCTCAATATCCATCTTTGTTCTCCCCCAGACAACATTTCAATAGGTTTCCCCAGTCCCTCCTCCTTTTCTTTAGGAAGTGGGCGCCCCCACCCTTGAGTATCATCCAACCTTGGCACATGAAATCTCTGTAACATTAAGCTCATTCTCTCACACTGAAGCCACACAAGGAAGGTCAGTTAGGATAATGGGATCCACAGGCAACCATTAGTTTCAGGGACAGCCCCCACTGTTCTTGGATGGTCTACATAAAGACCTAGCTGCCCATCTACTACATATGCTTCAGGGCCCTATGTCGAGCCCATTCTAGCTCTTATCCATAATAAATAGAAAGATGGCATGACAAGTCTTGAAGATTTTTGTAGCCAAAGATTTATTGGCCATACATAGCTGTGGTTCTGGCTGGAGACATTTTATGTCTCCTTCAATCTCAGAGCTGTTTTCAAGTGGAGGGATCAACAATTCATGTTTCCTGGCCTGTTCGGTCTTCTTGACTTCTTTCTACCTAACTGCAGTCAAGATCTTTAAGGGGGTCTTTCCAAGTCATACAACTGAAAGGAATCTATAGCTTTTCTTTTCTTGTGGAAATATATTATAAACTTTCCCCTATAGTGACACATTTCCTTCCCTCCATTCAGAAGTTAATTTATACCTAATAGACACAGGCTAATTTAGTTTAGCAGATTTTTTCCATAATCCAAAGATTTTCAGAAGCTGTTGTTTTGTTCTTTAGCATTCAAGAGATTTAAAGTCAATAACATATTTTATACTCTATCTCTGGGAATCTTTGTTACCCCTTTCTGTTTAACATGCATTTCCTTTACTGTCCTGTTAGATATCTCCATAATTGCTTGTCCTGTAAGAGTGCAATATGTATCTGTAACATTTTCTATCCAACAATATAAAAAAATCCTGATTTATTCGAATAGTTACACATGTTGAAGAGCCCTCAGCCTCAATCTGTAAAGGCATGTCCATGATAGCCATTGTCTCTACAAAATGTACAATCTCAGAATCATCCCTTTCAGAACTTAAGTAAGAAATCCTTCAGAATTGTGACTAAGTACATGTTTAAATTCACCAAACTCTACAAAATGAAACATATAATCTATAATATGACACTGCTCTAAGATAGCATCATTAAACAGATTCTCCATTCTTAACTCAGAATATTATATCTCTATGGGCTTCCATTCTGATTCTTCAAGCCTTTGTGATTTATTTTTTTTTTAAATTGAGGACATCATTTTCTGCTTTTGCTGTAGGTTCCAGATCCCCTTATTTCTGTTCCATAGCATCGAATTTTTCAGTCTCTTCTATCTCCCAGTCTGCCATATTCTCATCTCTCCTAAACAGAATATACAAAATAGTAAACATTATTGAAAAAATAATCCATTTGTATGCTGACAAGTGAAATAAAATTATATGTAATCTAGAGGCATTGCACACTGTGTTACTTTCCATTTTAAAAATTATATTTTTCTTTTAATCTGTAAATCTCTTCTTAAGGGTTTCAGATTCTTATTTTTAAACCAAATATTTCTTCTTATTATTTATATGCTCAGTATGCCTTCTCTTTTATTGTTTTTAAAACTTTTTTATTGTTAACTTGCGTGGACAGATGGCCAGCTTCTCAACTTTCATCTCATACTGTTTTAATGCAACCTCAGCTATTTAGCTAGCTCATGGAGTGGGCTACTGCCTCATCCCAATAATCTGATCACAAGGGAAGGGATGGAAGAGGCCAGCCAGAAGTTCTGGGCCCATGTGCATCACCAGAGGTGACAGTGCTTTGGGGAAAACCTGAGAGAAACTGCCCTGAAGTTCTGGCACCTGCCATCTGGGTTAGCTTTCCTGGCACAATTGCTAAAGCTGCTCTGGCTCTAGTATGGGCCACAGTGAGCATCTGAGTCCCTGCTGGCCAGCAGGCTATGAGTCTGTCATTCCACTGCTGTTCTGGGAAGCTTTTCACCTTGGGGCATGCCTGAGGCTCCAGTCTGCTTTCACTCTCCTTTAAAGAGACCATTCTTCATGTCCCATCAGCAGATTGTCTCAGACTACAGTTCCTCTCCTCTAGCTGCTATTTACTGGCCTCTGCTAAACTGTTCACCTCAACGTTGCTAGCCTGGCTTTCTGATCTGATTCCTATCTCTCGAAATTTTACATAAAGCCTAAATCTAGTGTCCTAATCTTGGATTTTGTGCCAGATGGCAAGTGCCATTGTTTTATGGCATGTTTACCATAATCTGTGCTCCTGATCTCAGAAACAATGACTCTGAGTCTTTATTATATTTACAAACATCTTCACCATGAGCTTTGGCTCATTCTCTGACTGACTCATAACTTAGTATCTATCTCATTTACTCTATTCTAACTTCTGTCATATGGCTGGTTGCCTGTCCTCAGTTTCATACAATCATTTTTCTTCTGCCTCTGGGGAGAATCTTCCCACACCTTACTTAATCCCAAAACTCCTCTATACTGGAACATCCACTGTCCTATTTCCTGCCTAAGCTCATAGGCCAATAGCAGTTTATTGACAGGCGAATACTTTTTTTTACAATGAAAAATAACATTATACCAACACCTTCAAATCTCCAGTTTTGCCTCACTTCATTGTGCTCACACCCTTCTGTATGTTTCTTTCTCTTCTATTTCTCTATCATTTGCTTTCTCATCTTAGTGGTCCCCAGACTTTCTAAATATCTGGAGTCATCTCAGGACTGGTCACCAGAGTGCTCTACCCCGCTCATTCCTATGGCACCAGGCAGGGGACATTGTGGGCATGATCTACTCCTCCAGGTCTGCCTGTTGCTGAATTGGTGGTTATCTCAGGCTAGATCCCTGTCTGGGCGATCTGATTCCAAACTAGTCATCTCAGGCTCACCTTTTATTTTCAGGGAATGTTAGGCTACTATTGATTCAGTTGTTCATAGATCAGAACACTCAGTGTAGACATAGTCTTCCTTCTCTCTGCCATCTTCAAATGCACATATGACACAGCAACAACACCTAAAACACCTCTAAGGGCAGGCTGCATAATTACTATTGGGTGGTGAGTTAATTTGCACTGTAGGTGGTATAATTCTTCTACTGATTTTCCCGCCCACTGAATAGACAAACTCAACTCATTTGTTTTCTGCCACAGGTGAAATTTCATTCATATATATCGAACACCCTTCGTTAAATAGAATTAAAAGAATCCCTCAGTTGACATACTTGGGGAGTACTAGTCTACCCATAACCGTGGTTTCTGGACCCATTTACTTTTAAGTAGCAAGTTTCCTCACAGCTTCTCATTTCTCCACTAGAGAAATGTGTTCAATTTCTCTACTAGTAAGTTCTGAGGTTTTGTTCACCCTCTCAGACAGATGTCTGAGAGGGGAGACTGCAAGTGACCATCCTTAGTCACAGTTTTATACATTCAGAAAGAATCAAAATGCATAATTCCTGGACAGATGGCCTTGTGTCACTGGGGTGTGACACTGGCAGTGTTTGGCTGGTAGTGAGCACATGCTCTCCCACTTCAGGATAAACAAACCCAGTGGCGCAGCTTTGTTTATCAGCAGGGGTTAGTGGGGAGAGGTAGGTGACAAGTTTATTTTCTTGACATCTTCCATATGGGTCTTGGGTAATATACCCATGCTATCTCAAGTTTAGAATATTTGCCTTTAACATATGTACTTCATGGCCTAGGGATCATTGCATGGCCTCAAGACCAGAGACTAGGACACTTACTCTGAGTTAATATCATATCTCTGGGTGGAATTCGATGATTTACATCCCAGATGAGCTTTTCCTCAATCCATTTAATCTCCAATTAAAATCAAACTCCAATCTATCCAGTTTGTGCCAAATGTTAAACAGAAATGCCAGGTATGTGGTTAGCTGTCATTCACTCTCAATACTTGGCCTTATGTTAATCAAGAGTTTTGGTTGAAGGCTCAGTTTTATGTACCATCTCCTGTGTAGTTTTCAGTTTCTTTACAAGCTTCTGTACTTCCTTTGAAGAAAAATGCCATTTTCAAGACTCAAGACCAATTATTCGTAGATGACTCACTATAATCATTACAGCTAGGTATACATCCCTTCTAATCAATAATATACATTATAAATATTCCTAGGTAAATATGTGAGGCACTCACATGCAGAATCTAAGCTTCATTATTTTGGATGATACCTTTCTTTGCTTTTTGAGTCACTCTCCCTGGTTTTAAACTCCAGCTGAGTTCCCATACATTCCCCTTCTTTACAGACTAAGAAAATCATGAATAATTCACAGGCATTCCATTTGCCACACAGTAGGTCTGCAGTACTATCCACATGAGAAATCCAGGTAATGATTGGGGTTTAGTCATTTGGAGCTTCACTGTACAAGCTGATCTGGAGGAACATATTCTTTGCTAGAGGATGGAGGTAGTCAATTCAGGTGAATGTGATATGTTCCCCTCACATTCCTGCATCTGGATACTTGATGTTCAGATCAAATCGTATGTTTTAGAACCTTTGAGTATTTTCTTCTGATTTTAGATTCATTAGGAAACTTGACTGACAGAAGGAGTCATACTGGAGTTGGATGTGCTTGCTGTCCAAGGTATGCTTCCTGGCGATCTTCACAGGACAAAACTCCCACGTGAGGCTGATCCTTCTGCTACCATCACTTTACCCCCATTGGTGGACCATTATCCATGTACTTTGAGCCCAAACACATGCATCCTCTCAATTGATATGTTACATATTAATTTGCTATTAACATGCTCTATTAATATCCCTATTAATATGCATTTTGTTACATAGAGGAGAACAGCAACTACAAGTAAGGAAAAGCTTGGAAAAATAGCAAGTGCCAGTGTTCAAAAGATGTATGACCTGATGGCTTCCAAGAAGCAACAGTTTTATGTTTTATAAAAACATGAGGACAGAGGTCAGTTTCCACTTCACTCCCTGTGACAATAATGTCAAATTTGGGGAAGGGGCTGATGAGATGGCTGAGAATGTCGGAGTCATAGTCTTTTATTACAGGCCTCAAGTCCCTGAAATGTCTGGCTTTATGAAAAGTGATGAAGCTGTGGGAACTGATAGTATATGATGGAGGGGGATGAGAGGGAAGAGGGCGAAGAGAACTACCACCTCCAGAAATCAGAACTGTTCTTCAGTAAGAACTACAGAAGGGCCACAGTCTGTCTGCAGAAGGGAGATTGTGGGGATGTGGTATGGAGAGGTCTTGCGTCTTTATGGGGTAGAAAGGAGGGAACTTTGGGGGAAGGAAAAGTCCATCAGCACACAGTTTTCCTGTGGTCTGGAAGTGTTGGGAGATGCTGGCAATTTTGATATGTGGATCTTCTCATTAGAATTTTCCACAGGAGTCTTCAATCAATTCCATTTTCCTGCCCAGTGTTCCTCAGTCCAACTGAGGCTTTCGATAATTAGCTCTTCAGGAACTAGCTAATTTCTTTTCTTGTTGCTTTGAATTGACACATAAGATACCAGAGCATGGCCTAGTGTGACATGACCGCCTAAGACTACATCCCCATTTTATATAAAATCTGTTCACCACCTCTTAATATTTTCTTCCAAAAGAGAACCAAATCATCATGATAAGTTCATATACTTTATACATTTGTGGGGGCCAAACAAGAATAATTGAAAAACTCATATTCAATATGAAAAGAGAAAAATGATATAGATGTATGTTTAAAACTGCATTCCAAAAATGAATGGCTGATTAGTGTAAACATGAAGATTATAACGTCACATGAAATAGTCCCTGTGTTAGTACATCTAAGGAATGAGCAGAAGGCCTGCGTATACGAGCACTGGAACGGAGTTACTCAGAACTTCAAAGTCATCTTTCCAAGCTGTCAGAACTGCAGGGTGCCTCATTCCAAAATCACATTGGGATCTTGTCCACATAGAATGCAGAAATAGACAAGTAGGTTTGACAGAGTTGCCAAATTTTATGCTATGCACCAAATCCAGGTAGCAACCTATGATTTTAAATGAAAACAAGAACAAAGCACAGCTTACTGTTTTCTGTACTGTCTATAGCTGGTTCTAGGTTACAATAGAGAGCCTGAGCAGTGGTAGCACACCCTGCCAATTCCACACAATTTGACATTTAGCCTCAAGAGTTGTTTGATGCCATGTTATGATTAGATGACATGAGAATTATACTATGTCATGTATGAATGTTTTAAGTACTAAGAGTATTGAGATCAAATATCTAGCAAAAATATCTTCCAATATTTTATGTTCATAATATATTCACCAAGAAATCTTCCTAGCTTAAGAGAAATCAAACACTATTTCTTAAGAAAAGAAAATGTGCCTTCAAAATCTTGAATGTGTCACTTGACATAAAAGAAAATAAAACTCCACATTAAAAGAGGGGCAAGAAAGTTCTTAAATAAATATATTTTATCTTCAGAGTAAAGAAAATTTCATCCATGTGGGTGGGCACATGAATGTTACACACAAAGAAGAGGAAAAGAAAGTAATATTAAGTGGTAATTCTGACTACGGCCTTTTCATAGCAGGTATCTTGGTACCTTGTTCTTCAGAATGGAGATGACTTATCAGTTCAATGAGCATAGACTGAGTTTTGAATTTTGATAATTAAAAAAATGATATTCTGATTTTCTTTCTCGGGATGTTCAGAATTAAAATGGTGACAAGCCTGAGGCATCCAGGGGATGAGGCTGGGGGCTGGAAGCTTATGGGAGAAAGTGAAGAGAGAAAGGAAGAAAAGGAGACAGGCAGGACAGGAAGCTCTTGAGTTTATAGGCATATAAGAAATCACAAGTGGACAAAACAAGGTTTGTTTAAAAAAAAAAAAACTAATCTAAAAATCCAGATACAAATTTTGCTTTATCGTCAAATAAAATAAATCAGATGTAGATACTCAATAAACACATTTCAATATGTAGATAATTAACAAATATATTTTAATAAATGAATGAATGTTTCTCTGAACTCATGACTTTAAAACACTTGGTATAATTTTGGTTGTGAGCCTAGCCTTTAATGGCTGGGCCATATCTCCAACTGAAAAAGGAAATAACAATTGAAATGTAAATAAATAAATTATACAATTAAAAAATAAAAAAATAGAAGTAAAAAGTATAAACAACAACAAAATAAACCCTCTTTAGGAAATATCAGAATTCCTGATATTTAGGGGGTTTGTTGTTGTTGTTGTTGCTTTTTGTTGTTTCTGTTGTTATTGTTTTTTTGGTTTGTTGATGCTGCAATTTTGTTTTGTTTTTGTCCAGTTGTTGCTAACTTAAATCTCACACTAAAATTGCAGATCACTATTTTCTAGCACATTTCTTCCCCTTTCTATGTTATATAGTTCATGGAAAAAAATATTACTACTCACACTACTGCTTGAATAAATATACAAAGTACACTCACATTTCACTTTCAGCTATCGGTTATTTTAATGTTTTATAAATTCCTGTGCAGCATCATACACACACACACACACACACACACACACACACACACACACAGCTCTGATAACTACTACAGCTGAGTCATCCTGTGCCTCATCTAAATTTTGCAAACAGATTCTCAATGGATGGAATAAGTCATACATACCCAGTCTACACACTGCACACACAACTTTCTATGTATCCACTTGATCACTTCTTAATACTGCATTAAACAATGAAAAGCCTTTTTGTTAGCTCCAGGACAGCACTTTAGCTGTTTAGCTTGATCTGTGAGGACCTCTAACATTGAGCTTGCACTGATGGATCAAGGTGCTGTGTCTTTCAGTCCATTGTTGTTGACTGTTACTCTGACAGAATGTTATCCTTTTGACATATCAGTTCTAATTCCTAAGTGGGAAGATGGAGCTCCATAGAAATCTGTCCATGGATCTATCAGAGGATGCAATCTCAACAATTCCTTGAATTCCCAAATCCATCCTGATTAATTCATATCACATTCTGTTAATTGTCTCCGTACCCTGAAAGTAGAATCAGTCTGGGCACATCAGTCATGACTTCATTACGTTTCTGTCACTAGAGAATTCAGTATGCCTGACACAATTTGATGCTCAATAAACTGCTTCAAGTAGCATGATAAATGAATAGGATGAAAGAAATTAATGAAAGAAGTAAAGAAGAAAAGGCCAATATGTAATGAAGAAAAATGAATGCTCTCTTGAGAGAGAGAGAGAGAGAGAGAGAGAGAGAGAGAGAGAGAGAGAGAGAGAGAGAGA
>NW_021604688.1:8761490-8770061 GCF_004785775.1 Grammomys surdaster | reverse complement strand
AGAGAGAGAGAGAGAGAGAGAGAGAGAGAGAGAGAGAGAGAGAGAGATTCCAAACAATGATATAATCAGGATTTAGAAACAATGGTGCAACCGTGTTGGTTTTCAGGAATTAGTGATGTGACCAGAAACAGGTGTCATTGTTTGAAGGAATTGTATTTTTAGAAGCAATAAATTATAGTGTTTCTTTTATACAAAACTGTAAACCCATCACCTCCTGCTGTAAATCTGACCCTCCAAAGAATAAACACATCCTATATGATCTGTGTTTTTCATAAACTTATATTCTAGCCTTTGAAAGAACAAAAAGAAAAAAATGATCTAATCTTCACTTCCTAAATTTCATATTTCTCAAAAGCAGAAGAATTATTGAAATGTATTAATTTGGTCATAGCAAAATGGCCTATATATACTTCAGAATAAAAACAAATTTATATATGTATAAAATCTATCTTGCTAAGTTTTGCCTTCATGACAAATCGACACTGACAAACTCCCGCCACATCACCATCCTTGATTGCTCTGATGGAACTCATTTTCATCTTGTGTTTCTCTAATTACATGAAAATTGCATACTTTTTATGCATGACACATTTTGCACAGCTTTAGCAAAAAGGTTGTGAAAAGAGGAAAAAACCTTGATCAGTTTCTCCCCTTTCAGTGCAGCCGTTGATCATCCTCGCAGCCATCACTCTTACTTTATGAGCCCACTCTTCTCTGTTGTTGTAACCAACTGTCAACAGAGGAGCACCATACACAAAAGAGATGGTAGGGGCTTTGGTGGTTTCCTGTGCCATCCGTAGATAAGATTTAAGATGCTCTTAGTTTTAAATGTTGAGGCTTGTGTTCTCTTTACTCTTCGCTCTTCTTTCTTCACAGATTTCAAGCTTTTCACTATAGAAGGAGTGACGGGATTCCTCAGATTTCTCTTTCAACCCAGACCACTTCACATTTATGGAAATACATAGAACTGAAAACAGTTTCTTATCCTTTTTGTCTATAATTATATAGGACACATTAAGAAAATACAACTTGCACTTAGGATGCTGAATGATGCTGTAAGACACGGCTTGCCTGAACAGATATGATTCTTCTTCTTGTTGTTGTATATCTTAAATTTGGCTACTGGGTCCTGGCTTCCAGTCCCAGATTTTTCGAGGAAGTTTGGATTCTCTTTGGTGAATACCTGGGAAAACCATTTTCTTTCTACCTACCCTTAAGAACATAGACAAAAATACCCCAGGAACAAAGCCTAGAGCAGAGAGTTACAGGCAATCAATGGAGTGTTTCTTCTTGCCGTTATTTCTGTTCTTTCAGAGAAAAAAGACATTGGCATTCATGGGAAGCTCAGCACCATTGTATTTAACTCGAAAGGGATTGTAGAAGGCACATCTCATTCCTTGGAAATAATGACAAATTATGCAATTTTTGTTTTACTCAACTAGATTGAAAACGCCTGGGGAATAGCCAAGCTGCCTGGCAGAGGCAGGTATTTGATGTTCCTGGCTTTGGAGTGGATGGAGCAGCATTGCTTTTTAAAAACAGGTGTGGACTCCTAAAGCTGAGCTGATTTCCCTTCCTTTGGACAGGCTCAGCACCTGAACAACTACAGGAGAACAAAGCCTCCATCTGTACTAAGGGGAGTGCTGGGTGCCTGTGAAACAGGGAGAGCAAGGGCCTGCTTCCCTTTGAAGAGATTACATTCCTGCTAATCACTTGGTAAAGTCTTAATTTAAAAAATGAACTGGTGGGATCTCAAGTATGTTTGACTTTCATATAAAATTAGCTTAACTTTCATCAAGCTTATTAAAATAGACAATGTCATAAGGTTTAATTATCCACACTGAAATCTGGAAATATAAAGTATGACCTTAATGCCCCCTTTATTGTATCTTGTATGCTCTCATGTTATTGCTTTGACCATAGAGTCATCAGGTCGGGGATAAATTTTGTAGCATGTGGGACACAGACAAATGTTGTGGGGTAAACAAAGTGTTACTCTACATGTTTAAAATGTTTAATTGTATAATAAGGTCACTGTGAAATGGTAGAAAAACATCTAATTCTAGAAAATATGATGTGTCTTGCCACATTTACACCTGTCTACCGTAAAGGAATTCACTTACATAAATTTATGAAGTCATGTTCTTGAAAACAAGAGTTTGATGCATGTTGACACCAGAATATGACAGAATTGTGCAAATTTCCATGGAACTAAATAATATAGATTTAAAATTTAATATATATGATACATAGATACAAAATATAAGGAGTCAAGGATTTCATAATCTTCTATCTGACATTAGATGACCTACAATAAATGTCAGACAGAATATATACTGTTTGTGAGTATTCATAAAATAATATATACTGTTTGTGAGAAATAAAGTCATATCCAACACACTTGTATATCAGAACAAACCAATGGAGGGAAATGCATTGCATCAAATTGATGCTCTTTCAATGAAAAACCTCCTTGACTAACATTTGTAAGGTTTCCTGTTCATTTCCTAACAATGGCAACAATAGCAATTATACATTAAAGGAAGAGGATAGGGAAAGAAAGTAAGAAGGGAGGGCAGGAGAGAAAGAGACTTGTATAGAGTTTTAAGTTGGGATAGATAGTGTGGATGGCACTAAGGAGTTATATACAAGTTGCATGCAGTAGTGACCAAGTAGCCTTACAATTAACATTCAAGAGATCACAAATATTTTGAAAGAATCTCAGTAAACACTTTGCTGTCTGACATATCTCCTTGAGGGGCTGCAATTAAATTCAGTTCATTGTTTTATGATCTGCATTCCAAAATACACTTCATTTATTCTTTGGAACTTGTTTCCAGTAAGAGAACTAGAAACACATACAATCTTTGTTCACATGACCTCAGTCACTCTGAATGCAAATTCTGCCAAGACTGTTTACCTCTTAGAAGTATACAACCCATCCAAATGGTAAAATTGGAGCACATTCATAGTGCACAGCTTCTTGGCAGGTTTGGAAACAAGAGAACACCCCACATCCCAGTGTATGTCAGATACCTCCTGCTAAGCAGCTATTCACCAAACTATATACTCTCATGCTAAAAAGAACTTGTTCAGATCTGCAGGCATACAGCACTGTGCATAGAGTTTATCAAAATTGGGGCTGGGAAGTAGAAAGACAGGTGGTAGTGAACACAAGAGCCCATTTAGGGAGTTATTTATTATTCCAGTTTCTAGTTTCTGCTTATAGCATCTGTAATAAATAAACATGCTTCAGGAGAAGCACAGCTTAACAAGGAGTAGATGAGATTGAATGTGGTGACTCCATCCCTGTACAAGAGGCATTGGCCCATTAAATGAATGCACACAGCTACTTCTTAATGCTCTGACTAAGTAATCAATTTCTGAAAATACCAAATATTTTCAAAAACAGCCCTGTCTGACCTTACTCTCTAGCCATGCTGGATAAGCCCTTGCTGATTTGTCTACCTTGTTTTTAATCAATCAGATTTGACATTTGAGTTTTTGGTGCTTTCCGTGACTACCCTGTATTATTCTCTTACCTTAGTGACATTAACTGGTAGACATCTTAATGTTAGGGGCCCACAATGAAGCTTAATATTTATATGTTCAGGCTCCTTTAGTAATAGCAACAAAGAATTCTGAATGCCACACTGAGAGGCTATAACATTCGGATGCTCAGATAGTATGTGGTTTTTATCCAGATATAAACATCTTGAAGGCCCAAAGGAGAGAGTGTGAGTAGAAAAGCTGTCAGACAGAAATATTTCCTCTTCAATGTTTGGAGAGGAGTCAGCAGAAAGGGTTAAACACAGCCTATTTACTCCTTCTCTTTCTTTTTTACAGATTTAATACCCCAGTTTTTTTCCAATTCCTTTGCTGGCCCCAGGGTAAGGATTCTAGAATTCTATTTGGATATGTGCTATATATAATTGTGTACCCCATGTTTTCTCATTACTTTCCTTGTTGATACAACTGGGTTTTTTGTTTGTTTTTTGTTTTTGTTTTTTTTCTTCCATAGCTCCTTGCTTTTCTAATCCCTTTCTGATCTTCAACTTATTTAAACATAATCATATTCTACGATGTCTCAGTCATTAGTAAATACTGAAAATATGAAGGCTACTATTGAGTTTTATGGGCTTTCATAACAGGGAAAGATAGAATGAAATTTTATTAAGATTAATTTAGGCTTGGAGAGATTAGAAGTGATACCCTATTAAAAATGTATAAAATTTAGATAACAAGAGAAATGGCTTTGACAGATGAGAAGATGAACATTCATGAGAAATACTTGATCCTCAAGAAGCCAGTTGATGATTACATAAAAATCACTGGAATGCTCCTGATGTGCCTGGTAAAGGTGGACTACAAAGAAAAAGTCTAATGTAGAACCCACAGGAAGAAGAGCTCTCTCACTGTGTATCATAGGTATATGTAAGTCAATGACCTGTGGGATTTTTTATATGGTTTAATAATATAATAATAACATTTTCTAATATTGAAAAGAATAGTTTTTAACTAATAGATACAACAGTCCAAAACTCTACAGTATCCCAAACACAGTCCACAAAAAGAATTGGCCAAAGGAAACACCAAAGCAGGTGATGAGCTTCAAAGCCATGTTCCAGACATTCTCTGGGGAACAGCAAGATGGCACACTAGATAAAAGCACTTGCCACAAAGCCAATTGACCTGAAAGTGGTAGGAGAAGAACAAGGATTTTAGGGATGTGTCTTTGTATCTCCTAATGAGATTCAAGCCATACATTCCTGAAAGTGCACACAGACACACACACACACACACACACACACACACACACACAAAAATATACTTATATACAAACACACACACACACACACACACAAATACATTCAAACACTAAATAAATAAGTGCAATTAAAACAATCAACTTGGCTCATGGGCAAAATCTAGCAGCTGAGTGATTTGTTTAAAATACCTTTTTCAGCAAATGAAGCTAGTTAAACTGGTGGTCAGTATGTAGAAGAATGCAAATCAGTCCTTTCTTATCTCCTGGTACAAAGCTCAAGTCTAAGTGGATCAAGGACCTCCACATAAAACCAGATACACTGAACCTAATAGAAGAAAAAGTGTGGAAGATCCTTAAACACATAGGCACAGGGAAACATTTCCTGAACAGAACAACACTGGCTTATGCTCTAAGATCAAAAATAGACAAAGGGACCTCATAAAATTGCAAAACTTCTGTAAGGCAAAGGACACTATCAATAGGGCGATGTGTCAACCAATAGATTGGGAAAAGATCTTTAGCAATTCTACATCCTATAGAGAGCTAATATCTAATATATACAAAGAATTCAAGAAGTTAGACTCCAGAGAACCAAATAACCCTATTAAAAATGGTGTATAGAGCTAAACAAATAATCCTCAACTGAGGAATATTGAATATGTGGCCAAAAAAAGCAACTGAAGAAATATTCAACATTCTCAGACATCAAGGAAATGCAAATCAAAACAACGTTGAGATTCAACCTCATACCAGTCAGGATGGCTAAGATCAATAACTCAGGTAACACCGAATGCTGGCAAGGATGTGGAGAAGAGGAACACTCCTCCATTGTTGGTGGAATTGCAAGCTGGTACAACCACCCAGGAAATCAGTCTGGCAGTTCCTCAGAAAACTACCTGAGAACCCAGCTATATCTCTCCTGGGCATATACTCAAAAGATGCTCCAACATATAACAAGGACACATGCTCCACTATGTTCCTAGAAGCCTTATTCATAATAGCCAGAAGGTAGAAAGAACACAGATGTCTTTCAACAGAGGAATATATACAGAAAATATGGCACATTAACACAATGGAACACTACTCAGCTATTAAAAATAATGAATTCATGAAAGTCTTTGGCAAATGGATGGAACTAGAAAATATCATCCTGAGTTAGGTAACCCAGTCACAAAAGAACACACATGGCATGCACTCACTGACAAGTGGATATTACCGCAAAGTCTTGAAATACCCAAGATAAAATTCACAGACCACATGAAGCTCAAGAAGCAGGAAGACCAAAGGAGGATCCTTTGGTCCTTCTTAGAAGGGGTAACAATATGCTCACAGGAGGAAATACAGAGACAAAGTGTGGAGCAGACACTGAAAGAAAGGCCATCCAGGGAATGCCCCACCTGGGGATCCATCCCAACCAACCATTGGACTGAGCACAGGGTCACCAATGGAGGAGTTAGAGAAATGAGTGAAAGAGCTGAAGGGTTTTGCGATCCCACAGGAAAAAAACAGTATCAACCAACCAGGACACCCCCCGCCCCGGAACTCCTAGCGACTAAACCACCAACCAAAGAGTACACATGGAGGGATCAATGGCTCCAGCCACATATGTACAACAGGATGGTCTTGTTGGACATCCTTGAGAGGAGAGGCCCTTGATTCTGTGAAGGCTCGATGCCCCAGTGTAGGGAAATTCCAGGGCAGGGAGGCAGGGGTGGGTGAGTGGGTAGGGGAGCACCATTATAGAATCGGAGGTAGGAGAGCTGGGATAGGGGAATTTCAGATGGAAAACTGGAAAGTTTTCATTTAAAATGGTAACATTTAAAATGTAAATAAATTATTCAATAAAAAATAATTAAAGTGTACAAAAATATGTTTTTAATGAAAATATAAGAATTACATCACTATTTTCACTTCAGCCCTTCTGAACTGCCCTCCCTCAATTCTCTTCCAAGTCTCCTATCAAACGGATAGCCTCCTGTCCCTCATTAATATCCTTTCCATGTGTATGTATGTATGTATACATGTATGTGTATGCACAAATATATATAACATGAAGTAAATGTTAACATTTTAATATCTGAGAATAATCATAACAGAGTTTTGGTAACTAAATCAATATGTAATGCAAATTTCAATATAATAAATGAAGGTTTGTTTAGATAATTTCTCAGTTAGTATTTTTCTATCACTGCATTCTTGGTGCCAGGGAAGATACCCCACTATTAGCAAAGCCGTACCGAAGCCTTTTTGAGCTCTTGGTTTGTGAGTTCCCAATTTAGAGAAATTTCATTCTTGGCTGTGTATTTATTACAAGACCAGGTATTGGCTGAATAGGTTCTAGGTCTAATGTTGCTTCTTTTTGTATTTTAAATTTTATTGTAAACATCTGTCGCTTTGTTCCACAAATAAGCAAACATTCCATGAAAAAGGAAACATGAAGAAACCCTGGGATACTTCCTGGTTCTTAAAGAAGGACAGAAACCCCAAAAGGAGTGCACAACACAAGTTTCCCAAAGAAGCTTCAGGCGGCATATGCCAGGACTAAGGATGGGCTTGATGACTGCACGCAGGTAGCAGAATCACATTTTTATTAGATATTTTCTTTATTTACATTTCAAATATTATCGCCTTTTCCAGTTTCCCCTAGGAAACACCAAGATACAAATTGCAGACCACATGAAGCTCAAGAAGAAGAAAGAGCAAATTGTGGATGCTTCAGTCCTTCTTAGAAAGGGGAACAATTCATTGTTTTTAATAGCTGAGTAATACTCCATTGTGTAAATATACCACATTTTTTTAATCCATTCCTCAGTTGAAGGACATCTGGGTTCTTTCCAGCTCCTGGCTATTATAAATAAGGCTGCTATGAACATAGTTGAGCATATGTCCTTGTTATATGTTCGAGCATCTTCTGGGTATATGCCTAGGAGTGGTATAGCTGGATCCTCGGGTAATGCTATGTCCAATTTTCTGAGGAACCGCCAGACTGATTTCCAAAGTGGTTGCACCATCTTGCAGTCCCACCAACAATGGAGGAGTGTTCCTTTTTCTCCACACCCTCGCCAGCATCTACTATCACCTGAGTTTTTAATCTTAGCCATTCTGACTGGTGTGAGATGGAATCTCAGGGTTGTTTTGATTTGCATTTCCCTGACGACTAAGGATGCTGAACATTTCTTTAGATGCTTCTCGGCCATTCGAGTTTCTTCCGTTGAAAATTCTTTGTTAAGCTCTATACCCCATTTTTTAATAGGGTAATTTGGTTGCCTGGAGTCTAATTTCTTGAGTTCTTTGTATATATTGGATATTAGCCCTCTATCAGATGAAGGATTGGTAAAGATCTTTTCCCAATTTGTTGGTTGTCGTTTTGTCCTATTGACAGTGTCCTTTGCCTTACAGAAACTTTGCAATTTTATGAAGTCCCATTTGTCAATTCTCGATCTTAGAGCATATGCCATTGGAGTTCTGTTCAGGAACTTTTCCCCTGTGCCCAAGTATTCGAGGCTTTTCCCCACCTTCTCTTCTATTAGTTTCAGTGTATCTGGTTTTATGTGGAGGTCCTTTATCCACATAGACTTGAGCTTTGTACAAGGGGATAAGAATGGATCAATTTTCATTCTTCTACATGTTGTCTTCCAGTTGAACCAGCACCATTTGTTGAAAATGCTGTCCTTTTTCCACTGGACAGTTTTAGCTCCTTTGTCAAAGATCAAGTGACCATAGGAGTGTGGGTTCATTTCTGGGTCTTCAATTCTATTCCATTGATCTTCCTGCCTGTCTCTGTACCAATACCAGGTAGTTTT